>NW_027186372.1:13052339-13110720 GCF_028583685.1 Petaurus breviceps papuanus
CTCTCTCTCTCTCTCTCTCTCTCTCTCTCTCTCTCTCTCTCTCTCTCTCTCTCTCTCTCTCTCTCTCCCTCCCCCTTTCTCCCTCTCTCTCTTTCTCCCCCCTTCCCAAAGTGTCACTTTAATGTCACAAAAGCCTGATTGCATTGTCTGAAGCCCTTCCCAAAAGGTGGCAGGACAATGAACGTCAAGCTCTTAGGTGGACTATCTGAGGTCTTAGGCTTCAGGTGTTTCTCCCCACATCCTAAACAGTTCATATTTCTCCTAAGACCCCATGGAAATTCATTAGTTTTCTCTGGGGAACAATCCTCCCTCTGTCCCTTCCATTCACTTCCAAACCTCTCATTTCAAAAACAATCAGATCCTGCCTTAGATAGTTAGTAGTTGTGTGACCCTGGTCAAGTGACTTAACCTATCTGCCTCATTCCTCAATTTGTAAAATGGGGATAATAATAACCCTTACCTCCCAAGGTTGCCATGATGACAAAATGAGATTTTTAAAGAGTGTAATGTTAAATGTTAATTATTGTCATTGTTGTTATTATGTAGGAAGATGGAACAAGAATATTAAGAAGAGAGTCATGGTAAAATAAGAATTAATATTAATATGGTACTTTAAAATGTTAAAGCATATACACACTATGACACGCTTAAACTTAATAGCTTAAAACTGTGTTGAGTTTTGCAAAACCCTAATCACATTCTAGTTTCACAACAACACAACTATCCTCTGAGATCCGTAGGTACTACAGATGTTATCCTCATTCTACTAATGAAGAAAGTGAAATAAAATGAAAAAAAAAATAACCCTAACAACAAGAGAATAAGAAAGTAAAATATATATTTTTTAGGGCAGTTAGGGTTAAGTGACTTGCCCATGGTCACACGGCTAGTTTTTGTGTTAAGTGTCTGAGGCTGAATTTGAACTCAGGTCCTCCTGATTCCAGGGCTAATGCTCTATTCACTGAGCCACCTAGCCACCCCTAGAAGGTAAAATATCTTGTTGGACAGTCCCTCTGCTTCAATGCTATGTTTCCTTAGGATGTCAATAGAAAGAGAAAGTGGGGCAGCTAGGTGGCACAGAGCACCAACCCTGGAGTCAGGAGGACCTGAGTTCAAATACCACCTCAGACACTTAATACCTACCAGCTGTGTGACCTTGGGCAAGTCACTTAACCCTAATTGCCCTGCTTTCTCCCCTCCAAAAAGATTAAAAAAAAAAAAAGGAAAAAGAGAAAGGCTCCCAGCACATTGAATGGACAACCAGTGGGGAATGCATGGAGAGATGTGGATCACAGTGGCACAGGATGGGAAAGTATGGATGGGGTATGATATACTTTATTGGAAGATCACAGATCCTTTCAAATATTTGAGCAATATCATTATCAAATTGGATTGACCACAATGAATTTTACTAATTGTTTATTTTTATCCTTATTTTTATTGCCATCTTGCTTTTTTATATCATCATTTCTGAAGATATGCCTCCCTCTCCCCTATTCAGTGAAACATCCCAGCTAATAAAGTTTAAACAAGAAAACAAACATTTCATCAAAACAAATCAATGCGCCACTTGTGTCTGACAGCACATATAACATTCTACATCCCTTGTCCCTCACCCCTGCAAAGAAGAGAGGGTCCATTTTTCAGCCGCTACTTCTACTTGTTAATGGTTAAAAACGAAGGGATTCACTAAATATTGATTGATAGGTCACACTGTAATAGACATAGCTTATGCTTTTGGTCCACTAGATATCTATACTATTTTGTGTGACTTTAAGTACAGCAAAACTATTAAGTGCTGCCCTTCATCCTCCCTTCCGCATTTGTTAAAATTTGAACTATGATGTCATCCATGTGATTACTCCCTCTACCCATGAATATCTCTACCCATCCATGCCTTAAGATCATGGCTGGAAGGACATTAGAGCATATATTGTCTCATCCCATATGATTATCATCTATTCTTCATCATACGTTCTTCCAGTAAGCTTTCTGAGGGCAGGGACTATGTAGTTTTTCTGTTTCCTAGACTGTTGGATGTACACTGTGTGTTGAATGTATCAGAAGACATGGACAAGAACAGGACAGGATAGACAGACTTGTATGGGTTGTGGTCCAGAAAGGCAAGTTCTGCAGGAATATGTTAGAGAGAATACTCCATAGATAAGGTCACAGTTCCTGGCCCGTGGAAGGTGCTTAACAAACAAACATGTGCCAAATCCCTCCATAGATCTTCCCCAGAGGATTAGCCCAGCATATTAGAAGGCTTTCTTTAGGTCTTTTCACATTTTGTGGATACCAGTCAAGCTCTGTCAGTCAGTCCATCTGTCATCAATTCTACATGAGATGCCATCCCTGGCACCTGACTGGCCCACTGCCTTTTCATACCCCTTACACTGTTTCTTGCCTATAGGACACCATTGGGAATATGCTTCCACCTACTTGTGCCTGACTTAGAAGTCATTCCATGGCCATTTGGATTCTTAGAGATTTTGATATTCCTGCCACACAACATTGCTATATATAATAATCTCACCCATAAGTACTTTTGCTAGGCTAAGTAATAGGGGGGCAAGATAGCGGATTGAAGTAAACTAGAGGAATCAGGAGGGGTAGGAAATAAAAGATGTGCATGCACAAGGTCAGGTGTAGAATTTGATAGGGAAAGTGTATGTCTATAGACGTACATATATGTATATGTGTATGTATATATCTATATATCCGCATTTAATTGTAGCCTTGGGGGAGTTAGGAAGTGGCGGGGAGAAGAAAGTAAAAGGTGCATAGCAGAGAACAAAAGAAAACGTACAAGGAAGCAAAGAAAAAATGGGCAGCTCTCAATACAATATGTAGTATTTATCATACAGGTTTTCCTGAAATGAAAATTTATTGCTATATGTTTTGAATCCTCTCTTATGTTCTGTTGTATACTAACATGCTTCCCCCCCTTTTCTTACTTTGTTTTTAAGTTTCAATATTTAAGTTTATGATATGTTTCTTCTTCTTTTCTCCATTTTGTATTTGAGTTCTGGTGTTTGAGTCTAAAAGAAAAAAACTAAAATAAAAGTTATTTTATTTTGTCTTGTTCAGCAACAGACTGGGGTTTTTTTTTGTTAGTTTTGATTGTCAATCAATCAGTAAGTATTTATTACTGGGTGCCAAACCCTAGTCTAGGTGCTAGGGACAAAAAAAATGAAAGATTTCCTGACCTCAAAGAACTTTTTTGGGGGGAAGGGGGAAAAGAGGAGGTGGGAAGGGAGGAGACAATATGTATACAAGTGTTGTTGATATGAAATAAATACAATGTGATTTCAGGGAGGAGGCATCTGCAGCTGGAGAGATCAGGAAAGGTCTCCTGTAGGAAGGGGTGTTGGAACTGAACTTTGAACTTCAAAGGAAATTAGGAATTCTCTCCCTCCTCCATTTCCATCTCCTAGCTTATTTGGCTTCCTTCAAGTCAAGATTTTGCCTTCTGCAAGGAGCATTTCCTGGTGCCTCTTAATGATTGTGTCTTCCTTCTGTGATTATCTAGAATTTATCCTGTCTATATTGTGTTTGTACATAGGGAAGGAACCAAGTATTTTTTAACATCAGTTATGTTCCAGGCACTGTGCTAAGTACTTTATCTCATCTAATCTGGGAGATAGGTGCTATTATTCCCATTTTAGAATTAAGCCAACAGAGGCAGACAGAGGTTAAGTGACTTGTACACAACTAGTAAGTCTTTGAGACCAGATTTGAACTCGAGTTTTTCTGATTCCAGGCTTAGCACTATATTGTCTAGCCGCCTCAGGTGTCTGTAAATATACCAGCTACGACCATGAGATCTTTGAGAACAGGTCTTTGGCTTTTCTTGTTTTTCCTCATGCTTGGCATGGTGTCTGGCACTTAGGTGCTTAATAAATGCTTATTGATTTGACCAGGGATTCCAAGAGGTGGAGGTGAGGACAGAGTATATTCTGGCCATGATGGGAGAGATAAAAAGGGATGGGAGATGGAATGGTGTTGTATGTGAGTGACAGCAAGAAGTTCAGTTTGGTTTGACGTTAGAGTGAATGACATGGAGCAGTATAAAATGTGCCCCAAAAGGTAGGTTATAGAGGGGTATTTCTCATGCAGTTGCCAAATGTTAACCTTCCTTTAGGTGCCCATGCCATTTATTTCCAAAGATGTCTACCTTCTGAATCATGGGATGGGGGTGGGAGGGAGAAACAGAGGAGCAAAGATTGCCTTGTTATCACTCTTCTCCCTATTTCCCCTGGTACCATTCCTTAGCTCCCCACCTCCCTCACTACAAAGCAGTCCTGTGTTATCAAAAGCAAGGAACAGCATGAGGTAATGAAACAGATGACTGGCTGGCTGGCTGCTGCCCTGTGAACCCACAAGATGGCTGTGTGAATCATCGCTAGGTATTCTGTGAACCTGCACACCATTGTTGCAGGGATATGTGAAAGAGATGAAAGGTGAAACCGACCAGCCCACATGATATGCAGCTTTGGACATCATTCCACAGGTGATTGAGCTGAAGGAATCTGGACAGGAGGGAGCTCTACTTCCTCCTCGGCATGGCCGGTCCACCTGCCTTTTTCCCGCTGAGTTGGTGGAGAAACTGAACAAGTCAACATTCGAAATAAGCAACATTTGTTCACAGGGCAGTTAATAGAGAAAGGTGGATGAGTTCAATCAATTGGCCCGTGCAGAGCAATAGTAATAACTATGCCTGACATTGATAGAATGATAGAATCATTCTAAAGTACTTCACTTAACATAAGCTCATTTGCTTTCAGCAAAATCCACCAACTTGGTGTAAGTTTTCAGGGACCTATTTCACAGACGAGGAAACAGAGCATCAAAGAAGGGAAATGACTTATCCAAGGGTTGCACAGATGGTATAACACTTCATGAAACTCAGGCCTAAGTGCAGTAGAAAGATTATTAGATCTATACCAAGAAGCTCTCAGCTCAAATCTGGTCTCTGCCTTTTTTTTTCTTTTTTAACCTAAATGACCTTGGGAAACACACATAAGCTCCCTGGGTCTCATTTTCCTCATCTGTAAAACCAGGAGGTGGGACTAAGCAGACCCTAACATCCCTTCGAGCCTCTCAACAACCTCTCAACAAAGTTGGCACTACAGGAAACTCCACTTTACAGGTGAGGAAACTGAGGCTCAGAGAGATTTACCCAAGGTCACACAGATATCAAGAATCAGAGGTGGGATCTGAACCCAGGTCTTTATGACTTCCAGTCTAACACTCTATCCACTGTGCTGCCCTCTATGTCCAAGGTTCTTTCAACACTGTGTCCACCTAGTCTGAAAGACACTCTGATTTAAGTCCATACTTTGGGGCTTCAGTAGAGAAGAGGCCATTTCACATTTAAACATTTCATAGAGTTCCTGGGGGAGGATAGTACATTTTGTGGAGAAAGACAAAGAGAAGAGAGAAAGCTCCCCACCATTCCAATAATGGAATATATCTGTCAAACCATAGCCTATTTCCTGTTAATATCTGCATTCCTCAAGAAAGCAGAAGCTGAAGTAATCTCTGCTAGGGAGTTTTCTCCTCTCCCCTCCTACTCAATGTCTGTTCCTCCCTGGCTCATAATGTCTCTTATGCATTTCCAATAACACCACACATAGTTAGCTTCCCATGTTTGAACCAATAAGTTGCTTTTTCCTTTCCACTAATTATGCATGACTAGAGGCTGAGCTGCTTCCTGATTCTTTTATGAAGAGAAAATATGCAAGTCATAAAGAGAAACCTTATGGACCATATAGTCCAATCCCTTTGGGGACAATAAATTACTTTTCTAAGATGATGTAACCAGTTGATGGCAGAGCTAGGAAAAGAACCCAGGCTACTTGACCAACAGCCCCTGTGAGGCAAATGCTATTATTCTCTTCATTTTGCAGATGAGAAAACTGAGGCTCGGTGTGGTTCGTGAAGGTTCACAGGTAGGTTCACATGGCTAATAAGTCTGAGGTGGGATTTGAATCCAGGCCTTTCTGATTCTAATTCCAGGAATCAGAATCCTATATCCATTGTACTTGATGCCTCCAACAAAAGATCGTGTATCATCTAGTCTGAGCCTTTCATTTTACAGAGGAGAAAACTACAACCCAGAGAAGTGAAATAACTCACCCAAGGTCACACAGCTATTAATCAGCACAGCCCATATTTAAATCCTATATTTTGACTATATGTCCAGTGTTCTTTCCATTGCACCACACTGCAGAACTCTAATTAGCCTCTTACATGATTATAGGTATTCTTGCTTTATGCAATAGATGTGTTCTTGTACAATTGCATGTAAATAGATATGGGGAGGAAATATAATGATCTTGTAAATGCATTAGGAGTACTTGCTATTTATGGGAGATCCAGTGGTTTAATCTGGAAAGTGAAAAAAGTCTTTGTTTATCATCTTATTTTCTCTGTTAGATTGTAAACACAGTAAGGCCATCTAGTCTATGCTTGTATCTCTCTGAGGTCAATCTCCCCTTCTCCCTTTCTCCTTCCCCTCCCTTCCTCTTTGCTTTTCAATAATAGGCACTTAGAGCACTGGCCCTGGAGGATCTGGGTGCGGATTTGACCTCAGACACTTCACACACACACACACACACAAACACACACACACACACATAAACTAGCCATGTGGCTTTTGTCTTGGGCAAGTCACTTAACCTCGATCACCCTACCCTCCCCCCTCCAAAAAAAATAGGCACTTAAATTATTCTAATTAAATTGTATGTATGTTACCCTCAAGCGGCTAGAGCCCAGCCTGGAGTCAGGATCTTCTGAATTAAAATGTGACCTCAGACACTTATTAGCTGTGTGACCTTGGGCAAGTCACTCAACCTTGCTTGTCTCAGTTTCCTCATCTGTAAAATGAACTGGAGAAGGAAATGGCAGATCTCTCCAGTGTCTTTGCCAAGAAAACCCCAAATGGGACCACAGAAAGTCAGACACGACTGAAAAGCCACTGAATGTCACCCTCAGGTCATTTCTTGTACCAACTGAAGGAAGGGGCACAGGGAAGGCTATTTAGTGCACTTTCTCACTCGCTTGAGGTCCTTGGTTCCAATAGCCTGCAGTACCCTAACTGCCCCCCAAAACATAGGATCCTGGAAAGTCTCCCTAACTTGTCATGCATCAAGGATGTGCTTCCACCAGCCAAATACTCCTCTCTACATCAGGAAACTCCAGATCCCTCCTTAGACTCTGGCTCATATATATATATATATATATACACACATATACATATTATACATGTTCATGGAGTTTCTGTGTTTTTGAGGGAGGGTGATGCTCATTTCTTCTGCATTCTTGTCTGTTCTCCCAGTCACCTCTGCCTTTCTGTTCATTTACACCTTCAGGGAAGATGCTGATCTCCAGAGAAACAGGACCAGGTGCATTCTTCATACTTTAGGCAAATAGGAGGTTCCTTGTAGCTCCCCCAGCAAGCTTGGAGCCCCCAAGCTTTCTTGGGCTTGGGGGAGTGTTGAGTGGAAGGAGGGAGATGGAGGAGGCTTGGGGAGAGAAGGAAGTCAAGGCTAAGAAAAAAGGACCTGTGAATCCTTCTTAAGGAACTCTATAGGATAGAACAGGGGCCAGCTTTATTCTTCATGATCTCCTATTTATCTCCTCTCCATGAAGGCAGTATGATATACTGGCTAGAGTGCAGAACTGAGAATCTAGTAGATCTGGGTTTGAATCCTACATCTGAGGCTCACTTGTTGTCCTTTGTCTTCTGTTCAGTTGTTTTTCAGTCATGTCCCACTCTTCGTGACCCCATGTGGGATTTTCTTGGTAAAGATTCAAGTGGTTTGCCACTTCCTTCTTCAGCTCATTTTACAGATGAGAAACTGAAGCCAACAGGGTTAAGTGACTTGCCCAGGGTCACACAGCTAGTAAGTGTCTGACTCTTCCTGACTTCAGGCCTGGCACTCTATCCACTGTAACACCTAGCTGTCCTTGACCTTTGCCAGCCCCACTTGTAAAGCAGATTCAGTGAACTGGGCAGCCATGAGAGCAGGGTTGGGAGGTTTCGTTTCCCCACATTTGCCTGTTCTCTTTCCTGGGTAATTAAGTCATGTTATGTTCTTATGGATAAGACTCATCCTGCTTTGGAATCAAAGTGACATTTGAGGCTGTTGTCCAGTCCTGACCTATGGATATTTGGTGTCCTTTTTGGTTAGGATGGGGAGCTTGACCTTGCCTTTTTTCAGCTAGAGAAGTTAGTTAAGTTGGGGTGGGGGTGAGGAGGAAGGTTTGAAAAAGGAAGAAAAAAGCGGGATTTTTTGCAAAACAGCTCTCTCTGCTCTGATCTCCATCCTGCACAAGCCAAGATTTGATGGAAGAAGGGGGTGGGGTAGTTAGCAAAGTAACCAGCAGACCAGCTGTAATGAAGCCATCTCTCTGGTATTTATAGAGTTCTTATTGCCATGGTACCCAAGTGCTTAAATTAAACTCCAGCATAGAGATGTATCAGCATGGATAGTCCTTACCTGGCCCCTCACAACTACTAAAGTCCCCTCATTTAATATTTGGGGAAGCTGAGGAAGCCCTGAGGAATTAAATAATTGGCTTAAGACTACATAGCAATTCCATGCAAAGGTGAGACTGGAACTTGGGTTTCCTGAATCCTGGTCTCTTCCTTCTAGATAAGGCTGAAAAACTAACCACATGTTGTCTCTGGCAAAGACTATTAAGCAAAGAGAGTGACTCAGAAGCATATCTAAAGTATGCTGACCATGAACTCATAGATACACAGTTACTTAAACAGAGCCCTCCCTAGAGGCATTGTGGTAGCGCAGAGGAAATGCATTATATTATGCTATGTTATATTATATTATATGGATAGAACCCTGGGTCTGGAGTCAGGAAGATCTGAGCTCAAACCTGGTCTCAGATGCTTACTAGGTATGTGACTCTGGGCAGTTTCTTTTCCAGTAAAATGGGAGTCATAATAGCACCAATTTTGCCTGGATTGTAGGTGCTTAATAAATGCTTGTTTCCTTCCATCACCCCAACTTGGGTCAATACAAAGAGATTTGAATTAAGCTCCTTGAGGGTCAAAGACTGGTTTTATTTTAGTCTCTGTATTCCTAGTTCCCAGTACAGCGCATGGCACACATAGGCACTTAATAAATGCTTATCAAAGGGAAGGGAAGGTACTGAAAGTCATCCTCAATTTGTAAAGCATCATAATGCAAAGATGAACTTCTCATCTTTCTTCTCTTTTTCCCCTTCCACTTAAGAGTATTTTATTTTTTCAATTACATATAGTTTTCAACATTCACTTTTATAAGATTTTGAGTTCTACATTTTCTTCTCCCTCTTTTCCTCCCTTCCCCCTCCCTAAGACAGCGTATAATCTGATACAGGCTATACATATATAATCATATTAACCATATTTCCACATTAGTCATGTTGTAAAAGAAATATCAGAACAAAAGGGAAAAACCACAAGAAAGGGAAAAAAAAGAGAAAATAGTATGTATGCATTCAGACTCTATAGTTCTCTGGATGTGGAATTGTCTTTTGTATTGCTGAGAAGAGCTAAGTCATTGCACAATGTAGCTGTTAATGCGTACAATGTTCTCCTGGTTCTGCTCACTTCACTCAGCATTAGTTCATTTAAGTCTTTCCAGGTTTTTCCAAAGTCTTCCTGCTCATCAATTCTTATAACACAATAGTATTTAATTACATTCATATACCACAACTTGTTCAGCTGTTCCCCAATTGATGGGCATCCCCTCAGTTTCTAATTCTTTGCCACTACAAAAAGAGCTGCTATAAATATTTTTGTACATGTATGATTTATGATCTCTTTGGAATACAGAACTATTTAAATGTTATTGTATGCACAGTTTTCTAATCCTTTGGGCATAGTTTCAAATTACTTCCCAGAATGGTTAGATCCATTTGCAACTCCACCAACGATGCATTAGTGTTCCAATTTTCCTTTTGTCATATTAGCCACTCTGATAGGTGTGAGGTGGTACCTCCGAGAGTTGTTTTAATTTGCATTTCTTATCTTTATTTTCAACATACATTCCACACACCCTGGACCTCCCCTTCTTCCTAATTTTTTTCATTTTCCAATCCACCTTACAATTTGGCCAGGGTCAGGAAACTTATGCTGAAATCCAGACAGAGTGCTGAATAGAGTGAAAACCAGAGTTAAATATCCCATGCTCAAATCCTGCCTCTGCCACTTACTGTGACCTTGGCCAAGTCACTTAAGTTCTCTGAGTTTATTATAAAATGAGGGGGTTGGACAGTATCTGAGGTCCCTTTCAACTCCAGAGCTATGGTCTCCTGCTCAAAAGTCTTGAATGACTCTCCAGTGTTATCAAAGAATCAAGTCTGAACCTGTTATCTGGCATCTAAGGCTTTTAACAACCACGTCCCAATTTACCTTGTCTCTTATAATTTTTCAATATGAACCTTTCTTGATTCTGTCTTGGCTGTTCCTAGAACATTCCTAACTAAGTATAGGGGTAGCTAGAAAGGTTTGCCTGACTACCTTTGCAAAACTAGAGTTGTGTCTGGAAATGGCCACCCTGGATAGAAAAGTAAACTTGATTTCTCCCAACACCCCATTTTGGAGGTTTAACTCCCTTCTTTGTTCCCTGCTATGATACCTCATGCATGCAAAGACTGGGTAACTTCAAAATATGTTCCTTTGAGTCAACAAGGGAGCAAACTACAGTCTTTTTCAAAATTTTATTTTATTCTGAACTTAATAAAATGAACATTTCTATAACATAGAATAGTAAAAAAAAAAAGATAATTGCACATGAAACTGCAAATCTATTATGTACAACATGCTATTCCTTTTGAATATACACTAAAGTTACCATAAAACTTCCTTTTTTTTTACCTTTTTTTCTCCCCCATTTCCCCATTCACTTCTCCCATGGGTCACCCCATTTGGGCCTCGATACTTTCACAATAAGCTGGGGTCCCTCAGTAGTGGCCCAGAGTCCTATTTCCCAAGGCAGAAAGACCCTGGGATGGGGAGTGTAGAGGATTCCATCGCCCTAAGGACTCCAGACCCATGTATCCCCACCCAAGCACCCCTAGAGACAGAAGAGGACATGAACTGTCATTAGAACTCTAATTAGCAAATTAGCAAGTAATACAGAAGCCCCTGAGGTGCAAGGTTCTACAAAACCCTGTCAGAGAATGCCGAGGAAATGCTGAGGGATGCTTGGGTGAGATGGGAGTGGGGGTGGGCAAACCTTCCTCCCACCCAGAATGAACCTGCACAGACTATTTCCATTCCCTGGAGTTTGAACTGAAAAACTCCTCGTGCTGGTAGCACAGCCTGGGAACTCCCACCGGTCCTCTCTCCAGGTGGTATGGAAGAGCCTCCATCTGTGCTTCATCCTCTGGTGAATAATAGAGGAGGCATGACCAAGATAACAATGTGCACTCGAGAGCTCTGGGAGAGAAACAGGATGAGCCCAGACTGGAGGCCGTCCTCCGTGCATGCACGCCTGGAATGCACTGCCTCTGAATCTCCATCTCTGAGGATCTCTGCTTTCCTCCAAGGTTCAGCTCCATCTCCTGAGTGAGGCATTTTCTTATCCCCCTCCCCCCCCGTAAATTATTAATATTTATTTTATGTCTATTTTGTATTTATTTTATGTCTATTTGCATATTTATTTTATTTTGTATTTGCATATTCATACGTTTCCCCTAACAGAAGTTTCTGAAGGCAGGGGATGTTTTGGTTTTGCCTTTGTACCCCTGGAGTCTAACAGGGTGCCTGACACATAGCTAAGTGCTTAATAAATGCCTCTTGATTGATTTAAGCCTCTGTTGCATCCTTGACTGGATGATTCAGGCACAAACATTTCTAGGAATTAGTGTGCCTAGGGGGTCAGTTCCTTCTGTCTATGGATGGGGGAGCAGCAGCACAAAGGACAGTCCAACCATGGTCTCTGTCTCCCTAGTGCCCAGTATAGTGACGGTACTCAGTAGGCACTTAATAAATGCTTATCAAAAGGAATTGTCTCTCTATCGTCCAGCAGGGTAGGTACTGAAAGTCATCCTGAACTGGCAAAGCTTCACAATACAAGGATGAACTTCTCATATTTCTTCTCTTTTTTTTCTCCCACTTAATAGTATTTTATTTTTTCCAATTACACACAAAGATAGATATCAGTGGAAGAAGTGGCCAGTATGCCAGAGATGCAGACCAGTCTTGCAGAAAAAACCAGAGCCCTGGAGAGAGGTACCATGGTGATAAGACCATGGTAGCCTGGGGTCAGTTTATGCTGCTTGGCTAGTGGAGGACCGGGAAGAAAGGTGTGGGGACTGGAGTCTCAGTATGGAGGTAGTATCCCCTCCCTCTTCCCTTCCCCAAATGTTGGTGCTTTGGGACAAAGCTCTATTTACCTTGGCCTAGTTATGACTCTGGGTCCAGGCAATGAACCCCTCACTTCAGGATTCTATTCCCTTCAATCTGATTTCCTTTCCAAGGTTCCTGATCATGATGTTGAAGTAGGATATGGAGCGTAGCAGAACCATAGAGACTAGACTGAAAAGTCAAAAGGCATTAAACATCCCACAGGATCCAAGGACCAAGTTCTAATTCTTAGAATGGAGGCAAAAAGTAGACTCAGGCTACCTGATTTTGACTTTCCTGTTCTCCAACTCCAAGCTCACATTTATAGAAGGAGTTTCTGACCTCATGGCCACGAAGGCCTCCTGCCTCAGATGCCATCCCTACCCAGAGGTTAGGATACTATATACATACATATGTGCGACAATGCTCTGTGCCTGTCAGGTGTGAGTGTGTGCACGCCCACATCAACAGAGCAGGTGGCTGCTGCCCAGAGTGCCCAGTGTTGCCAAATTCAACAAGCAGGTGACGTTCCTTTGTCTAACTCTCCTTGCCATGTCCTTCAACGGGAGCACCAATGTGGAAAATAAATCCACAAGCTGTTCATTACACTTCCCTGCATACCCATTGTGTGTTGTAGCTCTCTTCCCTGTCCATGCACACAGAGTACATCACACGACTCCCCGCATCCACTTATTGCTATGCTTATCCCTGGTATACTGCATTAGCTCTCCAGAAATTCTGTTGTGCATTATGCTTTTCTCTTTCTACATGTTTGAGCACACATGACTCCTAAAATCCACTGATTGTTATGATTGTTACACTTTCCTCTAATATACTGCATTAGTTCCCTACAAATTCTGTGTATTTTGTTTTTCTCTTTCCACATATTCACACACATACAACACAATTAACCATGTTTCTCACTCAGACAGTGTTAAATCTCCTCCCAACACAGTTGTTATTCTCTCGCCCCCCAGGGCCTGATTTGTTGCTGGATAGCCTTCTTGATTGCACGAGGGGACCCAGCACATTTTTCTCTTCTCAATCACTCATTTACAAACAAGAAGCCCTTTGACCAGTGGGGCTCCTGTGCCTGGTCCCAGATTCTGTGCAACACCTGTGGCCCATTTACAAAATGCTTGGAAGGTGAGTAGGGCCAAGAAGCCCACACAGCTGTGTGGCTGACTGAGGACGCCAAAGGTAGGTTGGAACTTTGTGGGGGCGTGAGGTCAGAAAAATGGCAATCCACTTGTGGGAGCCAGGACCTTTTCTTCCCAGGGTTGCTTTAGTAGACAGAGAAAGCCAAGCAATTTGCCAGGGTGGGGCTCTCCCTCTAGAGTCCCGAATCATAGGTCATTGATCTATGGAAGATGTTTTGTCACAAGTGAAAAGCGCAGGCAAACCTTTCTGCTGCCTCAGCACCTCGAACAATGTGGAGTTGAACATTTGGACTTTCCGCTTGCCTACCCTGGAGGTTTAATGGAAGGACTGAAGGAAGAAGGTGCAGGAAAGGTACATTAATGCTGATTTAATTTTATCCCTTATGTTTCCACTCCTCTCCCCAAAATGGGTTTCTTTCCCAGTAGCAAATAAGCTCCTTGAGGGCAGAGATTGGGCACTATGCCTGATATGTAGAAGGCATTTAATAGATACATGTTTATCCATTAAATACCTTAATGGAAACAAAGTGGGGGTAGGGGAAAGATGAAGGGAAATGCTGGTTGGATGAGGGCTGGCACAGATCTGATAGATGAATTGGCAAAACCCCCCATGAAAGGACACAGCCAAAGGGAGAGTGGCATCAGTTGCACTGAGAGGCATGGGGAGGTCTGGAATAGCCTCTGGGGTTGAGTAGTCTGCATGATAGAGAGAAATTGATTGGCAGTCATATGCCTAGGGTTCTAATTAATGAATGAGACTAGGTACTCCTATGACCAGGAGGTCATACGTAGCTCCTCTTTTGGTATTTCATAGGGCAAGTCAAAGGGCAAACAATGAGATTGGATTCCATTGAAGAACTCTCCCTTCCATCACAAGACTTGGAATCTCACCAGGAGGAGCAAATAAATTAAAATGTGTGACCTAGGTGTGCATTTGGATGTGCTAAGTATGCCCAGGCACACTTGATTGTACCACCAGCCTCTGTGGCTTGCCTCCTTTGGGATAGGAAGCCCATTTGGGGGCAGAGGTGACTGTCCCAGGCTCTGAGGACCCCTGGCTGTTGCAGTGACCCTACTTCTTTCCTCTGCATCTCACTCACTCACTTCTCCAATCTTTCTGCAAGGTTCTGGTAGGAGAGGAAGAATTAGACAAATTCCAAGTCTGGAATCTCTCTATGATCACCTTCCGTGCTCTCTCCACAGCACTGCCTCATGGTGCTTCTGCTTTGAGGAGCCCAACCCATATTTGGGGCAGACAGGCGGTCTCTACCCCACCCCCCACCCCATACCCTCCTGACTTGTGCCTGGGGACTAATTGACTGTGGCTGGGTCAAGGAAAAATCAACTGGGCATTTCCTCCCCCTTGACTCTTCTGGCTACTTTGTTTTCTGTGACTCAGACAGCTGTATGTGGCCCTGGGACCTAGTTAGTACAGGCAGAAAAGGCAAAAAGGTTAAAATTTCAAAAGTTAAAGGGACGTGTCAGTCCTTGGACTCCTGGCCCTTCATGACAAAAGCGTGTGGCTAGGGGAGCAGTAGCCAATTGGAAAGATGACTTTTTGAGTCAAGAAGATAAGTCCAAAAGTTTATTCTATATTTGAGGGAAAAGTCTGATTATAAGGAGCCCTTTGCAAAGTTTGTATTTTAAAGTTTGGTGAATTAAAAAAATTAAGTTTTAGTTTCTTTAGAATCAATAAGCATTCAATAGGTTTTTTGGGGGAAAAGTTTATTAGACTTTTGTAATAAGCATTCAATAGATGCTTGTCATCATTAAAAACATGTAATTTCCTGGGGGTACATCCTAATGAAATAGTCTATGCCTCCATAAAGTGTATAGTAGTAATACAGACTCCTGACAATCCCTCTCACATCCTTTGCCAGACGTCTTTGTCTCAGGGCCTGCCTGGCCTAGAAAACATCTGATAGCATAAGTAATCATCATCACATTTTCTTGCAGGTGGTAAAATGATGCTTCCCCCCCCCCGAAAGGGACATGGGAAGGTATTTGTATCCCATTGACTAGCGAAGGGTCTGGAACGTAATTGACACTTTAGAAATAATTGTCGATTGATAGGAGAGTCTCTCTGACTACAACCCCAATGGATGGCACATGAGAGGATCCCACTGCACCACTCATCTTTTTCATTTAGAAATGGCTTTGACTCTCATCCACTTAGTCCACTTAAGAGACTGATCCCTGATTCAGAGCCCATAGCTATTCCTTTCTCCAGACAACTCCTCAGTGTCACTGTGTCCCTCGCAGTTTCCCCAGGAGGAGGAGGAGGAGGAGGAGGAGGAGGAAGAAGAGGAGTGATGCTTTTTATTTTTCACAGAATTACACAGTAGAGGAAAAGGAGTGTGGTGGGGAGCAAGTGCTGAAAAAGGTTGCTTCTAAGCAAACCAGGCTGATCCATCTCAGTCTCAGAACCTCTACAGGCAGGAGAGACCCCTGGGAGGTGGGGATTGAGGCTTAGACTGAGAGGTGGTAAGGTTTTCTCTATTTGGAATGATGAATGGGACCATAGCTTTAGATCTGGAGAAGACCTAGTACAACCCTTTCATGTTATCGAAGGGACTGAAGGTCAGAGAAAGGTGAAGTGACTTGCTTAGTTAGGATCATCGGCCTCATCATCCATCCTTCAGAGGCAGGGTTTGAATTCACATGTTTCTGGCTTCTAGTCCAGCTCTTTATCCACCGTGCAAAGCTAGTGCCCACATCATCCTGCCCAGTCAGGAGACAAGGCACCACATCCACAAAAGTTTGTTTCCTCCCTTGTAAAATGTGAGCGTTGGACTAGATCACCTTGGAGCTTCCTTGAAGCTTTAAATGGCTCAACCCTAGGTGGAATCTTAATGGGGACTGCCGAGTTCAGTAGAAGATGCTCTAAGGTGTATGGATTTTCTTTAAGTGACTTCTCTATTCAACCAACTCCAGTGGTTTCCTGTTGTCTCAAGGATAAAATATTAACTCTTCTATTTAGCTTTTAGAACCCAACCCAACCTAGCCCTTATCTCTCTATCCTCATATCTCCCCTTCCTGCTCACTGAGATCCAGCCACATTAATGCTCTCTTCTTCTCTCCTTCCCCTCCTTCTCTCCATCTCCCCCTCCCCCCTCCTTCTCCCCCCTCTCCCTCTGTCCCCTCTCTATTTCCCCCTCCCTATCTCCCCTTCTCTTATCCCTTTTCTCCTCCTTCCCTCTCCCACTCTCCCCCCTCTCTCTCCTCCCCCTTCCCCTGTTATTTTGCAGTGACCATCTCCCATGGCTGAAATACACTCCCTCCTTACCTCTGTGCCAAAGTATTTCTCCTTCTATAAGATGCAGCTGAGGTGCCATCTTTCTCATGAGGCCTTTCCTGACCTCTCCAACTTCTATAGTTGCCTCCCTGCCCCGCCCCACTACCTTGTGTTTAACTAGCTGGTATATATTTGTATTTGTTATCTTCATAATTATGTTGTATATGTTCTTATATGTACTTGACGTCTCCCCATTAAAGGGTGCGCTGCTTGTGAGCAAGGATTATTTCAATCATTATGCTTCTAACCCCCGGTGCCAAGAACATTGTTTGGTACATAGTAGGCTTGTTGCCACCCAAATGCTTGTTGAGGGGATTGAAGCGCCCAACAGGTAGCCCCAGGCTTGAGACTATCAGCCAGAAGCACAAGACAGCATGAGGGCGAAGAGAAGTAGGAGCTGGGAGTGAAGGGGGGGTGTTTTGGCATCTTTAGTGATAGAAGTCTGTGGCTTTTCCAAGGCAGGGTGGCATCCATTTTAACCCTTACATGTGTTGCCACAGGTTGGGCAACTCTTTACGCGCAAGTAGGCTGAATCCAGGGAGATGGTTTCTGTTCTGGATCCCTGAAGAGAATGGCTGGACTCAGGCAACAAATTCAATATAATTTGGCTCACTGGTTTCTTATAATGATTGCTAACCTAACATAATATTGGCATGTTAGTAGCAAGGAAGATAGAAGAACAAGAAGAAAGGTGTGCACATCAAAAGCCCAGGTGGAGAAGTTATATGATAATAAATTGGAGGAAAAGGAGGGCATATGAGAAATGCTCCCTTAACACTAATTTCCCAAGTCATCTTCATTTCCTGGATTTATGTGGTTCAAGCAGAAGGGAGTTTAGGCTTGAGAAAATGGGCTGGATTTAAACCAGGAAGCACATGGAGAATTTACTTTTTTGTTTTTGGTAAGAGGAATGGGATTGGATTGTGGGGTAAATCTTGGAAGATCTCGCTCTGGGAAAGATGGGGAAAGCCACTATATTTGTGGAACTTCTGTGGAAGGCAGCTTGACACTATGAATCATCCCCTACTCAATACTCCAAAATTCTCAGAATTTTGGTCTGAGGTGAGCTCTAATATTCTTCTCATTCATGCATGAACCCTGTCTCTTTTGCTCATGGAATTAGAGTAATAACTGCCATTTATAAAGTCCATTAAGATCTACATGAGGCTTTACAGACATTCTCATTTGAGAGTCAAAGCTACCCTGTGAGACAGATGTTTTTAACCTCCTTTTATAGCTAGGGAAATTGAGGTACAGACAAAGTATGCCTCACTTATGTTCCTCAGCTTGTTAATATCATAGATCAGGATACCGATCCTGCCTCCAGGCCCATGACTCTTTACTGTATCACACTACCTCTTACTAGCAAAGTCTCACTTATACTGCACCCTCCAACCCTCCCACCCCTAGTTCCCCAGCTTAGCCATGATCTCTGCTGTCTAAATTGTTCTTCTTAAGGAAGGTAAGGGTGCTTGCTGCTGAGCCCTCTCTGAGACTCTTTTTTTCTGGGTGAATCTATGAATCTGTTCCTCTCTGCCCCATGAATACAGAGAATGCAGGTTCTCCAGGAGGCTTATCCCATTCCTAGGGGACCAGGCCACTACTGATAGCGTCTCAGGTTTTATTTTCCTTCCCAGCTCCTTAGAAAGGAAACAATAATCAGACTGAGTTTGTATTCTGCAACTCCCCTGCCCTTCACTCACCATCTTCTAGGGTCTCTGAAATGTCTTAATGTCCTCTGGGGGTGTACCTGTACCTTTCTTTATTAGAGGAGAGAATAAAAAGTTCTCAGACCCCCCTTTTCTCCTATTCTGGTCCGTTTTTCAGGGCAGGACATTTCTGTTAGAATTCTTAAGTAATTCCATCTGAGGTCAACCATGTCAGGTGGTATAGGAGAGAGGGGAGAGAATGCAGAACCTAGAGGAACCTGTGGTCTCAAGGTCATTTGTGGCCCTCTAAGTACTCAAGTCTGGTCCTTTTACAATCCAAACAACAGTTGCTTGTGTCAGGTGTCTAGAACACCCCTTTAGTTGGTATTTCTTTTTGAGGCATTTGAATGAATCGATGAATGAATGAATGCAGGAGGTGCTTAATAAATGCTTGTTGATTAAGTCGGAAATACCTTTCCTGTGAATTGGGCTGGGGAACTGGGCACTGGGGATGATTTCATGGTGAAGGCTGCCACCGTGTGGCTGGAGAGCAAATTCAAGTTTTCCCTGGGAGATGGTGGCAGCTCAGGCAGGTTTCAGGGCTGCTGAAGTTGCCTCAAGGTGGTTTGGGACAGGTGTCTTTCCATATGTCTATGGAAGCCCAGTACACTTGTGCAGAGGGTTTCTGTTAGGAAAGGTTGTTTAGATTATATCAGGGAAGTCCTTGAGATTTTGGATTCTCTCAAAAGGGTATGTGTAAGAGAGGGTTCAAGAAGTATGTTGGCAGGATAGAAGGTAGGGGTTGAGGCTGAGCCACACCAGGCTTCCTCCGAGCAGAGGCATTCATAAGAGATTCAGCATTAATCAGGTCCTTAGGGCTTTCCAGTCCATATCAGATGGATTTTCTTGTCATGCTCACCAGAACAGGTCCTTTGCAACCAAAGCAATAGAGCAGACTCAGTGGGATCTTGGCTCTCTTCACCTTCAACGATCCCCACTGTGTCTGACACTCCTTCAACTCCCTACACGTTGTCCCCAACCCAAGAAGCCCTTTTAGTCATAACACTGTAAATGTAACTGAGGTTTGCCTGCAGTCTTAGCTGCTCCCAGGGCATGAGGGAGAGAGCAGAGGTACACAATCGATTTTTACCATCCACAGCTGCCCGTCTCTGAGATGTGAAGAATGCTGAAATGTCTTCACTGACTTTCCCATATGGCTGGATACTATCTGTGTGATCTTGGCCAAGTCATTAGCCCTCTGCCTCAATTTCCCCAACTGTAAAGTGGAGATAATAATAGCACCTACTTCAGAGGGTTTATTGTAAGCATCAAATGAGGTATTTGTAAGGAGCACTTAGCATAGTACCTGACATATAGAAGGTACTATATTATTTATATTATGTTATTATATAATAGATTACATTTATATTATAATATATTTATATTATATACTATTATAGAATATATTTATATTAATATCACATTATTTATATACTTATTTCCTCCCTTCCCTTCATACTTTTTTGGGGAGGGGGAAGTAAGGATTTCCCTCTTTCAGTTCACATCTTAATGTGACTGACTTTTTGTTGGGTTGCTTTCTTCTAGGCAGATGCACTGAGGAGGGGAGCAGAGGAAAAAGGGAGCTGTAGAAAGGCAGGTTCCCTTCAACTCTGTCCCTCCTGCAATCACCAAGTATGGAGTGATAATTCTCTCTGCCAATGCAAATGTCCAGGCTCAAAACCATGGGCTACATTCAAGAAAAACTTTGTTTATTTTTGTTGTCTAGGGCTGACCCTGAAAGGAAGGAGGAGATCTTTAATTCACCTTCCCAATCTAGGTGAGGGCTATCTCCATTCTTGATACTCTTGGAACTATTTTTTTTTCTTTTTGGAGGGGGGAAGGCAGGGCAGTTGGGGTTAGACTTGCCCAAGGTCACACAGCTAGTAAATGTGTCAAGTGTCTGAGGCTAGATTTGAACTCAGGTCCTCTTGATTCCAGGGCTGGTGCTGTATTCACTGTGCCATCTAGCTGCCCCTACTTTTGGAACTATTGACTGTGAAAACATCTTCGGAATTTGGGAGGGGAGGCAATATTGATAGAGATGTCAGACTGATCCTCTTCCTTCCTTTCCTCCATTTCCCTCTGAAAAAAAATAGGGAGTGGATTTCAGATTCTATGGAGAATATATTCAGTTGACAGCATCCTAGGAGTCTCTCTGTGTAGTTCTATACATGGTAACCTTTATTTGTGGTTGACAGCCTGTTGCCTGCATTCCTTGTGAGGTGTGCCCAACAGAACAACCATTCACTTTACGGAGTAGTTGGTATGAGGTAAATTGTGTGACGCTACTGCTATCCAGAAACATCGATTCTAGTTTGACTCCCGAGAGTGTAAACAGACTGATTTTATTTCTGACTTTGGATCCCCAGTGCCTGGCACAAAAATGGTGCTTAATAAATACTTGCTTGATTGAATCTGGTTTTAGCCAGATCTGGTGGCCTCTTGCTGAGTCCCTTCTACTCTGGCTTTTCTCAGCCAGTCACCAAGAATTTATTGTTTACTCTGTGCCGAGGAGGCAAAACATGGTCCCTCATGTTCAAATGGGGGAGACAACATGTTAATAAATATGTATATACAAGTTAGGAACAGACTTGATGGAAGATAATTTCAGGAGGAAGGCTCTAGTGGGAGGGAAGGGGAAGGAGACCAGGAAAACTCTCCTGTAGAGGGAGAAACATGAACTGAGTCTTGAAGGAAGCCAGAAGATGCAGCTTTCTCTGTGGAGCTATTAGACTGAGTCTATATGAGGGGTAAATAGTTTCAAAATCAACTTGAGTCACTTGTTGAGTGAAATCTTTCTTTCTTCATAACAACTTGTGTCTAGTGTGGTCCCCCTCACTCCAGGAGTGTGTGTGTGTGTGTGTGCACGCGCGCACATGCGTGTGGTGGTTTTGTTTTTTTTTCAATTCCTGAATAATATCTAACTTCTCTAGCCATCTAGGGGCAGAAAGACCAATTAGATCACTAGGCCACTATAGCTACAATTTGCTTTTTCCTGTGTATCAAAAAAGTGATATATAACCAAGTTCTATTGGTGCTTCTCTTTCCCCTCATCACCGTTAACTTTCACTTACTCCTTCCCACCCCTAATAAAACCTCACCTTCCTTGTAAAATCAGTGGGATTAACTCGGGCATTCTCTTTTTGTCACCTTTCCCTCACCTTTCAAAAAATAGCCTCCGAAATACACAATTGTTCATGAGAGTCTGAAAGAGAATTAATTGCCCCACGGTTACTATTGAATTTATTAAGAAATGTGACCCTAGCTGTACAGACCAAAGCCAATCTAGGGCCTGGATAAAGCTTTCAGGGTGGGCCTGGGCACCTGTTGGGTTAAGGCAGAGAAGAGTCATGCCCTGTAGATCTGGCAGCTTTTGGTTGGGGTGGATGACAAATTGGTTAGCTGTAGTACAAGAGCATGGGAAAGTATAGGTCCCGATGGTAGGATAATATCCTGACCCCAGATGAGGCCCAACTGAAAACTTATCCAAACTATAATCCTTTCTTCCTCCCCTTCAAAATCATTACTTTAAATACAACTAACTTGGGGTGGCTAGGTGGTACAGTGAATAGAGCACTGGCCCTGGAGTCAGGGGGACCTGGGTTCAAATCCAGCCTCAGACATTTAACACAAAACAAATTAGCCGTGTGACCTTGGGCAAGTCACTTAACCCCAACTGCCCTACCTTCCCCCCCTCCAAAAAAAAATATAGCTAACTGGTGGTCTTGAGGAAGTTTGGCAGAGTGGAGAGACTGATGACCTGGGGTCAAGAAGGCCTTCCTCTGACGTTTACTAGCTGTGTGTCTACCGGCAAAGCAGTTCCTCTGTCTTTGCCTAAGTTTCTCATCTGTTCAATGGAGATGATGATAATGGTAGAACCTATCTCCCGGGGCTGTTGTGACTCAAATGAGAGGGGGTGTGCTACAGTAGAAAGTGTGATGGATTTGGCATAGGAGGATCTGTGTTCGCATCCCGGCTGTGCCATTTTGCTGTGTAAGCATTGGCAAGTCTCTTTGTCTCCCTGGGCCTCAGTTTCCTCATCTGCGAAGGGGATTGAGGGGATTGAACTAGCTGGCTTTTAACGTCCCCTTTAGCTCTCCCTCTATTATCCTATGTATATAAAGAACTATGGAAACGTCAGCGATTCTTGAATCATTCCAGAACACACACAAATAAAGGATCCTGACTATGGTGATAGCATCCCTTGAAACCTACCAGTGTCAGAAGGAACTTCAGGTGTAAATGAAGACCCATCTGAGGGGCTGGTGTGAGAGGAGTTAGTGGAAACACAGAATTGGCCAGGGAGCTCACACCCCTACAACTTGTACTTTGCAGAGTTTGCTGGGCACTAGAAGAAAGCTCTGTAGAGAGCGGAGGACCTAAAAGCCTTGGCAAAAGCACCCTAGGAAGAGAGGATCATTTCCCATGATTATCTCCGCTTACGTCTGGTTTGTACGGAGTGGTCTACAGTTCACCTCCCTGTTAGACAGTGGGTTCCTTGATTGCAGGGGCTGTTTTTGCCTTTCTATGTGCATAGCCCAATGCCTAGCATACAGTAGGTGCTTAATGAATGCTTGTCAATTGGTTGTGAATATCTGTGACACACCAGTTCATTCTCTTGGAAGGGTCCTTCTCTTCCTTTCTTGTCCTCCTTTCAAAATACTTCCACAGAAGACCAGTGTCCACAGGAGTTTTAGAGACTTTATTTATGTATAAACAATTTAAACACTTTGCCATAAATTATCTTTGCCTGTCTCTAGTCTTTGCTTAGCAGCAAATTAAAATTAATATAAAAACTCAATGAACAATTCATACATGTATATTACAAAAAAAGTTCTTGTACCAAAGTTCTTATTAGACTTATTTTTTTTTTCTTTCCTCGTGGTGACTTGTCATGTGATTGTCTCAGTTTCTGGACCAAACAAACACACTAATAATTTTAAATCTGAAACAGTGATTGTGCCTTGCGGCTCATGTATGTACAGGGTGATCTGAAGTGGTGCCCGTTAGCAAAAGAGTGATACAATGCCCACACCTCTACTGGAACTGATACCAACAAACTACAGAATCTAAACAGACTACACCCTGTCACTGTGTATAACTGTCCACAATGGAATCTTCAAAGACAAACAGAGTATGAAATTTATCTGTAGTGATTATAGCCACCATTTTGAATTGAACTTTACACTCTGCCCTCCTCGAATAAATCGACTCAGGTCGGACTTAGGTAGGATCTAAGTACAAGTGCAGGACATTATTATTTCTCTCTTTGATTCTCGATGTTAATTTCTTGGATTTTTTTTTCTTTTTTTTTTTCCTTAAAGAGTAATTCCAGTGCTCACTCTTTCACCTCTTTCCCCCCCCACCCCAGTTGCTACACACAAATCACCCCAAAAGTCATGTTTTAAATGCACCTGTATTTTGCTTAAACGAAAACTTCTGGAGTTAGTCTGCTTTCATCAAACAAGCAGTCTGAATTGTTTTCCTCAGCTGGTCTGGTGAAGCTGGCCCTCATGGATGTTTCCAAGTTGCTCACGTGTGAATGGAGTGAGGTAATAGAATATGAGGCCTTCTCTTTTTCATTTGTTTGTTTTATTTTTTTTTTGTTTGTTTTGTTTTCTTTTTGTTTTTGTTTTCCTTGTGAAATTTGTGTTTCTTTTCTTTAGACCCAGAACAAGTGGGTAATATCTTAGGGGAACTTGGAACATTTTTTTTCCCGGTGAGTTTTCAGTTAGGCTTTTAGTCTACTTGAGGATGTGGAACATCTCCCTCGGACAGTAGCATCTGAACTCAAAAAATGAGCTTTTTTTTTTTTTTTCCTTTTTGCCACTTATTATCCCAAAGCAGCTCAGCCTAGTGCCCCTGGTTAGGTCTTCATCTCCTTAGGAGAGGAGATAACAGTTACGCCTACTAAGCCATCCAGACAAGGAATGGCAGCAAGCAGATCATTTTGTTACCTCTTTCCCATTTCATTCTGTCTTAAAAACTGGATGTTGCTGCTACTGTCCGCAAGCTCTGGGTATTGCTCCACGGGAAGGACATAGTATCCCTCATAACCTTGCACCCTTCCTGTGCTAAGGAGCTGCTGCTTCTCTCCGTCAGTCCACAAGCGGCTGCCCTCCCTCCCTTCCTGGGCTTTCTGCTGTTCCTTGGCCCATGCTGCCCCCAGGGCCCTCTGCCTCGCCTGGTCCAGGACTCGGGCTTTCTCTTCGTCAAGTGTGTCTGGGGTGAGGCCATAGCGGATGTTGAGCAGGAGCGTTCGGTACTGGAACTCAATGTTTGTGAACCTTCGAGTCCTCCCGTTGACCAGCAAGGTGGGCTGCGACATGGTCACATTTACCCCACTGTCCAGCACCTTCCGCCCACTTGTCATGGCAAGGGTGACCAGGTCACTGTCAGAGGAGCCAATTTTCACGAAATAGTGCGTGTCCTTCCCCTCTATGCTGTAGTGCATCTTGTCCAGGTAATATGCATTGTTCAGCACAGAGGCCACCTTCCGACTGTCTTCACTGGCGATGCTAGACACTCCAGTCACCACCCGCCCTTCCTTGATGGCGAACATGATCCCTTTCCCAATGATGGGTGTGGTCGTGGCAAACCAGTGGCCAGCTTTCTCTCGGATGCTGGCATGGAGCCGTTTGGAGATGACCTGCCCCTCTAGGGCCATGAATGCCTGATTATGCCTCTCGGTGGTCTGCTGGACTCCCGTAATGAGCTAGAGGCAAAAGAAAAACCAGAAGGATGAGAAGGTTGGCCTTAGCTCATTAAAAGACAACAAAAGGTATGTATTTGCTCCTCTCCAGGCTTCCCTTCCCCTTCCCTGCTGATACAGAACTAACATAACCCTGCCAGGTTAACATCTCCAAAAGTAAGGCTGGGCCACCCAGGGGCTTGCAGAGCACAAGGTCACTGACTATGCTGCAGGGCAGATAGTCCAGATTACTATGTAACTAAGAAGCAACGTGAGGAAGGTGTGACACCTTTCTAAAGGTCTGCACATCAACAGATGGCCCTGAGACTCTTCTTCTGAGGTTGGGGAAAGGATAGCTATTCATTAGTGCTTTCTTTGGCAGTTGTCTCATACTGCTCTGACAAAAAGCATCCTGACCTGAAGGGGTGAGTTTCTTTGGATTCAGTGGTTCCAGTTATGGGCCTTGCTGACCTCCAAGCAGGTGGACTAGGGCTGGTCCCTGGACAATGTCCAAAACTGCCCATTCTTTAATATCTTATGATGTGCTAAATAAGAAATTAGTGCTTACTTTTCTCACCTGGGCCACATGACCAACGAGAAAGGGGTCTTAGCTGGGAGTTAGGAGAGGAGTTCAAGTTTTCATCTTTACCATTGACTTTTACATGGCATGTTATCTTTAATACCTCAGTTTCCCCATTTGCAAAATATAATCTCCCTAAGTTGCTGTGACAGAGACTAGGAAATGGGAAATTAGTGTCTTTTGAAATGTACAGTGCTCATACAAATGCAAAAAAAAAGTCCTATTCAAAGAATGGTTCCTCACATGGCGGGAATCATCATGGGGATGTCTTATCCTGGGTGACTAGGAGACTCTAGGTTGTCTCTTTGCCATGACGTAAATTTTACTGATTTACTGAAACAGCTGTAATATTTCATATTTTTATAATATTGAGTTGTTTCAGTCATGCCCAACTCTTGGTTGACCCCACCATTTGGGGTTTTCTTGGCAAAGATACTGGAGTGGTTTGTCATTTCCTTCTCTAGCTCATATTATAGATGAGGCAACTGGGTTAAGTGACTTGCCCACAGTCACACTGCTAGTAAGTATCTGAGGCTGCATTTGAACTCGGGAAGATGAGTCTTCCTGACTCCAGGCGGGGCGCTCTATCCTTGTTACCACCAAGCTGTCCCATAATGCTGAGTACTGATTGTCAATAAAGAAGAGGGAACTCGATGCAAGGAGGAGATTCCTAGCAATTAGAACTATTCTTAAGTGAAATGTGCTGCCTTGGAAGGCATTAGGTCCGCCTGTATTGGAATTATTTGGGTAGAGTAGTAGATGGCCACTTGTCACATATAGGGCCACAGATCTAGGATTGGAAGAGATCTTAGAGACTATCTAGTGTAATCCTCTCATTTTACAGAAGAGGAAACTGAGGCTCAGAGAGGTAATGACTTTCCCAAGGTCATTTAGGTGAATATCAGAACCAGTATTTGAACTCGGGTCCTCAGACTCCAGTCAGTAGGTTTTCTTTCCCCTAAGATAATTCATGTTCAGATATGGGTTAAATTGGCTGGTCTCCGAGGTCCCTTCCAATTCTAAGATTCTCTGTGAACTACCTTTTTGAATAATGACAGAGTCCCACCCACTTCAGTGAACTATGGGCTACTTAACTTTCAAATCAAAACTGACAACTCTCTGGCCCTCACTGCATGCAAACCAACCACAAATGATCTTAAAAAACTCAATCTGTATAAAATTTTAATCATAAAACACTGAGGTTTTATGTGGGGCATAAAAATGTTCCTTTAATGGGACAGAAACTGCAAACCATGGTTTTATTACTTCCCATAAAAGCCAAAAGGGTTATGATCTTATAGGAAGAACAGATGGTAAGTTACCTCCAGATTTCCCTGTGCCACTGTTAATCAAGTAACAACTCAAGGGTACAGACAGAACAGGTAACGATACTGCAATTAAGGTAATAATTGAGGTTGGGAAGAAAGATGGTTTGTACCCAACAGGTGACGATGTTGACATTTGTTTCCCTGGGAATCCAACACTGTTTAGCAGGCCATTTCTATCCCACTATGATGTTACACTCCTCCATGGATGTGCGCTCATCCCCATGTAATTCTGTTTACAATATAGAATGCCAATAATAATTTGGATGCTTAGCTAGGATGTCAGCTTACCTGTCCAGTTTCACTAGCTTGACTTTCTGACAGTTCATAAGGTGGAGGCACAAAATACATTTTAGCTCTTGGGAAACCAGGAATGATATTGCTGAGCTGAAACCCAAACATCACAAGCCAGCTTTTCACATCTGCAATGAAAAATAAAGAAGAGTCAGAAAAATAGGCCACTTGGGCATCAGCAGCGAAGCTTGGTGAGACCACCACTTGGGATATAACAGAGAGTCTATACTGCAATTCCAGGGAGGAAACAAAGCAAGCGTGTGTCAAATTCTCCCTAGTCTATTAACCCAATGTATTCTTACACAGGTGCTAAGAAGTAATATGTTTGTATCTTTGACAAATGTGTCAGGAAGTATACACATTAGAAGTAGGATCTCATCTTTCTGACAGCTTAAGGAAAATCAGATTGCCTTTGAAACTTTGTCTAAAGAGATCTCTTCCTTCCTGTTTCTCCTTCTCTGAAAGCCATAACTAGGAAGTTTTGAATCTGGGGCAAAGTATCATTATCAATCAACCAACTGGCACTTATTAAGTGCCTGCCATATTCCAGGTACTGTGCTAGGTGACGGCAACACAGACAAAAACATATTCAATAGTCTTGCCCTCAAGGGGCTTCTGTTCTATTAGAAGGCAAGGAGAATAAAGCACAGTGTCATTGGTAATGATGGTAGACGAATGCGTGACACTATCTCCTGAAGGATACACAGAATCCAAGATCGTGACACGGTGCCACTTTGTGGCTACAGGATAGAGGATGGAGCATGGCGGGTAGAACCTTGTTTGCTATCTTGGAGTTTCCTATTTTTACTAATTATTCATGCTAAGTAGGTGCTAAGCTCTGATGTTCTTGTGTCCTTATGTGCAGTCAATACCCTTCTAAATTCATGCCTAGAGCAAAGCCCTACTCACTTCATCCTAGTTACAGTCATCTCTCTCTGCTCCCCCACCTGAAATTCACTTGTTGATAATGCTAAATGTGATTTCCCTTCCAGGAAGAGACAGTTCAGTGACTACTAACTTTGCCCGTGACACCTCACATCATTGACGTTATTTTTCTTAAGCAGTCAGTATGGTTGGTTTTGAGTCTGACCAGATCACAATCTGGAATCACTATCTCCTCCATTTTGCAGAAGGCACCTCTTCAGCCGTGTGCCGACAACACAGATCCTCTCCTCATTTTGAATGTAATTGGTGTTACACTGTAACAGTCTCCCGAAACAATCTGTTGAGGAGGGAGTCATTTAGGTCTAAGCAAGAGAATGGAGCTCATTGGAATAGTTCATCATCCCCCTTTTCTAATGTTCTTCACAGCATGAGATCACGCAGCTACAGAAGTTAGCTTTCCCTCAGAAGATGCTGTCAACAAAGCATCCTCAGGTGCTAAGTGTAAATATGAGAAGGAGGTAATGTGAGAAGAAGGTTATGCCTTTCTTCTCACTTATGAAAATTAAACTCTACAAAATCCAACTTTTTTCCCCCTTAAGTTCTTGGGATTTGTAAGCTTGAAGAACCACCAGGGGGCCACTGAGAGGGAGATGCCATGAGTCCCAGGTACTGGGGCTCATTAGTGCTTTCAACTACTTTCAAGTGGTTCTCATGAGTAGCTTCCTTAACTAGAGTTTCATTTGTGAATTGGCATTTGCAAAAATATCATCAACTAGCCCGATACAATAAAATCTGTTAGGCTAAGGTATTACCCAGCAAGCATCAGAAACCTGGAATAGGGTCTGGGGACACCCATGAATTCTTCCACCAGGTCTAAAATCAGTGGCTTCCCCCAGGCTCAGGAGCCCCAGTCATATTTACTTTTATCGTGCTTCCCTCCATCGGCAGCTGCTTCCTGGGGGGCTAGAGGGAGAGGGTGGAGCCAGCTTGCACTGCTTTCTTTAGAGAAACAAGCCCTTTTCTTACTTAGGAACTGCTACTCATGAAGATAACTCTGTTCTTAAATTGTAAGGGTCCCTTTAATTATGGGAGATAGTAGGTTTTGTTATTAGAGTTTTCTCCTGACTGCATCTTAATTACCTCTTCTTTGTAAATTGTTAGCAACAAGTTCAACTACTTTGCTATCCTCCTAAGTGGTAAATTAGCACTAATTGATATGAGGGTAAAAGTTTTACCAAAACACAATACATACAGATTGATTTAGTGTTCTTTCCCCTCCTTTTCTGCAGCTGTTCTTCCAATTCTAACGTGATTTTGGACACTGAACATTTTTTTTTATGCTACTGGCTCAGGCATCAGGTCCTTCTTCCCTCACTCAACAAACCATAGGCTTCTTTCTGAATAATATTCTTTAGAAGCTAATGATTATGGAATGTGGTTGATTTTAGTTCACTATGACTTGCTTCCCCTTGACTGAGGTGCTTGCTGGAAGAACAGAAGATGAGGAGCTACCATTTTGTTTTCAGAATAGTTCATGTTTATGACACTTTCAAGAGCCAACAAGAAAACAGAGGGCCCAGTCAGGTTTACTACACTGACTGCATGTGTTTATTTGGGACTTGGCATCAGCAGGTGTCTATTCACTTTCATCCGGCACAGACTATGGAAATACCCTTTGTCTAGCTCTGGCTCATTCATTCCCAAGTATCCAGAGCCAAACCTGATTCTGTGGCTTTGAGAACCCACTGGTGGCCAACGATAAGCACTGTCTGTTTTCCACTTCATTTTCTATGAAAACTTGGAGCCTTTCCACTCTGAAATGCCTTTTCCTCCATTGTCTTACTTGTCAATGGGAAATACACCAAAACTGATGTCAACAGTGCTATCAGTGTTCTTCCTGGCATAGATGGAAAGGGATATTATTTAAAAAGGTCTCCTCATGACGTGAGACCTCCCTCAAACCCTACTAGGACAACAACTCCCTAGTGACTGCTTCCTTGATTGAGGCAGAGGGGGTTCTCACCTGTCACGTAGTTTTTCAAATCCAGCTCGTTGCTGAGAGGGTTGTTGCTTTTGAACATATATAGGTTGAAGGGGGCTGGTTCCTTGCCAATGTTTCTCCACATGGTATAATCAGGGGAGGTCCAACGTCCTGCCAGCACATCATAGTCTCTCTGAGTGAAGTGGACCAACTTGGTTAGGGGATCATAGAGTCCCCCATGGAAGCCAATGACTAACTGAAAGTCAGGGTTAGAGTCATAGTAAATCTCCCCATAGGCTGTATACTGCAGCTGTTTGATCATAAGACCATTTATGCTGAAAACCGCCAGGGGAGTTCCAGTGTTGTCTGATGCTACATAGTACTCCTCTCCACTGCTGCTCTCCATGGCAAAGAGATGGCCTTGGAGGTCATAGTAAAGGGAAGTGATCTCTGAGTTGGAATGGTTGTAGACATGAGTCATCCGGGTTGGGTTGTGGAGGTCGGAATAGAAATATTGCAAATGATGCCCAAGGTTGGTCTTGCAGGACGCTCGCCGCCCCACTCCATCATAACGGTACTGGACACTCCACCCACTGGCCTTGTTGTAGGCTCTTGTCAGGAGACCCTTGGAGTTGTACTCAAAGATATCTGAACCTCTCTGGCAGAGGTAGCCATCATCGTCTATCTTGTACTGTATGTCACCTAGACGTGTGATCCTATCCCGGAGGTCAAAGCGTAAGGGTATGATCCGGACACTGTTCCCGGGATTCAACAGGTGAAGATTTCCATTAAGGTCATAGCTATAGCGCCAGGTTGGTCTGTCATTGACTGCCACACTCTGGAGCTGTCCATCCCCATCATAGTCATAAGTGTATTTGGTAGTATTGGCATAAGGCCCCAGTTTCAGCTCCCTCTTGGTCACTCGTCCCATGCTGTCATATTGTACTGTCATCCAGTACATGAGGGACCTGAACATTTCATACTGGACTTCCTTAATTCTCCCATGGGTATCAAAATGTTTGCTCAGCGTCATGACTGCGGTCGTGATGATCTGATTGATGTCATAGTAGATGACTCCAAATTTGCCAAAATGCTCTACTTTGCCAGAGATCTCATCATAGCGGTAGAGATCCACTGGAAGAGGAGTCTCACTTATGACAGGTTTGATGCTTGCGATCCGAAAGCTGTTGTCATGGTAGGTATAGTCAAACCTTGCATTGACCATGCCTTCCTCTGAGAACCTGTAAATCTGTTTGTCGACAAGGGGGCCGATTTTCCGGTATCGAATGGTGCAGGAGAACCCACCACTCTGGAGGTTCACCATCTTCAGAACACCAGTTGTCTCATCATAACCAAAAGTGACCGCTGTGCTGTCATAGACTATCTCGGACAGCTTAGAGAGCTTCCCATATTTGTAGAACACTTGTCGTCCAGTCCCCAGAAAGGATGTCTTTAGGATGCGGCCATCATCACTGTAATCAAAGATGACTGAAGCATTGCTCTCTGGAGGATTATAAATGTTCCTGATGTAGCCAATGGAGGTGTGAGTGGACATGCTGTGCCGGGCAACACTGGGCATGGTGACAGCATGGAGACGGTCAGAGGCATCATATTCAAATATGTACTGCCTCTGGCTCTGCATCAGGAGGACCATGGACTGGAGGAAAAGCAGGGGAGAGAAAAGAAGGGGATGTTGGAGGTAAATAGGAAAATGGAAAGGAAACAGTGTAGAATTTACAGCAAAATTCAGAAAATATCGACACTCTCCAATGAACAGTCTCCTTCTCCCTGCCTCAGGGATAAGGACAGAGCCCCACTCACTTACATGCCATATCATTGGGACAATGGAAAGAGCACCAGATTGAGGATCAAATGACTTGGTTTCAAATCCAAGCTTTGTTACCACTTGGACCTTAGATAACACTTAATTTCCCTGGGTTCCAATTTTCTCATTTACAAAATGGAAGGACTGGACTAGATCAGAGGTGCCAAACTCCAGCTTGGCTGCAAAACTCTGGAATGAAGCTTAAATTAGATGAAAACATAGTTGGGAAATGTTTAACAAAATAAATAAAAATGCAATACAACACAGATAATGTTAATTTATAGTTTTCTAAGTCAGCATGCAGCCCACAGGGATCTGTGTTCCTATTTGAGTTTGACACCACTAGACCTCTAAGGACTCTTGCAGTTTCAAATCTATGAGCCCTATGTCACAGTTGGATTTTCAGTAGAGAAGAATCCTTCTGAAAAATATTTTACCCATAAAGACCCATGAATCCCCACTGAAGAATAGCAGAGCTTAAATATAACACTAATAGTTAGCATTTATATAGCACTTGAAAGTTTAAAAATAACTTCGTTACCTTATTTAATTCTCACAACCACCTTGTGAGTTTTCCCATTTTTACAGAGTAGGAAACTGAGTCTGAGAAAGGTTAAGTGACTTGCCCAGGGTCACACAGCTAGTAAGAGTCTGAGGAAGGACTTTAATTTAGGTCTTTCTGACTCCAAGCCCATTGTTCTAGCCACCATGCTGCCTTAGGTGCCTTCACGGTCTCTGCTGTACTCTGCACTAACTGTAGTTTGGTCCTCAGCTTTCCCCTCTTTGACCCCCCACACAGGATGCTGCTTGAAGCTATTAACCTCTCATTAGGTAATGTGGTTGTTTGTGTATGTATCACATACCTCTCTTATATAGTGAGTTCCATGAGGGCAGACAGCCTGTCTTATCTAAACTGTGTTTCCTCAAGTGCCAAGAACAGCACACAACAGAAACAAAATGACTATCTTTTGAAGTATCTCAGGCCCAGGGACTCTGGAAAGGACTTTCACAGGTAATAAAGCCCATATTTTTGTCCTTAAGATATTTTCTAGGGCCTTTCTAGGGTCTCAGGCTCCAGCCCCCTTCGTCTGGATTTCACTGCAGCATTATCTCCATCACCATTCATGGAGGGCCATATCTCTAGGACTACATTGGTGATGTCATCTCCTTCCTCTGCAGAGTAGGAGCTTCTGCCACTCACAGGAGAGAGAGATCGAGTGAAGAAGAACTGAAGACAGACAGGCAGGCAGGGAGGGAGTCAGTGTGATGCTGTAACTCAAACTACAGGTCAATGAGAATCAGAAAACAGCTAGGATAGTCTTCAACAGCCTAAATATGGGATCTAAGGAGATATCCTCTCCCTACTGTTCCCCCTAGTGAGAGAAGTATCTGACTCCACCTAAACCAGGAAAGTTGGAAACATGCATGGAGGGAGCCCAGAGGCAGCTAAAGACAGTAACCAAAGAGGAAATGTGCAGCAGCTGGGGCTTGAGTTTTAGACAAACTTTTCTATTCTGATAGCTTAATTTAGGAGCAGGCAGAAATGAATCGCTGCATTTCCAATTCATAAGCAATGATTAGATGAGAGCTCTCTTGCTAGTGGGGTGATTCGGCCCGATTTTTGCAGCACATTTTTAAGAATAAAATCAGACAATCCATCCTTCCTGCCATTACCAAGAAGCCTAATGCTTTTTTATGGAAATAGTGCTGAGCCACGAATAACACATTCCTTCAAATTTGCTGTCCGAGGGGAGGGCGGAGAACCTTCATCTATTTGGTGCAAAGAGTTTTTGAGATTTCAGATCTTTTTCTTTTTTCCCAGAAAGCCTGGAATGAACATCTAATGGTGCTATTTCACCAAGCCTCCCATCATCTCACAGAAAGGCAGAGAAAGTTCACCTACTTTATCAAGGTAGGAGTAGCTCCACACTTTGCCATCAGAAAACATTCGAGAGATGATCCGGCCTTGTTTGTCTATGTCTGTCCTTTCGCTCATGGCCCCACGTTGGAGGCCTGCCAGCCTACCATTGAAGAAGTAGGAGACATTGACGGCAGCTAGCCCACTGCTGGGGAGCCAGAGAAAGGGGCGTCCCACTTGGTCATAAATGATCCTCAGGGTAAACTTTCGATGATCATCATAGATCTTCTCTGTTCGGATGTTCCGGTCATAGTCAATGGACAGGAGGTTTCTTCCATGGACCTATAAAAACACAAGGGGCCGGTTTAGCATGTCAGGGGAAAAAAAAAGATGCCCAGTGATGTTAATATGAGATTATGCCAAGTATATGGCTGGTGTGGCCACGGGAGACAGAGTAGCTGTGTGCCGAGTTCAAATCTAATGCTCTTTTCTCCTTCCTAGTTGATACTAGGTTGCTTATAAAGTCATAACAAAAGGCTCCCTGGAGGAGGTGTGAGTTGGGCAAGGCCTTAAATGATGAGTAGAATGTGAGGAAGGCAAGGACAGTGGGCCAAACGTGTGTGAAGGAAAGAGCATGTTGTGCTCCCAGTTTGGCTGAAGGTCATTATCTGTAATGGAAAATACGCAATTAAGAAGGTCCCAACTTGATAAAATTGTTGTTGTTCATTTGTTTCAGTCATGTCTGATTCTTCATGATCTCATTTAGGGTCTTCTTGGCAAAGTTACTGGAGCAGTTTGCCATTTCCTTCTCCAGCTCATTTTACAGATGAGGAAACTGAGGCAAACAGGGTTAAATGACTTGCCTAGGGTCACACAGCTAGTAAGTATCTGAGACCAGATTTGAACTCAGGAAGTTAAGTCTTCCTGAATCTAGGCCCAACACTCTATTTATTGTACCACCTAGATGACCAAATGATAAAGTAACAGGTATAAAAATAGGTGAGCAAAGGATTTTAGGGATTTGTCCTATAGATAATTTTGGAGTTCCTGAGGATTTTGGAATCTAATAATTTAATAAGGTAAATTTTGTAGATATGTGTATCCACATTGAACCTATCATTTCCAGAGCTGATACGTTGGGGTTAGGCTATTTCTTCTTAAAAGTGTAACTTGGTGAGAACTGTTTCACTTTTGTTCTAAATGAGTGTGGAAAACTTAGGAAGCCCCTTCGATATGCTGGATCATTTGTTCTAGTATTCTGGGTCATGGCCACTCAAGTGTCTAGCAGGGATTTCATAAAGACATTATGAATGCTACCAAAGGCAGACGACAATCGGCTCTGTCACCTAGCAATCGCTGAGCCACTGAATTGCCCTCATCACCTCTTGTTTTCTTCCCCTTCCTTGTTTCTTCTCCAGGAAAATTAGGGGATTGGCTAGATGATCTTCAAAGTCCCTTCTACTTTTACTATTCTGTGATTCTGCTCCCTTCCTTATTTTCTTTCTCCGTTTTCTCCCCCTCTCACTTTTCTTTCCTAGCCCCACCAATGGTATCCACATAAAGTGTTTATAGACCTACTGAGGTCACTTGAGACTGAAGAGAAGCCTTGACCCCACATGCACTCACACCAGAGAATAACAAGTATGGACAGTTACAGCTAATGAATTTTAGATTTGTGATTTTCAAAACCAAAATTGGTCATCAGGAATGGCATTTCCTTAGAGCCATGGTACTTTCTAATTTGGTTTTTAATTGTGAATTTTCAGTGAAGAATGCCCAGTGCTTCTGATAATAATGAAATAAGATAAATTCAGTGGTAGATGAGCCAAGGAGTCTGGGCCAGTGCTGTAATCTAATAAAGCCTCTTAAGTAATTTAATTGTGAATGTGCCATTAATAAAGTGGAAGTCTTTAAGTCAGATAGCCTTTGATGGCAGTGACACCAAAAGAAGCGTTCAGCAGTTCCTGGGAATGTGTTCTCCAAACTTATAGTTTGCAGGAGCTTTGATTTAGCAACATTTTCTCTTATCCCGATTTAAATTGCCCATCAAACAATATTTAAATTAACCTTGAGGCTTCCTGGAGAACATAAAAGTTATTTTGAATTATTTTCCCTGCCATGATCAGCACAATTCTCCCCCTATCTTGCTCGGTAGGAATCCAGTGGTAGAGAAACCAATTTTTAAATTAATACAATTTTGTGTTTGTAAGGAAGTCATTATTTTTAATTATCGGGTATTTTCCTCATCCTGGCTTCCCCAGTTAATAAAACTCAGCTGTTTAGCACTGTTTTTATTTCTGCAGTGGGCTAACTTTGGGAAACAGCTCCCCCTGTGGAATTTCCCCCAGAATGTTTTTCTCTAGCAGAGGTTGTTGCTGGTGCCTGAAGTGTTCATAAAGAACCCAAGGAAAGGAAACGTGGTACTTTGGAATGGTCCTCCTGGGTTCCCTAGCTGGTGGCTCCGATTCTGCTCTGAGGGGTAATGAGGGGTTGATGAGTTGAGGCAGCCCAAAAGAAAGAAAAAATGAACAATGTGATTTTTCTAAAGGATGAGACAAGAAGAAAGAATTGCAGCAGCAGCAGGAGAGAATTCAGTTAGACCCAAAGAGGAAATCCTTGGCTACAGGGCTGATTAAAAGCAGGAACATTTTACCGCAGTGAGGTTAGGCTCGATGATCCTCACAAATAAGAAAATCATTTGTGTCTTGTTCTTAGTCTAAACATTCACTTTTCACCAGAAATCAAATGGACAACATGGACTTTTCTGTTTCCTTCTGGCTCTGGGATTCTTTATTTAAAAAACTAGCTATCCCACTAACACCTATCCAACATGGTTAAAAACTACATTGTGACCAGCATTTGTTCAAACAAAGCAACTCACTACAGAATCTATATCTAGCTTAGACCAGACCTCCAAGGGTCAGTTTGTTTTTCCCCTTGTCACTAGGCAAGGGAACATCTATTCTGGAGCAGACAGGTGGGTATCCATACTATTTTCTGAGTCGTCCTGCTATTTATAAACTATCATAGCCAGGAAGGACTTTGTCTTGTGCAAACCCTGGACCCAGTGTGGCAGGTAAGGATCTGAGAAAATGGAAGTTTTACACATTCCCTGCATATGACAAAAAGCTGGCCTCCTATGACAGCTCCACAGGAGATCAGATGTGTTTGTACACATGGGAACATGCCTACTGCACACACACAAAACTCAGACTAGGAAATGTCCTGTCTGGTTCCTATGTTTCTGTGATTTGCAAAGTAAGTAAAAGTAACACTCCAGAGTATAATTGCAGTGTCATATTAATTATATGGAAACCAAAACAAAATTACTAACTCCCACTTCTCCTTGGAATACTAATAACACTAATACCAATATCATGACGGAAGATTATCTTGGAAGCAATTTTTCTTTTGTTCTGCTACCTACACATGTATCTGTTTCTTACCTCTGCAGTCTTTATGTAAATTACAATCAGGAAGACAGCTCCAGGAGGCTGGTTATCTGCTTTCTTTCAGAGAAAATCAGACTTCTCACAACACATATTTTTTTTTTTGTAGAAAAAGGGCAGATGTTTTAAGCCTTAGAAAGGGTCTGTGTTAATTCCCACTTTGAAAGCATTTGAAAAAAGCCCTTCTAAGCAGAAATCCTTGCCCAGGTCCTCTGGACAGGTGCACAGCATGGTGGTTATACATTCAAAGGATGATTAGCTTACATTTCATGACAACGTGTCTTTGAAACCAAACTGGCTGGTATTTCTCAAGCACCATTGACCAGAAAGTCCACAGTGCTTGGACATCAGCCTCAAGATACACAAGATGTAGATTTAGCTTCTGCAATGCTGTGTGTGTGTGTGTGTGTGTGTTTTGAAAGGCTAGGGGATGGGGATGAAGGCAGGTGATAGGAGGTAGGAAAAGGGGAAGACAGAAGAGGTGAAGAATAAATTTTTTAATTGTTTTGTTTTTTTATTTTGGCTTTTTGGAGAGCAATTGGGGTTAAGTGACTTGCCCAAAGTCACACAGCTAGTAAGTGTGTCAAGTGTCTGAGGCTGGATTTGAACTCAGGTCCTCCTGACTCCAGGGCTGGTGCTCTATTCACTGCCCCACCTAGCCTCCCCAAGAATAATTTTTTGAAATGAAATTATTTGAGAAATTTTCAGGGGGTGACATGCAATTACACACACTGGGAATGGGTGAGGATGTTAGGGCTAACATCCCAATTTTTAAAAATGAATAATTTTTTATTCATTTAAATTTTTTTCATTCAAAATAATTTATTATCTGTCATGGTCATGGCCCTTCCATCTAACACATCTATTGGCCATCCTAAGTGGCGATATATTTCTCAGTTAAAAGGATGTGGTTGAGGGGAATGAATGAAAAATCAGTTATTAAGCACCTATGTGACAGGCACTGTGTTCGTTGCAGGGAACAGTTGTTTAGTCATGTCTAATTTTTCATGACCCCACTAGGAGTTTCTTGGCAAAGATAATGGAGTGGTTTGCCACTTCCTTCTCCAGCTAATTTTACAGATGAGGAAACTGAGGCAAACAGGGTTAAATGACTTGCCCAGATTCACAAAGCTAGTAAATGTCTGAGTCCAGATTTGAATTCAGGTCTTCCTGACTCTAGGATCAGGACTCTATCCACTGATACCTAGCTGCACCCTAGCAAAGAGTAGAGTCTGTTATTTGCATTGATTCTAATTTACTGAAAACTACCATTACTTTGTCTTCTCTTGTGTAGGCTTGATCAAAAGCTTAATATTACATTTTGACCTGTTGGAGTCATCAGGAGCTTTGAGGGTCTTGAGGAAGGAGGAGAGGTGTGTTGGATGTGTCTTTTACGGTTACTGCTGGGTTGATACAGTAGAAAGACAATTAGTTTTGGAATCAGAAGATCTTGTATGAGCTTTTACAATAACTTCGTGTCCCTGAACAAGCTGTCTAACTTGTCTGAATGACAATTTCCTCATATGTAAAAATGGGAATAATGAAACTTTCTACACCTCCTTCACTCACTGTTGAAAGTACTTTGTAAACTTGAAGCAAAACCGAAATGAAATTTGTTATTACTGGTAAGAGGCATCAGTTAGGGGCCAGAAGCCCTGATCCAACTATAGAACTCTCATTTGTTATCAGTGGGTTTCTTCAGCTTTCCTGATATCCTCCAGGGTATCTGGAGGAGGAATTTATTAATTGCTGATTACCTGGTTCCATTTTTCTACTTTTCCCTTTTTATTCCCTTGCCCTAAGAAGAGTTGATATACGAAATCTCTGAACTTGTCTCAATAAATCTTCAGCTGGAAGCACTTCTTGGTACCTTCTTCCCCACATGTAAACCAGGCTGGGCACAAAGACAAGTGTGCACACCTGTACCCGAGCATGTCCTCAGGATGGTTTTCCTACCAGATTAGGAGCAAGACAATTGGACAAGAGTGATAACAGGCTAATTTTTAAATTGGTCATCTAGAAATCCAGTCTTTTAGGTTAAAATTTCTGCTCCCCTCAACTGGAACATAAGAACCATCTGTGTATATGTAGGGTGGGGCGATGAGGAATGATAAGGAACCAATTTAGACACTAAGCATCCTGGATGTAAGATTTGTTTCCTCTAGGTGAGTCTGGATACATGTGATACCTTTTCCTCTTCAGACTTCTTATTTCATTGGTGAAGAGAACTGTCAGTGTAGAAACCCCCTTCACTAATAAGGACTGGCAACCAATTTATAACTTACAGTCAAAGAGAGTTGCCTGAAGCCATGAGGAGTTAAGGAACGTGTTCAGGGTCTGTGAGCCAGACCCTGAACACGAGTCTTCCTGACTGGCCCTCTATCCATGGTTCCAACTGCCTCTCTGTGACACAAACCCAGCATATTCTATCCAACTAAGGAACTACAAACCATTTCATCATGTCCTCTTGGAGTTTTGGGGAAAAAAAAAAGGCTCCCGACCCCCTCATCTATGTCATACTCTCCATCCTTTGTCCCCTCCCAATCTTTTTTTTTTTGTTCCCCAGCATTTCTAGGAGTTGCTTTTATTCCATTCACTAAACAGTTTACAAAGCTGAATTAAAATAAATGAGATGCAAATAAATTCCATGCTTTCTCCCTCATTTTCAAATTACATTTTCAGTCCACTCAACCTGTTATAATCTCATAGTGATTTTCATTTAAGAGAGCTAAATGGATATGTGATTATTGTTACAGGAACTAACACCAGACAATTAAATGTTGAGGTGTTGATAGATAAAGCTGTGTTTTGATTTGCATAAACATGATGCCAGCAAATCTAACCCTGGCAGGAATTCAGTTATAAGACTTGTGCGTCTAACTTCAGCTAATTACCACAAGTACCACTATTAAGTTTTTAATATTCAGAATTGGGATTATAGCCATTTTATTTTAGGGCCACATTTATCTTTATTTTGAAAACTCAGTCAAAATGCATAGCTGATTTATCAGAGAAAAGAAGCGATTACTACTTATAATCAACTTCTACAGTGCGGCCTATCAAAAATCAATTACACAGCCCTGAAATCCAGTCATTAAGGATTTAGCTGCTAATCTCATTCCATTTTTGTCTTTCGTGAGATACGGCAGCTTGCAACTCGGCAGATACCGATGGAGGAAGGAAAACATGGGAGTCTGCTGATAACCTAATGTTGAGAATTAGACATTCAGTAGACAAAAGGAGAATCTTAATATGGAGGAGCCTAGCTCCTCTTGTGGTCATGATGTTATTCCAAATAAAATAGCAAGAGGGACAATCTATTTCTGTGACATGCTGCTACTTGCAAGGATCTCAAAGCACCTAGATTAGACCTGCTACAGATTACCCCAGGACAAAGCATTTGCTATCTGTATAATCCCTTTGGAGGAAGATAACCTAAGTTACTGACATTTAGTTCAGGCATGATCTCCACATTCTAGCCAAAGTGGCCTACGTTTTGTTCACCATGCATGAGATTTCATCCCTGCCTCTGCCATTTTGTATTTCCCCCATGCCTTGGAAGTTCTTCCTTTCTCATCTTGGCCTCTGGGAATCGGGGGTTCCATTCGAGGCTTGGCTCAAAGGTCAAATCTGGCCAAACCCTTTCCTGGGATCATCTTAGTTGTTAGTGCTTTCACTTCCCCACCCCCTGATCACTTTGTATTACCTGGTATATATCGTGTACTTTCTCATCCATATACTTTTCTCTCCTGTAGAAAGTAAGCTTATTGTGTGCAGGAACTATTTCCTTTTTTTGTCTTTGTATTCCCAGTGCTTAGCATAACACCTGGTATATAGGAGGTATACGATAAATGCATATTGAATGGAATTAGACAGATATGTATTCAAATGATCAAGAAGGCAGAGCCCCAACCTGGGGAAATATAGGTTAGCAAAATACCATAATCCCACTTGGGATTGACCAGACAAATACAGGTTTGGGGTGTGCAGTGAAAAGATAAGATATTAAATATGAAAAGGGGCCTGGAATTTGAGGATCTAAGCACTGATGTGTTATCCCTACAAGCCAGCAAAAGCCCAAGGCTAGGAGTTTCCACATCACATGCTTCCTCATGGACAGAAAAGCCACTTCTATCATCTTGGACAACTGAGAATTTTCTTTGAAGGTTGGGATTCCTATAATGATAACAACAGTATTTAGAAAAGCGTTTTTAAGTTTGCAAAGCTCTTCACAGATATGACTCCCCTTTGAGCCTTACAACAACCCAGGAAGGTGGTAGGCAAAATAAATACTGTGCTGCCCACCTACAGATGAGGAAACTGAAACCCACAAGGGCTCTGACTTGCCTGGAGTCCCACAGAGATGGGATTTGAACTTTCTGTGGCCCAATTTCTAGTCTATTAATTATATACTATATTACCTCTTCTAAAGCTATATGGTCTGAGGCCTATGGAGGACTAAGTTTGTGGAACACTGTGTGGTGTTATGATGGCCTGGATGTTTCTCTGGCTGGCTACAGGACAAGTGTGTCCCTATCTCCTCCAAGGAATCTAGGGATCATGGACTCTCTGGTGCAATGTTATGATTAAGAACTACTTACCCGAAGTTTCCTCCCAAAGACAGTAACTTTGCCTTTAATCTGCTCTTTTCTTAGGCGCCACTCAATGGAGTTTAAGCCATTCTCCATGGGTAGCGAAATGTTGCAACGCCCAATGGTGGGTGTGATGGTGCCTGCCAGGACGTGGGGCTCGCTATGGAAGCTGACCGCCATTCCATTGGCATACATCACTCTTAGGGTGCCATTATTGCAGAGCTGGTAGCTGTTCCGAACTTGATCTGGAAAAATGCAATTGGGAATGAGGGGAATGAAGAGAGAAATTATCTACTCTATGAGTCATAAGGAGAACAAATCACCTATTTTTATAGGTTTCCATGGTACTTTGCAGCTGTCAGATGAAGACTGCCTGCAATTAGCACTCATACAGTGTTAAGGTGAACAGAAGAGATGCTCCTGATCTCTGTAAAGAACAACACTATTAATATGTGGTGCTCCCAAAATAATTATGCCATGATGCTTTCCTTTCATTGGTTGAAAGCTATTAATAGAAAATTTAAATATATAATGATGCCTTTTACCCACACAATTTATGTCAATCAGACTCCTAACTTAAAAAAAAATTAGCTAAAGAGAAAAAATGAAAGGGAAAGTACTTTCTCCTTTATCCCTTCATTGCCCTTTCTTGTACTCTTCACCCGTGAAGCGGTTAGGGAGACACACTCTAGGTAGTGAGCCCTCAGGAATAGGGGAGAATTCTTTTCTGAAAGATGACAGAAAGCGAACTTCCCTCCTTTCCTTCAGCCCCCGCTGAAGTCTCTGCTTCTAGTGAGAAGATAGGTACAGTGGGGGTTGGTAAGGCCTGATTAATTTTCCTGAATGGAATGTGTACTGGCCAATCAGATTTCTGACCTTTTCCTTGATCGATAAGTCACAAGAATAAAAGTCAGGTCAGAAACTCCTTTTACGGATAAGTTGCTCCCTGATTATCCAAGAAAAAGAACCCAGCTAGGTCAGCCAATGAGAAGTCAGTTTTTCCAGGCACCCGGTAGCATGCAGCTGTCACTCCTGCATCTATAGTCATCACACAGAAGGACAGAATCTACATCATTAATCATTTGGCGGAGCAGAAATAAAGTCATTGGAACAGGATGTGTCGTGGGATAATAGTCTATAAATGTCACCATTTATCTATCGGGAGGACACTTTTATCCTCTGACAACGTGCTAGCCCACTGACATTATCTCTTAATTAAAAGAAAAATTAATCTGCACAATTCCTTTTCTCTGTAGCCCCTGCACATGTTGTATGCTGTGTCTAATAACAACAATAACCACAATATGGTCTGTGGACAGTTAATAGGCTTGGTCTGTGGTGGGGGATTGCTATAGGTCTCCGATCCCAAGGCATGTAATCACCCACAAGAAGACATCAGAAGAATCTTGAAAGAAATTAGTCAGTAGGCTAAAAGAACAAATAAGCTTCATCTCCTTCCTTTCTATGGTCATTTTGGGACACAGCAGTGGTTAGTGCTGATGGTGGTGATGGGGAGGAGATAGGACATGGGTACAGGTGAGAGCATAAGGCTTCAGTTTATTATAATGATATTTCCAAATATTCAGATATTGTGCATAACGTGTTTAGAATATTCAGAGAGTGGAAAGACTTTTCTGTCCATCATTTAGGGGGCTAGCATTTAGTTGACAAAGAATTCAATATATGTTCTGTTGAGATTCAAAGAACAATAGAACAGGGAGGGTTTTCTAGATCTCTGGTGTCTCTTCTATGTCTGATAGCTCCTTATCCTCTGGGTCTTTCTAGAGAGGCTGAGATGTAGGGGGTGGACATCCTATGGGACTCCTACCTTGGACCACGGTGTATGAGGCTTCCACAGACGACAGGTTGGTGATGACGGTGACGTCATCATCACGGTTGGAGTTCTCGATGTCTATGGTGATTGACTTCTCCATTTCCCTGTGTAGACTGGTCACCACTCCGGTTGGGCGTGTCACGTTGGTCAGGCGGCCTTCGTGGTCATAGCTGATAGACAAAAGAAAAGCCACACCCACTGAAAGAAGTCACCAAGGGCTGAAGGCATCTGTTCTTCTAGTATTTTTTTTTTTTAAAGCAATTGGGGTTAAGTAACTTGCTCAAGGTAACACGGCCAGTTATTTTGTGTGGGTGCTAAGTATCTGAGGCTGGAACGATCCCAGGTCTCCCGACTCCGGGCCGGCGCTCTTACTCACTGCGCCACCTGGCCACCCCTCCTTCCAGCATTTTACAACACAACTTTGCCAAGGGCAAGAGAGTGTTAAAAGTGGAAGACTGAGTGAGGGGGCACACACAGAGATGGGAAAGGTTCAGAGTGAAGAAGGTCTTTGAAAATAGCTCTTGATTCCTAAACAGATTTCAGTTCGTATTCCTCAACTTGCTTGATCTTACTACAAAAATCAAAGGAGGATAATTGCTTTATGGGGGCAAGAAGACCCTGGCTCATAACCCTGATGAGAGCACCAGGCTCTCAGTCTTTGAGTAAGTCTATAGCTGGCATGTGAACACAGTTGACACATTCTTCTGGGCCCTCATCTACCTTGTACTGCCTTACTTTGCCTTCCCTTGGCATTTCTGTAAGCTCTGTCCTGGCCGATCACATACCTGCTTAAATCATTGTCTTGCTTCACCTATGTGTCTTCTTTCCACCAGTAAATTATAAATTCCCAGAGAGGGAACTGTGTCTTTTGATATCTGTGTCTTTCATATCCCTTTAACATGAAGGTTATAATATATGTGCTAGATGTAGAGATTTTGGGTTTTTTTTGCTTTTTGGAGGGGGGAGGGCAGGGCAATCGGGGTTAAGTGACTTGCCCAGGGTCAGATGGCTAGTAAGTGTGTCAGGTGTCTGAGGCCAAATCTGAACTCAGATCCTCCTGACTCCAGGGCCGGTGCTTTATTCACTGTGCCACCTAGCTCCCCCCAGAGATTTTTTTTAGTTGCAGCTCTGCTCTTGGCTCTGTAACCCTGCATAAGCCACATCACCTGAGTCTCAGTTTCCCCACCTTCAAAGTGGGTGAGTTAGATTAAATGATCTTTGATGCTTCTTCTAGCTTGAAAATTCCATGGTTCTGTGGATTAATGCCTGACAGGTACTTCATACACATTTCCTGAATTATTATAAAACTCGATTAACACTGGGGCAAGAACAAAGCTATTGACTGCAAAGGTCATGTCAGAGATGACAATTTAAAAAAGGACAGACAGATGTGTTCTTTGATGGTAGGATATCAGGGTGACTGCACTGTGGCCTGTGTGTGTGGGGGGGCCTCCTGTGAATAGAAGTTGAAAAGTTAGGAAAGTAGCCAGTAGAGGCAGCTCTACCAGGTAGTGCTTTAAAAAAAGAACCCATATTCCATATATATAGTATACATATCAAGGCACAGTTTCCTTCTCCTATCACTACAGAAAGAACATATAGGACTCATCCCTTCTTCAACACACACCCCTCAAACTGCATGCTTTGTGATTTCCCTCCTCTTTCTAGACTGCCCTTGGTGTTCATTTTTTTTTTTTTGGCTTTTTGGAGGGGTGAGGGCAAGGCAGTTGGGGTTAAGTGACTTTCCCAAGGTCACACAGCTAGTATGTGTTAAGTGTCTGAGGCCGGATTTGAACTCAGGTCCTCCTGACTCTACGGCTGGTGTTCTATTCACTGAGCCTCCTAGCCACTCCCCCCATGTTCATTTTTAATGTGATTTTGTGTGTGTGTGTGTGCGTGCGTGCGTGTGTGTGTGTGTGTGTGTGTGTGTGTGTGTGTGTGTTGGAGGTTGGTGGGTAGGATACAGGTTAAGGTAGAAGGAGGGGAACAAGGGAGTTAGGGAAAGAATGTCACTGACCCTAGGTCATGAATCCCCTAGGATGGATCTGTTTGGAGAAAAGAACTGCTATCTAGTGACAGTGCCGTCTCAAGCTTGCCTTTTTAACTTTTTTCCCAGCCCTGCCCCTCACCTCTCCGGGCTCCCCACACCAATATCAACCTCTCACTTCAGTGGAAGGACTCTATTTAGGCTTGAAAGCTCAGGGCAAAGCAGTGAGGAATAAAGACTCTTCTTCACATGTAGGATCTCTGCCATCCAGGCTGGATTCTCCAGGGTGCCATATGCTGCTCTCCTTAGTTGGTCTGCTGGATATTAGGGAGGTTAGGATTCTGATTTTTAGCTAGGTCAATTCACTGTGCCTTCTTCTATCTCCTCCTCCTCCCTTTCCCCACCTTAAAGAGTTCAGCGGTCAGTAGTGAGGAAACGAAATATCTGGCTTAAAACAAAATAAAACAAAACTACTCCAAATGTAGACTAACATTAGCTGGGGCCCAAAACAAAATTTTGAGAAAGGACTTTTTTTTTTTTTTTTTTGCTTTCCACTGGTTGTTAAATAATAGTTGACATTCATGCGATGCTTGAAAGTTTGCAAAATTCTTTCCGTATTATCTTATCTGATCCTCACAATAACCCCATGAGGTAGGTGCTATTGTGCCCATTTTACAGATGGGGAAACTGAGTCTGAGAGCAGCCGAGTGACTTGCGCAGGGATATGCTCAGCTAGTAAGCATTTGAACTAGGGTCTTTGATGGAGAAGGCTCTTTCTGTGGACCCCTTCAGAAATTCAGAATAGGTGTTATATTTCTGGAACTCAGGCAAAATAATCCATTCAAATGAAAATTTATGAAGCAATTATGTGTGAGGTGCAGTGGGCAATACAAAAGAGATAAGAGGCACATTCCCTGCCCTCATTGATCAGAGATTTAGAGTTGGAAGGAAGCTTAGGATTCATGATCAAACTCCCTCATGCTTTAGGTGAATAAAAACATAGGCTGATAAAATGACTTGGCCAAGGTTACACATAAAAGGGCAGAGCTGGGATTCAAAACCATCATCTTCAACTCAAAACTTAATCACTCTTTTTGTTGTGCAATCTTATTGTGAAATAGGGATCTGGAGACACATTCTCAGGTACTGCTTTGTTCCCGAGATTGGCAGCAGGAACTGGGGAGATGGTCCAGGGGGGAAAGGAAAGAACAGAAAGTATCTTCTTTGGCCAATGAAATGGCTTCAACTATCTGCAGTCCTCAGAATGGTTCTGTAGTGTAAACAGAGAATTCTCAATATCCCCCTCCCTTTTTTTCCCCTTTCTATCAAACAGGACTATACATATAAGAATACATAGGCCCATGAAATGGTATCACACCACCAGATGAAAGAGACCAGCCAGGCAGTCTACTTCTCAAGATTCCATTAGGCACAGACTTTGTCTTAGGTCCTTCACAGTGACCTTTTCTCACCTCAGGTGTGCTGCTCTTAATGGCAGGGCTTCTATAAAGCAATGCCTGCCCTCTCCAAAGAAGGCAGAGATTCTTGCCTCACTCCTCTCTCTTCTTCCTCAGCATCCTGGCAACACAAACTGAATCTTCTGTTGGATTATAACCCAATTTCTTTTTCCCTGCCCCGGGCCCCTTTCTCTCTAAATATCCTTTTTTTTTTTTTTTTGGTGAGCTCATCAACTCCCATGGATACCACTATCATCTCTACACAGGTGATTCCTAAGGTGATAGACCTATCCCTAGTCTTTCTCCTTCAAGTCCAATCCCACATTATCAGATGTTTGGCCATCTCACTTGCTTCTCAAATTCAACATGTTCAAAATTTCTTCCCAGGAGAATGTAAACTCCTTGAAGGCAGGGACTGTCTCACATTTGTATTTGTAGCCCCAGAACATAGCACAGTGCCTGGAAGACAGACAGCACTTAAAAAAAGTGCTTCTTGTTAATTGACTGATGAAGCCTTCATCTCCTCCCAACTTCTCTATTTTTGTTGAGGGTACCACTATTGTTCAAATGGGGGCAGCTAGGTGGTATAATGGATAGTGGAGTCAAGAAGCCCGAGCTCAAATTTTGCCACAAATGCTTAACAGCTGTGTGACCCTAGTCAAGTCACTTAACCTCTTTTTTCCCTCAGTTTCCTCTACTGTAAAATGGACATAATATTAGCACCTACCTCACAGGGTTGCTATAGTATCAAATGAGATAATATATGTAATGTACTTAGCACAATGCCTGGCACATAGAGCTATATGCTATCATCATCATCGTCGTCATCATCATATGAGATGATATTTGTAAAGCGCTCTGCACGGTGCCTGGCAAATAGTATGTGTTTAATAACTGCTTGTTTTCCTTCTTTCTTCCCAAGTTGCCCAAGTCTATAACTTTATGATCATTCTTAATTCTTCCCTCTTCCTCACTTCCCACATCTAATCGTTTCCACATTTCATAGAATCTACCTCCATAACATCTTGTGTTACTGTCTCTTTTCCGTTCACGTAGCTACCAGCCTAGTCAGCCTAGTTTGAACCCTCATCCCCTCCATCCTGGTGACAGCCTCTTGACCGATGTCCCAGCTTCTAGTTTTTCCCTTTTCCAATCCATATTTTTCTTAGATGCCTAAATAAGACAGGTCTGATCACAGAACAGAACGGAAAAGTATCTATCAAATATTTACTATGTTCCAACCACTGTGCTGAACACTGGGGATGCAAACAGAAAAAAACAAGACGGCTTCTGCTTTCAAAGAGCTCACATTTATTTTTTTTGCTTTTTTGGAGGGGGGAAGACAAGGCAATTAGGGTTAAGTGACTTGCCCAAGGTCACACAGCTAGTATGTGTTAAGTGTCTGAGGTCCGATTTGAATTCAGGTCCTTGTGACTCCAGGGCCAGTGCTATATTTACTGCACCATCTAGTCACCCATAAGAATTCACATTCTAATTGTAGGAAATAACACATTAACAGCATAGTGGATGGAAATTCAAATACTTGACTTTAAAAATGAGGAAATACTGATCCAGAGAAGTTATGTGCCCAAGGTCATACAGCTAGTTAAGAGCAGAGCCAAGACTAGAACCCAGGTTTTCTGACAATCAGTGTTCATTCTACCTCATAACCCTACCTCCCAAGCATGAGGAAAATTGACTTTGTCCTGTCTAGTGTAGCTTAACTGAATTGAAATTTTCATGACCACTTCTGTAACAACCAAAGGTCTTTGGTAGGCATAGAGACTGTTCTTGACTTGGACTAGTTATGAAAAAAAATTAGTTAAGTAATTGATAGTACAAACAAGCATATAGTACCTGGGTGCCTAAATTGTGACTCTGTCTCATGAACCACCTGAGATTTTTGACCCAAAATTGTTTTTTATCTAATTAGTATGTATATACCAGTAAGTCAGTAGGACCTGCCTCCCTGGCCACCAGAATATGACTGCTTCCAGGTATCATGACAAGAGGTTTAGATCAATTAGGAACCATAGTTAGAAAAAAAAATCAGGTGGTCTACAAACCTACAGATTTCTGATCATACGGTTCACTACTGAAAAAACTTGGACGTCCCTGATATAGGAAGTACATTTAACTTAAAAGACTTCACAAGACAGCTTGGTATAGTGGAAAGAACTTTAGAACTGGCATCCGAAGAGATGAAATTGACTTCCAACTCTGCCAGTGACTAGTTGTGTGAAATTGGTTGTCTCTTCCTCTAGGTCTTAATTTCTTCCTTTGTTAAATTAGGGGGTTGGATTAGACCCAGGGGCTCTAAGCCTGGGGCACAGGGACAAGGGGTACTTGGATAGATTTTAGGGGGTCTATGAATCAGGATGGGGGAAAAACTGATTTCAGCATAGATGGTTTCCCTGTTTCTTACTTTAAGCATTTAAAAACATGATTCTGAGAGTGGTCCAGAGGCTTCACCTTCAGACTGCTAAAGGGATTACACAAAAAATGTTAACTATTCTAAGGCCCCTTCTAGCTCTAGATTTTTTTTTGAGGGGGGGAAGGCAAGGAAATTGGGATTAAGTGACTTGCCTAAGGTCACACAACTAGTAAGCGTCAAGTGTCTGAGGTCATATTTGAACTCATAGCCTCCTGACTCCAGGGCCGGTGCTCTATTCACTGCGCCACCTAGCTGCCCCTAGTTCTAGCTAAGTAAACTGTTTTCAAGCCTGCTAGAAGCACTTATTTTTCCATAAACAATTGATACGCTAAGTAGGAAGCATTATTATTTGCCAGTTTAACAAATCCCTCAGAGGATCTCCCCCCCACCCCCAAAAAATGTGGGCCAAACTTTGTTAGCAAAATACATGTTTGCACATGTAATGAAAAGTAATAAAGCTACATTTCCTTAAAAATAGTCTATGAGTCAGACTGTTAAAAAATTCAAGCCACCCTCCTCCAGAACCTGGGAGCTTTTAACTGCATCAGGTAGGTCTACTAATTCTCTGTGAAATTCATTGGCTGTAGGTCAAAGCTTCCAGGAAAGCATGGTGAGAGATGCTAGGATAGGGGCTAAAATCGACATTCACAAATGGTGTCAGGACAAGGCATCTCAGTGACAGAGTCACAGGCATGGAAAGTGTGTTAGATTCACACTTCTCTGAAGGATGCCATGATGCTAATGATGCCGACATGCTGAGCTTTGCAGAGAGAATAGTGGGGCCTGTAAACCTGCCAAGTGAACGGTGAGCTGGGGAAACACATGTCTGCAAAACAGGAATCCACCAGCAGGTGGCGCCGGCTTCCTTCTTCATATTCCAAGCCTTTCTGCATTAAAAAAATCTTTATCCCGCTAGCCAATGGAGCTAGACCAGTAATGAGTATTTCTAACCCTGGGTTCTTTTCCTCATGTCTCCCTTTGCCTCTGTTTCCTTCTTTCTCTCTAATTTAGCAAAATCTCGGAAACCTATACAGAAAGGAGGGAAACTCTCCTTTGCCTCTGCAGTTAATAGTAACAATCACTGTCACCATAACATACAATGCTGTTGGGTTAGCTGGATCACTGGGTAGTTTGAGATTTTACTCCACATCTAGAAGGTGATTGGGAATCGCACCATGAAAATTTCAACTATCTAGGATTGAACTAGTTAATACCTGCAGGATGCACTTCGATAGACAGCTCCAGGAGCTAAGGAAAGCAGCTCCTTGGCAAAACAAACAGTAAGACTATTAAGTATGAGATAATTGTTAGGGGAAATATGACTGACTCTCGCATCTTTTAATATACCTAGCACTTTATCTGTATTGATCTGCTTCTGCTAAAGAGGAAATTCAGAGTTTATCTACCTGCTTGTGCAATCAAGTGTGGTTCTGGACTATTGGCAAATTACAGGAGTCCCACTGGGGCCTTGCCTTTTAGGTTCTAATTTCCGCACCCATCACAAACATGCATAATCAGCTGAGTTAATCAACACTTTATCTCCCGTGTGCAGTGTATGTCCAATATCCTGAATTTTGAACGAAAAGGCTTGCAATGGGAATTTCAGTAGAAAACTGCGATATTGAGATTCACTCCATTCAAGACACCCAGTCGGATAAATCAATAACTTTTTGCAGAGCACCCAGGTCAGAGGAGGAAACTACATCTCTCAAAACTGCAAGTTGAAACTCTAATGTCAGGAAGATACATGACAGGACAACTGGAACTTCCTAAGCTACTTGAAAGAGTGAAAGATTTGATATATTAGCACCTTGAAACAAGTTCTTACTTAGAAAGGGTGGTATGTAGGATATTTTGAAGACACTTACTCATAGAAGGTTGTCCATCCAGTTTCATCACTCTTGGTGGCTAGGAGGCCTGTGTTTCCATCGTAGGTCATGAGTCCAAGCTCTAGGTTCTGGGTAGACACAACTTTCAAGCCACCATTGCCACCCACAGTGAGAGTGATGATCTGATTGTCAGGCATTAGCAGGTGGCGGGCCATACCATTGTTGTCCCTGCGGATCTTCAAGGAATTACCATTGTTGTCGACCAGCTCGGTAACATCATTGTCAGCGCTGTAAGTGAAGTTGTATAAATATTCTCCTGTCACCAGACTTTGGGTGTACTGGTGAATGCCATCTGCATTGAAAACATACAACTCTTGCTCTCCTGGGGATGCCGCCTCATACTGGTTGAAAGCATTCAGGACAGGCCTATTCTTGCTCACTGCCCTAATCCGAATATTTCCCAGGTCAGCAATATAGATGGTTCCATCTGGGGCTACAGCTAGGGAAGATGGTGAATTCAAGATGGCATCAGTAGCATAGGCTTCATCCCCAGAATAACAGTTGCAGTTGACGTCATTTTTGCAATCACAGTCTGAGGCAGCACCAGCTAACAAGCAGATTTCCCCATTGGTGGTCACCTGACGCAGTCGGTTGATTTTCTTCTCATCCGTCTCAGTGATATAGAGGATACCAGTATGGGAAATGGCGATGGCACTAGCTGACTCCAGGGCAGAGTGAATGGCCAGTTTGCTGAGGGAGTAATCAATGCCTGGGACTTGGCAGTGCATGGGGCGGCCTGCAATGATGCTCACTTGATGGTTCTCAGTGATTCGCAAGATGACGTTGTTTTCGAGCACATAGAGGGAGTTGTCCATAGGGTTGACAGCAAGATCAGTTGGCCATTCCAATCGAACCTGGAAAGTCATATCAAACACTGGGTTCAAGAACAGCTCGCAGAATCAACTGATATTTCCCTACAGAAGATGCACAAAGAAGTGTGTGTGTTTATATGTGTGCGCGCCTACCTCTGGGCTACAGAAAAGAGGAGAATGAGTTAGTCAGAGGTATTACTCTAGAGTTCTGTGGTTTCATTATAGCTGCACAAATTAATGGTATATACAATGGGATGAAATCCTTTTAGATTAACAGGGAAATGTTGATTGACATATCACACTTGCAGTGCTATATTTTGAAACCTGCAGTGATGATGGAGAAGGAAGGGTAATTCTATAGTAACTTTTCCATCCTATAATCTGTTAATGGTTATAATAAGTCAGATGTACCCCAGTGCAGAATTGGGTCTTTCTTTCTGCAACATTCCCTACTGTCTGCCATTCTGCACTCATTCATGCTAGTTCTTTCCTCCTTGGCTCAGATTCCTAGGATAGGTGAGGCAGGAACCCAAAGCCAAGAGCATTCTGCTGCATGGCTGTGTGAATGAGGAAGGAACCCTACCTGGGCCACATCCATGCTGGAATCACAGCTCAGAGGGCGGACAGCAGTCAGATCATTGGAGCCCAACAGGGTGGAGATGATTCCATTTTGGTCCACCTTCCGGATCATGGTGGCATCCACAAAGTACATGAGGCCATTCTTGTCCACTGCAATACCTGAACAAGAGAAGAATGATTTCACATGCCATGTCTGTTTCTGGTAGAAGACTTAAGGTGCAAGATTTGGGAGTGGGGGAGGAGTGGTCTATAAATGATTCTCTGACAGTCCAACAGCTCCAATGGAGTGGACTCAGGAATCATTAAGCAAAGAAACCTCTCACAAATTGTTCAATACACCTCCCTCCAAGATGGTCTCCCTGATTAGTTTCACCTAACTTTGTTTGGTCCTTCATTCTATGTAGCTCTCATAACACAGGACGCTAGGTGACACGGTAGGTAGGAGACTGGATTCTGAGTCAGGAAAACCATTCAAATCTTGCATTAGATCATGACTATATAAGTGACCCTAGCTGAGTAATTTAACCCCTTCTAGGCTCAGTTTCTTGACTTGTAAAATAGAGATAACAATAGTACTCGCCTTAGAAGGTTGTTGTGAGAATCAAGAGAGATATTATTATTATTATTATTATTTAAAGCAATTGGGATTAAGTAAGTTGCTCAAGGTTACACGGCCAGTTATTTTTGTGTGGGTGCTGAGTATCTGAGGCTGGAACCGATCCCAGGTCTCCCGATGCCGAGGCTGACGCTCTTACTCACTGTGCCACCTGGCTGCTCCTCAAGAGAGATATTATATGTAAAGCAATGAGTAAATCTTATAAGTGCTATATAAATGATATTATTATTACATTTAATTGTTTGCACAATGTTAGCCAATAGGTATAACATATTATGAAGTGCTTTGTAAACCTTAAAATGCTGCTATTGTTACTCATTTGTATTTAGCTTTGTGCATGTTCTTAGTCTTTTTCTGTATGTATGTGTGTGGTCTCTTTCACTAGAATGCAAATGCTCTGTGGCTAGGGATTGTGTCTCCTGTGTCTTTTGCTCTCCACCATGGGACTTAGACCCAGTATTTTGAATGCAGTGACTGATGACTACCTAATCAGTACTTCAAAACTGTAACAGAATTTCTCAGCTTAGAATTTCTCTAGTGCTTTTTGCTCAATGACCTCAGGGCTCTTTACAAATACTAGTCCCATACCACTGCCACCACATCTTATAGTCAGTGATATGGTGCTGTGAACAGATTTATGGGCTTGGAGTCAGGATGACCTTAGTTCAAATCTGGTCTCAGATGCTGACTAACTATGTGACCCTGGGCAAGTCACTTAACTTCGGTTTGCTCCAGTTATCTCATCTGTAAAATGGGAATAATAATAACACCCCCCCCCCAGGGTTGTTGTGAGGACCAAAGGAGATGTAAAGTGCTCAGGATGGTGTCTGGCATGTAAGAGGTGCATTGGGGGATGGAGGATCTCTTGAATGGTCAAGTCTCCTGTATTACAAACTCAGAATGCTATCATTTCTTCTATTTTTCTACACTCCACAAAGTAAAGAATATTCATCCAAAATAATATTTTCTTTCCATTTGTACCACAAATGGATAAAGTTTACTTTAAATAGTTGGTTTAAAAAACTAATCCATTTATACACAAAACAATTAATTAAGTTAAATTATACCAGGGAAAGCAGTGATTTGACTACTGGACTTAATTTTATTCAGTCTATACAATGAGGAAACTAAACTCATACCTTTTTAAATTTTTTTTTTATTTTGGCTTTTTGGAGGGCAATTGGGGTTAAGTGACTTACCCAAAGTCACACGGCTAGGAAGTGTGTCAAGTGTCTGAGGCCGGATTTGAACACAGATCCTCCTGACTCCAGGGTTGGTGCTCTATTCACTGCGCCACCTAGCCGCCCTAACAACTCATATCTTGAATGACTTTTCTTGAAACCTCTCTCTTTCTCTTTCTCCTCCCTCTCACCCCTCTCTTTCCTTTCTCTTTTCTTTTTTACCTCGAGGACTCATCAGCGTTGCATCCACAGCCTTTCCCCCATCTCCACAGCGGGCCTCATCAAAGGGCAAGCACTGCTCTCCAGTCCCCGCTACAACTTCTGAGTTCCCAGCCAGGTCCTTGGCTCCTGTCAGGGACTTGACGCGGTAAATCCTCCGACTGTTAGTATCTGACACATAGAGTGAGCCAGAGACAGGGTCCACTGCTAGGTAATACTTGTGGGCGGGGTTGTTGCTTTAGTGGGAGAAACACAAAAATAAAAACAGAGAGAGAACATGGAGCTGGCTAGCCAGAAGGAAAGCAAAAAAAAAAAAAACATTCTATCGGTGGTTTTACCTTCTAGTGCCTTTTCACTTTAATGAACTCGAAAGAAACTAATGCAGTAACTTAGTATTTTAACATAGCACGGCTCTAAGGAATTTCCCGTTGGACTTGCACTCCTCAATCTATCTTAGAACTCATCATTTCCCACCGAGCTAATGTGCTGTTGCTTGATTTAGTTGGCAAGAAAAATATCAAAGAGTTACTAGTTAGAAAAAAAAAATTTGCTTCATACAATATTAGTAACTCCTTATATCTGTCAGCTACTCATCTGCCCCAACCGTAGCATGGCCTAAATTGGGATGAATTTCAATGTGAATTCTCTCTCTCTTGCTCTCTGCGCCACCCCCCACCCCCCAAGAATGTCAGTATCTTCCCGTTCTACAACTTTATAGCGTTAAGTTGTTGCTTGGCAGGACTGAGAGCTTTAAGTGTCTTGTTCAGTGTTAAAAAGCCTGTGTATGTCTGAGGTGGGATTCAACCATAGTCTTGGTTTTGAGGCCAATTTCTTCTTCACTAAACCATGACTGCTTCTCATGGCAGTGCTTACTAATATTTTAAAACGTATGATTCCTCAAAGCCTTGAGTCAGCAGCACCATAAAAAAATGAGGCCATGTTGCTGCTTCCTTAACATGAAACACCTCATCGCCCTTCTCTTGACTTGTCCTCAAACCTTTTTGTGGTCTTAAAATGATGATCATTCCCTTGGTATGGATGGGAATAATATTGATATTTAGGGTGAGAAATATGGATATACTGATGAGATTGTGCAGTTTTTGGTTCTTTGCCATTGGAGGCCTCCTTCACTCATAGAAGGCATAGTCTATACCTTATAAAACCAGACTGAACGAGTGACTGCAGTAAATACAAGTGAACTGGAGGCCGATTGTTAAATTTTCAATGCGAACATTTTTGTTTCAATTCAAGGTTTGATTTATTGTTTTGTTGATGGTCTACTCTAGACTAAAGAAAGTGTCAGTAATGTAGATTAAATTTGAAGTGTGTTGTAGGTACACCCTGCAGCCCATCTCCCCCAGAGTGCAACATTAACATTGATCAGTGTGCCTCTAGATGGAGAAGCTCTCTCTTTACCATGACCCTGACATTTCCATGTAACCAAAATTGGAGCATGGTTATACTTGTTATTTGATGATCCAGGAAGTCCTATGTTTCCAGGTCCCTTCAGATGCTAATGTCCTTCTCTTTCAGATTATTTTTATCTATTCTGTATGTGCCTTCTTATTTAAATGTTGTCTCCCTCAGTAGGATGCAGGCTTCTTGGGAACAGGTCTGTTTTTGCCCTTCTTTTAAAATCTAGAGCTTCGCACAATCCTTGGTACTTAATAAATGCTTATTAACTGACTATTCTACTACTAAGTAGCTGAAAAGCCTTGGGAACTCAATGAGCTTCTTTGGGTCCTCTTTTCCTTACATGAAAAGTGAGGGTAAGGCTTCCTTAGCTTTAGAATGACATGATGTTACAATTTCCTGTAATATGCAGACACAAGGATAAGGGTATCTGCCTGATAAGGATATTGTTCTCACTTTGGCTATTATAAGGACCCTTCCTCAGGACGCAACAAGCAAATTCATGTTGATCAACTCTTCTGCCCATATTCTGGAATAAATTTTGGTTTTGTGCAGATAAAAGCATCATAAAGATGAAATTGCCTCACACCATGTCAGAATCCTTCAGTTACATAAGGTTTGGGACTTGTTTTTGCAGGGGGGGTGGGTAGAAGAACATTTTAGGGGAAGAAGAGAAAATGGAGGATTGTAATAATGGTGCTCCCTAGTCAGCAAGTTGGTGAAACTACAATTAAAAACAATACTGTTTGCATTCTTCAATGATTTAAAAAACAACAACTCCAAAACAAATCTTGAAGACTATGTTAAGGAACAGTCGTGAATTGAGAATGTCTCCAATCATAGTCTCTTCTCAGGTTGCTCTTAAGACATATAATTGAACTGGAAACCGAGGTCTTTAGAAAGCCCTTGCCTAGATAACTAGTTGTAAAGACTAGAAGTACTTCTGTTCATTTTTTTATAAAGTCACTGGAGAATTTAAATGTGTGGAAAACAAATTAGGAAAGAAAACGGGGAAAAAACTCCACGATATTTCTTAATTAGACTGTGCACTCTCGCTGAAGGAACAGTAACTAGAGTGATCAGCAGAAAGATCATGGCACATATACAGCTGCGCCTGTCTGGGAGGTGGATAATTGATTCTGGACTTTCTAGGGAGCCTAATTCTACAAAGTTTCGAAAAAACAAAAACAAAAAAACTCCACAAAATACCTTCTAGTATGGAATGCAGGGAGGAGAGGACACGAGTTTTATCCATGGCCAGGGGAATATTCCTTCTTAGCTCCACGGCATTGGGCTCCTAGTCTACCTTGCCTCTCCAACCCCCAAGGGATTATTTCCTACTTTATTCACTTTAAGGCTTAGCTCAAGTACTCTACATGAATTCTTTTCAGATCCTTCCAGCTGCTCCTTTCCTCCCTCCCAAAACGACTGTGTACTTAATTTCTATTTATCTTGTACATACTCAAAGATGTACTTGTTGTCTCCCCTTATCAACTGTAAGCCCTTTGAGGGTAGGGGCTATTTAATTTTGTCTGTGTAACCCCAGGGCTTAGCACATTGCCTGGCATATAAGAAGAGCTTAACAAGTACTTGATAATAGATTAATATCCAATTATTTTGGGAAAGGTTGTTGGTGTTGAAGTCAATTACAAAGAACTGGTCTTATATCCATTACTTGGAAACGAGACAGCAAAAGAGGGGACTGGCCTAAGACATCTGTGTCCTTTATGTTCTTGTCCTTTGTGCTGCCTATCCACATTCTCTCTCTCTCTTTCCCCCCCTCTCCCTCCCTCCCTCCCTCCCTCTTTCTTTCTCTCTCTCTCTCTCTGTCTCTCTCTCTGTCTCTCTTTCCCCTCTCTCCCTCCCTCCCTCTTTCTCTCTCTCTCTGTCTCTCTCTCTCTCTCTCAGTATTCTCTCTCTCTCAGTATTCTCTCTCTCTCTCTCTCTCTCTCTCT
>NW_027186372.1:13110820-13193549 GCF_028583685.1 Petaurus breviceps papuanus
TCTCTCTCTCTCTCTCTCTCTCTCTCTCTCTCTCCCCCTCTTTCCTCTCTAATAGTAAACTCTCAATAGTTTTTCTAGTGAGGAATTGAGAAAGCATGGACAAATTCTTCATTGAGGTGAGCCAACAGCCCGATAGGAGATTTGTAAAGGTAGTGCCTGTGGGAGATGCACAAATTAGAAGGAATATAGTTGGGTCTAATTGTTTTATGTAGAACTATTCCCTATTAAAAAAACCTCAGGATAGGACCAGGAAGGACTGTGGATGTAACAGCCAAAGGAGAATGTTGGGTGGAGAGGGGGGGTCTTCTTATGAGTGTTATCTTTTGCTCTCAAACTCCAGGCTTTTTCAACTTCAGTTGTAGGAACTAGTTCAGGGGCCTATCAGAAAAGGTCTTTCACATGTGTTTGATCTCCAGTGTCTGTGATGAGCTTACATGATTTAATCTTCTTGATCCCTAGATATGACTGTCTCTGCCACTCCTACTCTGACCAATTACTCAAAAGAGCAAATAGATTATTTCCTCAAATCCACTGTCACACATTTCTATTTGAGGAAAAGTGCAGTTCACTCACAAGTATTGATGGAAGTTGTTTTGATCAATTTCTACCCATCTCCCAATTAAAAAAAAGCCAATTTCCTTTCCTTCAAGCAAGATGATTCTCCCACATCAGTGTTGCCTATTGTATACCATATGGACAAATTTTGAACCATGTCTTTAGATCTATATGCCATGATCTATTTGGGCAAAAGAGTTTAGGCTATCTTCACCTTTTGCTCAAAATGGATTCTGAGATCTATGTAAATTACTAGTCCATCTAGCAGTTGGATCCATTCTGACTAGCAGATTGCCAATTAACTTAGTTAAAAAAAAATGACCATAAATCCAGGGAAAAAATTCATTAATGAGTTGAAAATGAGTTTTTGACCCATTTCCAGTTCATTAAAGCTTTTGTGAACCCTGTCCAGCATTTACAAAAGACAGAAGTTTGCCTCAACTATTTAGCCCAATTATGGGCTGCATTGAGCAGTGCCTAGATAGAAGTTCACTGAGGGTTCATTACCCTATACTTGTGTCTCCCAGGAATTCTAATTACTGTCAGCTTATTTGGTTGCTTTTTTGACTGCATTTCATAATTGCTAAAGCTTATCATATCCACAACACACAATTAGCACATAAAAGAACTGTATTTTATACATAAAAACATACATTGCACAACAAGCACAACACAAAAAGCAAACATAAACCATATTAAATTAAATATGGGAAAGAGTTCTTGGTCTTACCTATGTTTAAACTCTTTATTTCTTTATAGAAAGAAAACAGAAGGAAAAAAGAAAAAACAGTTAGCTGAGGGAATTGATGGTAAAGCAAATATAACATTTTAGTTTCTTTTACAAAGGGCCCCCAAAGAAGCGTCATTCCCACCCCTCTCCCCCAACTACAGCTCTAGTTTTAATTTGGGGATTTGTTTCATCTGATGCTTGGACAGCTGCTTTGCAAAACTTCTAAGGGTCTTAGCCAGAGTACCCTGGCTGTGGTAGCATCAGGGGAAAATGTAGGTAGGGGTAGGGTCACCATCATTTTATAGGGGACTTCTGCTCACACCCCAAATCAGAGATAGCAAATATTTTATAGAATTCTGTGGGAATAGCGCTATTTTCCATCTTCTTCCCTCCGACCCCATATTCTCTCTCTCCCTCCCTCTCTTCTCTCTAATGGTAAATTCTCAATAGTTTGTTCTAATGAGGAATTGAGAAAACATGGATAAAGGACTCTCTCAGTGAATGGCAAATTTTAAATAGCCCTCTCTGTCACAACCAAATGGCTTCACCCTTCTCTCTCAGCCAATCTCTTTGCATAATTACCAGAAAGGTAGCAAAGGCATCTGCTTTTCTCCTCTCTCTGTCCAAGTCTGTATTTTGGCAGGTTTAGGGCTGAAAGGCAGGCAGGTGAAGAAGCATGGGGCCTGTGTACTTCCCAGATGGGGTCTTCAAGCCCCTGGGTATGAGAATAGGCTGTCTCTGAGATACCTCCTTCATAGGAAAGAGGTAGCAAGAATCTTTTGCTCACTGTTTCCCTCTCCTGGGAGGGTAAAGAGGGCTCTTGGGGGCAAGGTTGCTATGATTCCTGCCTAGGGTGCTGTTTAGGCCCCAGTCTAGGGCCATCATTAATGGTAGGTTTGCACAGGAATTACATTTTTGCTATTTTATTCCAAAGTGTTAGTTTAAAAAAAAGTTAATTAAATGATGCCAATAACTCCTGAGCTCTGACTGACATAGCACAATTTAAGATTCATTCTGCAAACCGTGCAGTGTCACAGTGGCAGCTGGGAATTCTCATGTCTATCTTATATTGCTTAATGAAAGTGAAATGTTATCTGCCACCAGTGCAGTAATATTTGGCTCTTAATTATTGCAATATCAATTCTCCTCTTTAGTCAAGATTTTGTGCAAGACTTGAAGGGATTTGGGTTTTCGGTCCTGACCTACTTCTTTCCCAAGAATGTTGGCTCCAAGTTGATTAATATAATGTCTATGATGGGGGAAGAAAGAGTTTCTGATGGGGTCAAGGGCAGATCAAGGGAGAGGGTTATGCCAGCCACACCCAGGGAAGAAATGCCCCTCCCCTTAAATTATCAGGCAGTAGGGGTTATTTCTTAGAATTGTTCATCTAAGATGGGAAGAAAACAAGATTTAAGTGGAAGGAAAGACTAATAGACATTAGAAATTCCTCTTATCCCTGTCTTCTGTCAGAACAACTCTGTAGATTTTCTAGACTTCAAAAGTAACTACCTGTATGATCATAGGTGAGTTACTTCTCTCTGAACATCAGTTTCTTCATCTGTGAACAGGAAGACAATACTAATTGTCAAGTAGAGAATCATCTAGAGAATACTGTGAGAATAGCTCTGGTCTAATTCTCTATAACTCCTTCACGGAGTTACATCAAGGAAAGTGCTTTGTCATCCTTAAAGTCCTAAATAAATGTGTGCTAACTGTTATCTGTTTGTGAGGGGCAAGGCAGTATGAATAGCAGAAACAAGCGTTAATCTCATGATCGGAAGAGGTGAATTTGAATTCTAACCTTTCTCTTTCATTCTCTCTACCTTTGCAACTTTGGGCAAGAATAGCGAATGTTACAAGGCTTGCCATGCATCATTTCAATTAAACTTTGAAATAGTCCTGAGAATTAGGAGCTATTTGTTCTTCCCATATTGCAGATGAAGAAGGTGACATGCCCAGGGTCACACTGGTAATAAGTGCCTGAGTTGGGATTTGAACTCAAATCTTTCTTCCCGAATATAAGTTCTGCACTTTATGCATTAACACATACTGCCGTTCTAGGGAGCTCCCTTCCTGGGGCTCAATTTCTTCATTTGTAAAATAAGGGGAGAAGCTTAGATGACCTCAAAGGTGCCTTTCAGGTCTAAATTCTATGGTCCTATGAAGCCATGGAGATTCAATGTGTCAGCAATGGGGTCTTTTGCAGGATTAAGTCATGGTAAAATTGTGAAACTGGCAAATTTTGGATTTGCTGCCTTTGTTTTCCCTGGAGCCTTTTTCTTTCCCTACTTTATTACTTTCTCCCTACCTGATACCCAATGCTCTCAAGCTGACCCATCCCCTGTCACTCACAGAAGAAAGTGATACATTTTCCCACACATCACCTTACTTTACCTTCTCCAGTAGCATCTGCATTGTAAAAGAAGAGGTCTAGTGAATTATCTCCAAAGAATGAACTGCCAATGGTTGAAGATCAATCAAGAAGTAGTGAAAGAAATATTTGGGCAGAAGGTCTGAGAACCACAGATTTTGAGTTGGAATGGCCTTAGAGGTCATAAAATCCAACTTGCTCATTTTCCACATGGGGAAACTGAGGACCAAAGAAGTTAAGTGCTCCATAGATGACAGGATCAGAGACGCTGAGCTGGAAGGGACCATAATGGCCATTGAGTCCAATGCCCTAATTACAGATGAGGAGACTGAAGTCTAAGGAGGGTAATTGACTTGCCCAAGGTGGTTAGTAAGCAGCACCAGGATTCAACTTCAAGTTCTATGATTCTTTTTTTGGATCTCCAGAGCTTAGAATCTAGCACATAGTAGGTGTTTAATAAATGATGATTTTTGCTGTACCATAACTTACCCAAAATACTGTCTTGGCTATTAAATAACAGAGATGAGATCCACACTCGGGTCCTTTGATTCTAAAATCATCATTCTTTTTCCTTTGCTACACTACTTCCTTGCTTCCCAGTGCCTCTCAAATCACACCCCAGGCCTATTTTACCCCTCCCTTTACCTGATATTCTATACTAGTATATAGGACAACCATGGCCCTCAATCTGTGCTGCCCTTTCCAGACTCCTACATTTCTGCCTCTGTAACCAGCCTCTGCCAGCACCAGCAGTAATACTGTAGCCAGGAGAGGCACATCTCCCATTTTACTTCATTATTGCCACCTTCATTTACAATAATGATTACAGCGATAATAATGCTTAGCATTTACACAGCAGTTTCTATTTTCAGAGCCTCTTAAAACCATTCCAAGACTCTCATCAGTCAGGAAGCTTAGATCAAGTACCTCTCCTGTCCCATCATCCCAGGCTGACCCAAACCTAATCTTATTCCCAATTCCCACCTTGCAGAGAAGAATAAAGCTCTAGTTACCTTTTTAGGATATAAGCTCCCTTGAGAGGAGTGCTGAGGTCAGTTCTATTTCTGTGCCGTGCCACGCACACAGTGGGAGCTTAATGAATATTAAAACTAAAGCAAGCACAATCGGGAGGCTATATTGGCTAGGTGAGTATTGCCGACCCTCTTCAGAGGGAAAGGTACTGAGATCTCTTTCCTATGGCCTTAGCAATCCACATCACTCCTACAAACCTTCCGGCCCCCTGCCCCCCTTCTACTCCACTGAGAAAAAAGTGGAGTTTCTTTTAGTCTAAATGACCTAGATGGATAAGCTATTTCATTGGCTCACTGCCAATACTGTTTCACTTTGTGCTGTGTAGACTAGGCACAGGGCCCAAACCTTCCCTATGTGTCCTGCTCACAATCTCATGGTTGACTTAGCTCAGCTTCTCAGAATCTGAGCCAGTGAGCTCTCCGATATCATCCTGGGTCATCCCTCCATCCCTCTCCTTCCCTCCCTCCCTATCCAACCATTCCCAAAGCATCCTTGCCCTGAAGGAATTTATTTTTCTTTAGTTTTCACTTTGACATCAGGCAGAACCAATCCTTATTTAAAACTGGAAAAAGAAGTCTGTCTTTGGTGTCCCTCGTTCTTCATCTTTCCCCCCCAACTTTAAGAGCTCCTCGTGCTCCCTTTCTCTTATTTCTCCATCCTCCCATCACCCATTATTCCTAGGCTGGTCCCTGGTTCCTAAATTTGGTAAATTAATTCACTCTACAATGTTAGTGACTTAATATGCAATTCTTCCCCAGAGAAAACCATGCTCTGCTTCGAAGAAAGTCCTCAGGAGATGGGGCGGCTAGGTGGCACAGTGAATAGAGCACTGGCCCTGGAGTCAGGAGGACCTGAGTTCAAATCTGGCCTCAGACACTTAACACAAAAACTAGCCATGTGATCTTGGGCAAATCACTTAACCCCAATTGCCCTCTCCCCCAACAAAACAAAACAAAATGAAAGTCCTCAGGAGAGGATGATGAAAAACAAAAAGGCATTTCAGGTACTAGGGGTGTGTCAGGTAATTTCCCCCTTCCCCTCCTACAGGACTACTTCCTGTTTTCCCTCCAAAAATATAGATTGCTGAGTATGTTAGGTCAGCCCTGGTAGCAGGAGGTATTTGATCTATGACAACTCTTACCCTGTCTTTGCCTGTGTATATGTGGAGGGGCAGAGAGAAAGGCCAGGAGGTATCAGAGCGAGGGTAGGGGCATTTAAATACAACCCCAAACCAGGCCTAGCTCATTCAACTCTGGGATGGGCAAGTGGGGGTAGGGAGAGAAGCTAACTCTCTCCGGAAATTCTCCAGCTGCCAACTCACAACCCAGCAAAGAAATAAGCAAGACATGCTTCTCCCTCCCTCCCTCCTTCACTGTTTTCTGTTTTTAAAGAGATGGGATTGACAGCCCTTTGTTTCCAGGCATGTAGTGGGAAGAAAAGAAGAACCAAACCACTGTTCTTATAAAAGCTTAACTCCTAATCGGCTCTGGGTACCTGGCTGCTGAAAACAAGAACAAGCCCAAGGACTGTTTTAAAAAAAAATTACACAGCTGTCGAAAGGAATCAGGACTCAGCCCCCCTGCCCCCACCCTCATCACGCAGCACTCCGTGTGTTCGAGAGAAGTATCTGACTGTAAATCCGGAGAGCCCTGTCAGCTGTGGAGGTGGTGGCTGATATCATTTCTCAAAATCTAGGGACTCGAGTCTCTTGGACTTTGAAAATGATTGACAGGAGTAAGCCTTGAGGGGACCAGAAAAGGAAGGAGGTCTAGTTAATAGAGTCTTTACAGGATTGAGTTCAGTTCATCTGTGGGACATTGGCAAGATAACTGGCTATGAAGTCAGAGGACCTGGGTTCAAATCTCCCATCTGTTGCTTACTACCTGTTTGACCAACCTGGGCAAAGTCACTGGGTCTTAGCTTCTTCATTTGAAAAAGGAAGGGATTGCATTAGAGGGCTTCTGAGGTGCCCTTCCAGATTTAGGTCTGTGATCATGTGATTCATGCAACATCTGAACAACAATAAATATCTTATAGGTGGGAAAAGAAGGTGTGGTCCTTGTAGGATCAAAAAAAAAAAAAGCAGCAAAACTCCAACACTAACAACCAAATAGAGATGATGAAGGAAAGGATTTACAGAGAGTGTTGAATAGTTAGCTCTTAAACACTCAAGGCTTAATTTTCCAGTTTCAGTATAATTTAGCCCCTTCTTTGTCCTTTCCTTCTTTAAGTCCTTTGAGGTCAGGAGTTATGGGATTCTCCTCCATCATCCTTTTCCTTCTCACACCATGTGCCTAGTACAGAACTGTGCTCAGGAGACACTCATACTATCAAACTATTAGATCACTGGTGAAGAAAAGAAAAACTCAGTCCCAATTGTCTGCCTGACTGTAAACAGCTTGGGTACAAGCTTTGGTGAAGGAGCAGGGGGAAGCTGTGAGTGAGAGTAACACTTTCCCATTCTCTGTGGTTTCCTTTTATCCATGCGGTCAATATCTGTAACTGAGACCTGGTGGTCCCAGAGTCTCTTAATGACTCTATCTATTGTTATTCCAGAGTTAAACCTCTTTGGACTGGAGACAGACACCACAGACCTCACCTCCAGGGCTGGAGAGGCTGGATCACCTGCCCTGGGAAAATCAATTTTACAAGCACATGAATTTGAGCTGACCATGTGTTGGTCACCGTCTGCCCAGAGTGCCTAGGGATGCAAGTAGAAGGGCCAGCAATGTGCAGATGAAATGCTACTGTGGAGTGCCTGCCACAGGCTGGGGTTTGGGGACTTACCCTTAAAGGTCAGGCCTATGTAGCCAAGCTAATCCACTTTCCATAGAAATGAAAGATCCAGAGAATTTTGGAGAGCTTCTACTCAGAGACTCAATAGATCAATTACTTGTCTCCACTTTGCTTTTATGGCAAAAGTTCTTGGCGTGGATTTACTGCCTTAGTCCTTCTCTTAAATACTGTTGGTCTCCTCAATAGACTACTCTGGTGAGCCCCAAAAGCTAGCAGCTGCTTGTGGTACACTTCTCTCATTGGACATGAAGACTCAAACTCTCCACAAGCCAAGTTCCCCTCTCGAGTCCCAACAGTAACCTTTTCCCAACCTGTTTCTCCTCTATATGAGGGGCTTCCCAGGGGAGGAGGGGGTGGAGACAGAGGATAGATCTTCCAGAAGGGAGAGATAAGCAAGAGCTGGCTGCATGAGAATGCTTACCGTAATTCTAGGATGCTGGTCACGTTCCGAGAAGGGAAAATGCGCCGGATGTAATTAAAATCCCCGACAAAAAGACTCCCATCGATCCCCACAGCCAGAGCCACAGGAGCCAGAAGCTTGTTCCCTTCGGCGAGACCATTGCAGCTGGGACAGGAGATGCTCCTCCTCCGTCCATTCCCCATGATGCTGGTGATGATGGCAGGCTGCTGGGTTAGAAACTGGTTCTCCCCAGTACCCTTATGGAGGATTCCTAGAGAAGAAGAAATGGGAATGATTAATATATATATATATATATATATATATATATATATATATATATATATATATATATATAAAATGATATATATTTTAAGCAATTGGGGTTAAGTAACTTGCTAAGGTTACATGGCCAGTTATTTCTGGGTGTGGAATCTGAGCCCAGATTCGATCCCCAGGTCATCCCGACACTGGGGCCGGTGCTCTTACTCTCTGAGCCACCTGGCTGCCTTGCAAGAGTATATTTTATCACTCCCCCAAATTGCTTGGGAATAAATGTGTATTATAGACTAGGGACTGAACCTGTGATTTCATGGGTGTAGGGAACTCCCAGATGAAGACTCCCTTTACCAATACAGGTTGGTGCCTTCTTTGTAACTTACAATCTTAAGGAGTTGCCTAAAGTACTGAAAGGTTGGTTGACTTATTCAGGGCCACACAGCCAGTATGTGTCAGAATTGGTACTTGAACCTGGGTCTTTCTGACTTTGAAGCCATTTTTTTATCTACCACACAATGCTGCTGCTCATATAGTAAACCTTTATTAACTGGGACCCTTCTTAGATTAAATTGCCATAGCACTCTACTTTTAGGGGGGAAAAGAGGCCTATAATAACTAACATTTATATAGTGCTTTAAGATTTGCAAATCACTACACACATTTTCTCATTTGGTAATAACTCTGAGGTATGTACTATTATTATCCCCATTTTTCAGATGAGGAAACTGAGGTTTATTGAGAATAAATGATTTGTCTTTGGTCACAATGACTAGGAAGTCACTGTGTCAAAATTTGACTCTGAGTCCAGTGCTCTATCCCTTATGCTATAGTCAATATGATGGATTTATTTAAGGATAGGAGTTTCAAGGTTCCATCCTGAGGTTAGTACCACAGTTAGGATTTTCTATGTCTTTGGCCATCCATGGAGGCATGAGGGACAAGAGTTCAGAAAGGTTCTCTGCTTTGAAAACCTCCACCCTCTTCCATCACTGGTGGATAGTATGTGGGCTGAGCTCAAACAGCTGCAACTACCACCTGAATGTTCCAGTCAGAACCCTGGACAGGGGCTGCAACTGGGTTCTATGTGTGTGCATGATATGGGTGTATGCAAGTGGAACTATGTCCATTTTATACCCCATCCTATGTGCCTACTTTGTCTCCAATCTGTGTCTATTTCGCCTCCTAACTTGAGGCTTCCTGTATCTCTGTTATTCATGTCAGCCACTTCCAGGAATAAACCTGTCTGTCACCTGTAATAAACCCCATCCCTACTTGATCTGGGCAGTTAGAAGGGGCAGTGGACAGAGTGCCTGGTCTGGAGTTAGGAAGACTCATCTTCTTGAGTCCAAATATGGTCTCAGATTTGTGACCTGGGGCAAATCACTTAACCCTGTTTGCCTCAGTTTCCTCACCTTTAAATGAGTTGGAGAAGGAAATGACAAGTAAACTTTGCCAAGAAACCCCCAAATGGGGTCATGAAGAATTAGATATGTCTGAAACAACTCAACAACCATTACCTGAACCACATTTACTCCATTCCCCTGCTCTTTCCCAGTTTTCTCTTATATGGTCCCTTTCTGCTATGCACTGGGGAATCCATGGATTCAAGTGTGGGTAATCTCTCCTTCTTTCTAGATCATTTTCTTGCCTTTTTTTCCCCTACCAATTGCTCAAGAGAATGTCAAGCAACTTCACTATTTCTGTGACTTCCCCAGACCACAACAACCTTCCCTGGTTACTACTTGCTGTATATGTTATCTCTCCCTATTAGAATTTAAGCACCTTGAGGGGAAGGACTGCTTCACTTTTACATTTATATCCCCAAAACAGCACAGTGCCTGACACATTATAAATTCTTAATAAATGCTTTTTTCCCCCCATTCATTCATGGAAACTTGGCTCTTTCTTGAAGATACCACATTACCCACTGTCCTTTCCCATCACCACTGCCATCTATTACCTTCAGGACCCATCTTTAGCTCCCTAAATAACTTCTTCTTTTTTGCTTTTTTAGAGGGGGGAAGGTAGGGCAATTAGGGTTAATTGACTTGCCCAATGTCACAAGGCTAGTAAGTGTTAAGTGTCTGGGGCTGTATTTGAACTCAGGTCCTCCTGACTCCAGGGCTGGTGCTCTACTCACTGTACCACCTAGCTGTCCTTCCCTAAATAACTTCTACCCTTGGTTCAGACTCTTCCTTTGAACACTGACCACTATCATTGGCCTAATGATGAGACTAATAGTGACATGGCCAAGTTATGTTTGGAAATTTCTACTTCTATTCCTAGGAGAAACAAAACTCCAGAGAGAGACTAGTAGTATTAAGGTCAAATTCAGCCCCAATTCTCTACTTATGTGAGAAAAATATACGTTAAGCTGTCAAATTCAATGGGCTTTTTTTTTTTTTTGCCTTTTTGGAGGGCAATTGGGGTTAAGTGACTTCCCCAAGGTCACACAGCTAGTAAGTGTTAAGTGTCTGAGGCTGGATTTGAACTCATGTCCTCTTGACTCCAGGGCTGGTACTATATTCACTGCGCCACCTAGACATCCCCAATGGCCTTTTTCTAATCCCCATTCTCCTTGACCACTCTACTGCTGATTACCTTTTCCCTGATGCTTATTTTAGGTTCTTTTCTGTTTCTTCTCTTACCTGTCTGACCAATCCTTCTCAGTTTCTTTCTTGGATCCTCTTTCAATTCCTACTTTTTAACCATAGGTATCTTGCTGAGTTCTGGAACCTTTTCTCTTCTCTCTCTATGCTACTTCACTTGGTGATGTCAGCAGTTTCCGTGGATTTAATTACCATGTCTATATGTTCATGATTCTCAAATTTAATGATTCTGCCCCAACCTCTCTGCTGACCTCTAATCTCTAAATAGATGCCCACTAGACATCTTAAACTCAACATGTCCAAAATTGAACTTGTTGTCTTTCCCTTGAACCCTCCCTTACTCCTACTTTCCCCATTATACTAGAGGGTAACACCATCTTTCAGTCCCTCAGGCTTATAACCTAGGAATCATCCTAGATTCCTTGATATCTCTTACCCCCATATCCAATCTGTTGTTGCCAAGGACTGTTGATTTCACCTTAGCAACATCTCTCAAATGCACCCCCTTTGACACAGCCATGGCTCTAACATAGATCCTTATCACCTCATGGCTGGACTATTGCAATAGCTGGCTGGTGGGTCTGTCTGCCTCAAGTTCCCCACTCTAATCCATCCAGTTACCAAAGTGATTTTTCTAAAGTGAAGGTCTGATTATGTCAAACCCCGCCCCCACTTCTTACTCAATAAACTCCAGTGGTTCTTTATTACTTCCAGTATGAAATACAAAAAACTTCTATTTGGCATTCGAAGTCCCTCATGACCTAGCCCCACCTACCTTTCTCATCTCACACCTTATTCCCTACCACACACTCTTTGATCCATTGCCACTAGCCTCCTTGCTGATTCATGAACAAGACACTCTTCTCTCCTGGCTCTTGGGCAATTTCTCTGACTGCCTCCCATGCCTGGAATGCTCTACCTAAAAATTTCTCTGGCTTCCTTTAAGCCCCAGCTAAAATCTTATCTTTTACAGAAACCTTCCTCAACATCTCTGAACTCTAGTGCCTTCTCTCTGTTAATTATTTCCAGTATATATATATCTTTTATATAGCCATTTGTATATATTTATTTGCATGTTGTCTTCCCCATTAGATTATAATCTCCTCGAAGGGCAGGACTGTCCTTTGCCTTTTTTTTTGTATCCTCAATGCTTAGCAGGACCTCACACAAAGTAGGTACTTAATAAGTATTTACTGATTGATTGCCTCAGATAGGACAGAGAACTATTGGCTAAGTCAGGCCCTGATAACACTGCCAGAAGCAATAGATACTTCCATGACCCAGTATTTGACATTTCCCATCTTTTTCTTTCTTGGTGCTTTGAAGTAGGAGTGCCAAACTCTAAATGCACTAAGGCAATATTCACAGTCCCTGCTCCTGAGGGGTACATACCTCAGGTATGCCAGAGGGAGAGATTAGTGGTGGCAAGGCCATGACCTATTTGGAAAATCTTTCCACTCCTTTGAGTTAAATGAGCACCAATGAACTAGACTATTGATTCACACTGATGCATGTACCACAACTTCTCCATTGGAATGTTATCTCCTTTGGGGCAGTTACTGTTTTGCTTCTGTCTTTGTATTTCCAGCATATACAGTACTTGGTACATAGAAGACATCTGATAAATTTTGTTGAATCGAATTGAATCCATGATTGGAAGTACCCTACAAAAATGTGAATGATTAATCCTCTACTATGGTCACTGGTCAACATAATGGTAATTCAACATTATTCTTCACAGATTCACTCACTCTGAGTGAGATGGTACCTCAGGGACAACTTAGCTCATACTGGTCCCATACCTGAAGGGGAATCCTCTATACTATACCAGGAAAGTAGACAACTAGTTTCTACTTGAATTCTTCCATTGAGGGAAGACCCACAATCTTTTAATCATCAATGAAAGATCTCTTTAAGTTTACCAGAGCACTCTGCTCTTCTTGCTTTAATATGTCAAAAGATCCATGACTAGACTCTAAGTATACTAACTAAGACAGAGAAACAGAAGTTTTTTTAGAGAAACATAACAGCAATGCTCAAAACAACAAAAAGCAATTTCTGCTTAACTCTTAATTAAATTGACCACAATTGAAGCATTCCTCTAGCACAGCAGTGGATCTTAGTTTTTTACCTACAGAGGGTGTCCCAAAAGTTTTAGTGCCAGGTAAATCTATTAAAGCTTAAATTAAAAAAAAAACTTTTATATGCATGAGCTATATTATGAGAAGGGTAAAGAAAGGAAAAGAACAGTACAAGTTATACATGTCAATCCTTTGGAAGCTTCCGCTCATGACTTTTTACATCAACATCTGGTCCTCAGTAGAATTTTGGGGTTGAATAGACAGACTAACCTGATATAAAATATTCCCTGTCAGGGAATTATTAAGTATATTTGAACCTAGGACCTTTGAACTCCACAGCCAATGCTCTTTCTATGGTTCCATGATGTGGTGATTGAACGTACCGCTTTTGACATTTAGTATGTGATGCTTGTCCAGAGACCAACCCCCAAGATTGGAAGGGTCCAGCTCAAATCCTTGAAGCAATGCTGTCCTTTTCTCCCATAGAATTAGACTAGGGCAGGTCTCATATTCAAACCCGACAGAGACTGAAAAAGAGAAGAAAAAAGAGAGAAAACATCTTGATTTTAACTGTCTGACAAGAATGAGTAGGCTGTATTCTCTGTAATAAAGACTTGGCTCCAAAAACTTACTCAAGGAGGTGGGCTGATTGCCTTTTTCTTTGATTCCACAATATTAAATTCAGATTTCCAGGCTGGAGTCAACCTGGAAACTTTACACAGCAGTGCTCTGTGGGGACCTGAAGACCTTTCAAGTGAACAAGTGGCTTCATGAAATGACCCTACTGATGTGGAGGGAGTATAGGAATCATTTAAAAACCCAATAAAACTCTTCTTTATGGTAGGACAGGAGACCACGTACCTCAGCCTACTGTTCGCTGCATGTATTTATTACATTTTGTTTTATTTATTTTCACTCACCAGGAGAAAAGCCCTTGGAAACATAGCAGCTCATTTACAAGGAGATTCTGGGGGCAACAGCTTGTGTTAGTTAATATACTTTATCTACTCACTCAGGATCGCATAGAGTGCCAGGAGAGACAGGCAGCAGGGCACAGAAGGCCTTCAAATCAGTGAAAATTCAGGGAAGAACAAAAGGGGATTGAAAACAGAGTTGGGGGGGGAGTGGCTAGGAGGCACAGTGAATAGAGCACTGGTCCTGGAGTCAGGAGGACCTGAGTTCAAATGCAACCTCAGACACTTAACACTTAACTAGCTGTATGACCTTGGGCAAGTCAATTGACCCCAATTGCCCAGCCTTCCCCCCCTCCAAAAAGCAAAACAAAGACAAAACAGTGGGATTGGTTGGGGGAAACCCCAATTTCTATACTAGGATACCTCCTAAGACTTGTGTCACATAGCAATGAGTCAGAGGACATGCCCAGCTCCATAGGAGGTGCTCCTAGATAAGCAAATCAGGACTGACTCCTGCTCTAGAAATGATTGACCTTTATCTGTATAGATTAGTGAAAGAACCACGAGTTGGGAGAAAAGAGAAATGAGTGCTAGTCTTGGGTCTGTTACTTACTGCCTTATTATTGTTTCTGGACCTAATTTTCTCAACTTATTTTAAATTTTTTTTGGAAGCAATCAGGGTCGAGTGACTTGCCCTAGTGACTTGTCACACACTAGTAAGTGTCTAAGGTCTGATTTGAACTCATGTCCTCCTGATTCCAGGACCCGTACTCTATCCACTTCGCCTCCTAGCTTCCCCTTTCTCTACTTATAAAAGGGGAGAACAAACTCCTCCCTATCTTCATGGAATGAGAAGAGAGTGAATGATATAAATGAAGCTAGACATTTTTAAATTCTTAATTAGAAATGTACGATAAAGCTATAGAGTTCTCTTATCACCACGAGGCAGTGTGGTCCAGAAGAAAGCATGCTAGGTTGAAATCCCGACTCTGACATTTATTAAATTGTAACCAGGAACAAACCACTGAAACTCTATGGGCCTGTTTCCTCCTCTATAAAAACGTGGATAATAATGTTTACAGTATTTACATTACAAGGTTGTTGTGAGGGAAAGTGCTTTGTAAGATTTATAATGCTATTGAAATGGGAGTTGTTTTTTAATATTGCAAAAGCTCAATTATATCTAGATGAATCAGCCTCTTTGGAGATTATCTGAATTATATCCTTAATCCTAAAACAACTTTTCCTTGTCTGTTAGCATTTCTCTCCTCACCTTTGGTTGGAGCATGTTTGGGCAGTAACAGGTCATTTTACTATTGGGCTAGAATGGGGACCAGACCCATGACATCACTGATGTAAGGTACTGCAAGGTGAGGAAATTACCTCTACCAATGTACACTGGCATCTCCTCCACGGTTTATGATAGTAGATAATTGTCTAGCACATTTAAGACGTTAAGCAAGTTGTCCAGGGTCACAGCCAGTATGTGTCAGAGATGGGACTTGAACCTAGATCTTCCTTGTTTCTGGGCAGACTCTCTCCCTATTATACCACACTGATATACTGACTGGAACCTAACAGGTCACTGAGGGTAACTTGCTGCTTTAAAAATCTTGTGATGGCCTTAAAAGCCAGATGTAAATTTTTTTTTGAGGTATTGTGTATTATTTGGACCACGGCACACCTTCACTGAAAATGGAAAAGTCTTACTCGTGATGAAAAATTTTCAACATTTTCAGAGACATCAAGGTTTTTGGTGAAGTTATGATAGTTTTCTGGATTCTGCTTGATCCTAAAGAAGCTTTCAGAAGTAGGAAAATAAATCGGACAAGCTTGTTTGAAGCCTCATGGTACCTTCCTTAAAGTCCAGTTATTACAAGGTACTCCATCTCATGCTTAGGGAATGTGAATGAAGAGGAAGGACCAGCAAATTATTTCAAAGTCACAGAAAGCCTAGCCAGACTCATTCCCTTGGGGAAGTATAATGTGGTCTTGAGGTCCACAATGTACTATCCTCCCTGAATTCATGCTCATACCCTCTTGTGTTTTTGAACGTGTTACCCTGGGAAAGAGAGAACATACCCACAGCATCTGAAAGGCCATACACCCTTTGGCCATAAGCATCCGTCTTATCCCAGATAAATGTATAGGCCAAATTGGGGGAAGCCTGGAATGATTTCTGAAATAGATGCCCTTCCGCTGCTACCATCAGGTGAACTTTAATTAGGTTCAGAGGCACGGTGGACTGAGTCATGGTGATCTTCAGCAGGGATTTATACCCAGCGGTCCTCGAGCTCAGATAGCACAGCCTCACAGTAGAGCCGGGGATCTCGATTTCTTCATGGAGGACCTGGTGGGAAACACAGCGCAGACATGCTGTATCAAAGGTGCCTGGCTGGTGAGCTTCTCTCATTGTGTTCATCCTGATCACTAGCTCATTCCAATGATAGACCTTGTATTGTTGGTATTACAACTTTCCATGACTGGAAAAGAAAAAAATTCTGTATCCTGCACTGCTGAGTGATGGGGCTAGGGTTATGATTTTTGAATTAATAATGATTCTTGGTCACTGTTGTGTTTCTTTTTAAAAATCACACTGTTGGCAAAAGATGTAAATATGAATAGCAAGCTTTATTGCTAGCTGTATGCAAGGAGGCCGCAAGAGACTGTAATTATATGAACCTGCAACTTCCATTGACAATCGGTATAAAGCAACAGGGATGTAATCATGTAATATACCCTTGATAGTATTACCCAGGTAGATCATTAAAGAGCCCCTTACCATGTATCTCTGTGACTAACAGGAATAAAAAGCAATCTGCAGGTGAGCTGTATACATGTATGATATTTTTAGTCTATTAAAAGGCATAGAAACCACCAATGACTCAAAAGGGTATCTGGGGACTCCATGAGGGGACAGGAATCAAGGCTCAGTCTCCAGCAGATAGAAATTTATCCCAGATCCTGGGTCTGAGCCTTCTCGGTGGATTGTGTCTTCTGGTCCCTTAGCCCTGTAAATTTGGCAATCACTGCTAGGAAGAAGGAGAGAGGTGGTAAAGGGACATCAGCTCTGGCCTGGAATATGTGTTGCTAGGCAGGGCTGGCTGTAAAGAACGACTTGGTTCCTTGCTGTTCCTACCTGGGTCTCAGGCACGATGGGGTTCCGCCCAGGAGTAGCACTGAAGAAGGTGGACAATGGCGAAGAAATGATGATGGGATCAGGCCGGACAAAGCCACTGAGGTCACAACTGGGGATGGAATTCTCTTCTGTTTTCATCACCAGTGTGTCCATAGCATAGAAGCTATTCCACGGAAGCCATACAGTCCTCTCCTGGCTCATAAAAGGAGCTCGCTCAAAATGCAAGGTCAGGGATGCACCTCCATTGGCAATAAGGTCAAACCTAGGGAGAGACAGAATTGACTTAGACAGGAAGGATCAGCGCTTCTTTGCAAATCAAAATTCATCATCACCTTTACATAGGGTTATCAGTTCTGCCTAGAGTAGGCTAAATTTTCATGATGCCAGGTTAAAGGGTGGCATTCATTGTAACTTTCTTCTAATTATTCCTTAGTCTCTTTCCAATTTAACCCAATTAAAATCAATTCAGCAAACATTTATTTAGCTCCTACTATATGCAAGGCACATTCACCCCTTGGGTACCTAGGAGACAGGGTTAAGAAACTGTTAAGAAGGTCAGTACTATGTTTAGGCCAGGGGAAAGCTGGAAGGGACTGGGGAAGAAGAGGAGGAGGAGGCCCTAATTCTGAGTCCAGCAGCCCTCTGGTGTGCTTCCATATACATAGGCTTCTCAGAGCACCCAATCTAAAGATGTTGGCCCTGCAGGGATTTTGGCCCTTAGGCATTATTGACATTTAGCCCTTTGAAAAGTTTTACTGTTTTTTGTTTTATATTATATTAATTTCCAATTATAATCCTCCTACCATACCATTAAGCCTCCACTAGTAACAAAGATTAAAGAAAAAAAAACAGAAAACATGGTTCAGCAAAATCACCCAAGACATCAACAGGGATTTGATAGTATATGCAATATTCCACACCATGGGTTCCCCATTTCTGCACTGAAGGAAGGGAGACACTGTTTCTCAACTCTTTTCTAGGGGCTAGGCTTGGTAATTTTAATTACATGGAGTTCTCCAATCCACATAACTTCAAAAGTGATATTTCCAAAACACAGGTCTGATTCTGTCAGGCTCCTACTCAATAAATTCTAGTAGTCCTTACTTCTTCTGGCTTTTAAAACCCTCAATTATCTTGGCTTCAACTTACTTTCTAGACCAACATTTCCCCCCTTTTCATGATCTATAGTTGAGTCAAACTAGCCTCTTTTTCACACATGGCATTCCTCCCATCTTTGTGCCTTTGCAGAGACCATCTCCCATGTCAACAATGTCCTCTCCCTTCTCTCTCTAAGAATCCCTAGTATCCTTCAAAGTTCAGTTCAAGTGCCATCTTCTACATGAGGCCTTTTCTGATTCTTCTAGTTGCTAATGCTTTCCCCCTAAATACATTATTTGTATATAATATTTTTATATTATATATTATATATATACATATATGTGCATGCTATTTTCCCCTAATATGATGTAAGCTTCTTGAGGGCAGACACCTAGAATGATATCAGCATACAGCTGTCACTTTATAAACACTTGCTGATTGACTGAGCTTTATTTTACCATTCTCTCCATTTATATTATTTAGTTAATTGTTAAAACGATTTTCTTGGTTCTGCCAACTTAATTTTGCATTAGTCCATATTCGGTTTCCAACACTTCTCTGAATTCTTCCTATTTGTAACTTCTTGTGGCTCTACCGTATTCGATCACATTCATAAGTCATCATTTGTTTAGATATTCATAGGCTTTGAGCTGGAAGCAAATTCATTGTCTAGTCCTGGAAAATAGTTGCATCTTAATAGATGCTCTTTATTTTACAGAGGAGGAAAATGAGATCTATTCTCCAAATGATATGTATCTATTTTATTTCCAGGTCTTTGCTATCATAAGGAAGTGTTACAATGAACATAGACCTTTTTCTCTGTCTTTGACCTTTTTGGGGCATATGCCTAGCTGTAGGGTCTCTAGGTCAAAAGGTAACCCTCAGACATTAGTGAAAAGCTAGAGTAGTTATGAAAATGACGTCATTTAAACCCATGATCTCTTTGCCTGGAGAAAATTTGAGCTTGGCCTCAAAAAGTTAGATTATAGGTTATCATAAAGTGAGAACTTGAATGAAAACTGAGAATTTCAAGCACATCTATACAATTCTCCTTCTGCCATCAGATATGGTAAAAGAAAGGTTTCTGGGACTTGGTAGTTTTTGAAATTACTTGCAAGATTTGCTAAGTGTTTGCAAGTGTCTTCTTTCTAAAGCCAATAAAAAGTTTGAAACATAGGCTGTGAAGTACACCTAGATCTCATTTCTTAGGTTCTGGTCTCATGCGAATGATAACATACGTGGTCTTTGACATTCCTCTCCTCACCAGGACTATCATGCTTCCCCCTTGAGCATCCTGGATTGAATCTGGCAGCACATCATTGTCCAAGGCTGAATAACTTTTTACATTTTCTTTTTCAAGGATATTTTATTACGGCTCCATGTCCAATGGATTAAAGAAACCGCAGTACTCTCATTCTGGTCTGAGTTGAACTGGTAAGCATTTCAAGTCAGATGATAATAGGGAAAGGTTTCTTTCTTCACTCAGCAGGAAGGCTTCTAAGTGTATTTAATTAGACGCCTCTGATTACATTCTACCCCCCAAAGAAATAGGAGTGACAACATATCATCAAAAGCCTCAGACAGAGGGAGAGGAGTTCTCAACAGGATGCACGCTATCAAGCAGATTCATTCATTCCTTACCTTGCTGCCCTGTGCTGCCTTTCATTTTAAGATATGGGTGGAGGTGGTTTCCAAGGGGCTATATCACTGTTTTTTTCCTTTTCCCTCCCGTACCCCACTCTCACAGATGCCTTTGACATGACATGGGGGAGAAAGGGGTGGCAGCTTTCTGCAGCCCTGCCAAAGGTTGGCCTTTTTTTTTTCTTTGTGCTCTTAGCACTCAACATGTGAAGCAAAAAATAGCTTTTTCGGAGCCTCACTGGTGGCTTGGCCCGGGTGGGACTCCAGTCCGTGTGGGGGTGCCACATGGTTCCAGTAGATAGCACCATCTGTTCCCCGGCACGGGCATCCCATCCTAAGCAGGCCTTGAGCTCCGCAGAGCCACTTACGTGCCATCCTGGCGGGTGATGGTGTAGCCGTACTTTGGATATTTGACAAACGACACGTTGACACCGACAAGGGGAGTTCCATCTGTAGTCACCACTTGGCCTCGGATGAGAGATACCAGGCTGGGAGAAAGGAACACAAGGAAGCTTTAGCTACACGTGGGACCCCGAAGCAGTGCTGTTTGTCCCGGTGTGTGTCCACCTATTGTCCCCAACCCTGAGCACCTTTGGGTCACAGGGTGAGAACTTCACCATTGATTTCCCACTTTGCACCAAACTACCAGCATGAGGTTACAAGCACAGAGAGATTTTGCTGCTTTCCCTGACTAGAACAGTTGGGGTTTTCTGGCCATTAAGACCAAAACCTCCTGGGTTTCAGCATCTCTGCATCATTCAACCTAGAAGTGAGACCCCGTTTCTCTTTGCCCTTGACATTCTGTCTGGGCATGACTTGACTTTTGCTTGGCCTGTGTTTCAGTCTTCTTGCACTCACTCACACCCCTGCCTCAGCCAGGCACAGGGAGAGCAGCAAGGCAGCATTATACATGGGTGAGAGCCTCCCCATCTGGTTTCTCATTTGTTTTTCACATTTGTGTTTTTGGCTCCAGAAGAAGGTAGCATTGGGAGCAACAGTTATTCTTATCCTCGAGGCTGAAGTGAGAGGAGGGGTTTGGGAAAAGCACATGGAGTTTTTTGATGGGGTAGAGCATGTGTGTGCATGTGATTTCTCTCTGCCTCCTCCAAGGTTTTTCTATTGGCATGGAAATGGAATGGTTTCTGGGTTACCTCTGGTTATGTATCTCCTTTCAAGGTCTTTCTCTTTTCCCTTTAAATCATATACTATACAAAACACACAGAGAGAGAGAGAGCCTTTGAAATCCCACCCAGATTTTTTCCCCAAGGTCAAGGGAAAGAATCCCTAAGAGACAGTCTCTAAGTAACAATGACTGGAATGTCAACTATTGTCACTAGCCTCCAACTTAGTTACTGCAATACTACAAAATCCCATGAACCCAGGGAAAGGCTTCAACATCCCTCTCAAAGTCTACAGAGGGGAAAGGTAGCTTTCTTCTCCCACATAAGTTTTTTCGACTTCACAGAGAGGCAGGATAATAAAGAACCCTCATTTCTGAACTGACCCTCAAATACTAGACAGGTCCGCAGCTGTCTCCTTGGCTTTCATAGGCACTGGGCAATTTGGCAAAGGCAAAGAGATTCTCGACCCTCAAGGTTCCTGGATGGGATCCCAATTTCTGGACTGGGGAATCGAGCCGACTCATTCTTTGCCAAAACCATGTCAAAGTCTGCATGAATTTTGGAATCTGCTCATTCCTGCAATTCCCGATGCCCCAGAAAGCTGAAGGGATGCTGTCTGGGAACCCCTCTCTCTGTATTAGCAACACCCCCACTGTTGTTTTACAGACCTTTTTAGTATCTCAGGAATGTTTAGAATGCTCCCATTGACAGTTCTAATTGTTTGCTACTGGCTGAATAACAAATGAATTCCCATTTTTAGCTTGTTCCAACTGCACGGGTAGAATCTCCTGGTAGTAGAAAACTAATTTGTGAAAATAATCCTGTTGTGCAATCTAGTTTTCTTGTCTTTGGTGGATCAAGATTTCTTCTAGGTCTGACCAGACACTATTTTAAAAATTAGCAATGTGTGCTAATGACCCTATGGTAAATAGTACCCACAGTGGGATACCAAAATCCATAAGCATTCACATTTCATATGTATCTTCTTTTTTAATAGGTCTTCTCCAAATAGGTTTTGGTACCATACACTTTCATAGAAACCACAGAAATAAAACAGAGTGAATTTTATGTGATTTCTAAGCCATGTTTTTCTAATTCTTCATTATTTCTGGCTTTCTATCTTTTTTTTTTTTTTGAGCAGCCAATTTACAGAATAAGATTCGGCAAGACATCCTAACGGTTCATGTCTATTTATGATTATTGATGTGTAACAATTATCACATTATCTAGATAGTGAGATCTGCTCTATAAATTATAGGGCTATATTCAAGGCATTTTAGTTATTTTTATACTCCATTATCTAGGGGAACGCCTTCTTAGAATTCTTGAAATAATTCCTTTTTTTACTCCTGGCATTGTCCTTCATTACTCGTCAGATAATAACACACTGAAATTCAGTTGTCCTGAACTTCAACCTATGTCTAAAATCAGCAGAACCAATACTACAGAAGGGCATTACACTTCAAGTAGGAGTGGGACTAAGCAGCCCCTAAGGTCTTTTCCAGCTCCAAGATTGCGTGATTTTGTATCTCTGCCCAAATACTGCCCACCCTGTTCCAAAGCTTCATTGCAGTTTTGGTAGTTCTGTTCATTGCTATTTCAGTTCCAGACACTGTCATCAATTTCTCAAAAGCAACATTAGTTGGTTTTTTTTTTCATGAGGATAAGGGACCACTGGTAATCCCATCAAGACTTTGGAGGTGCCTTATCTGCCACCTGAAACACCCTCCTACCTCACTGTGCCTTTTTACGAGCTGCTCACTTTTGAAGATAATAGCTCATCTCAATCACAAACATTAAATAAGAAACAACTGGAATGAAGGTGAAGAAATAATTTAAGTTGTTTAGGGCAGCAAGGTGGTACAGTGGATAGAGCGCCAGTCCCAGAGTCAGGAAGACTCATCTTCCTTGGTTCAAATCTGACCTCAGACATTTACCAGCTGTGTGACCCTAGGCAAGTCACTTAACCTTGTTTGCCTCAGTTTCCTCATCTGTAAAAAATGAGCTGGAGAAGGCAATGGCAAACCACTCCAGTATCTTTGCCAAGAAAAACTGAAATGGGACCACAGAGAGTTCAATATGAATAAACAAAAACAACAAATGAAATTGCCTAAGATGATCCACTGTTGCCAGATCTATCTCTAAGTACAGCCGAGGTGGGTACATACCTATTATAGGCACACTGTACATAAGTAACATAGAATGTCCTGTGGTTCAGGAAAGATCTCAGTGATCCTCACTCTTGCAATCTACCTCCAATTATCTTTCATCAGTGGCTAGGAATTGCTGCTGAATCTCTTTCCCAAGATTGAAATTTACAAAGAAAAGAAACAATTATTTGACTAAGGCATTTATCCTTATAGGTCTGAGGTTTCAAATGCAAACCTCTTGGTGTTGCGACTATTGAAGAAACACAACTGGAGAAAAATATTGAAAATCTTACTAAGAAGATTTGTAGGACATTAAATATTTTTGGAAAACAAGAGTTTGATGATTAGATCCAAAAATAAATGGATCTAGTTTCAGTCCTAAAAGGCAAATTTCAGAATATGGATGCAAATGCCAGGGAGAAAATACAATTCATGATGTTTTGACCTCAGAGGGCTTGGGATTCACTTTAATTTGTTTAAACTTAAACAATAAGAATGGATTTGGAGTTGGAGGCTTGGAATCCTATGCCAGTTCAGAGTATATGACTTGCTCAAGGTCACAGAAGTAGCAAATGATGGAAACAGAATTTAAAGCAAGGACTTCTTAGATGAAGTCCATCATCCTTTGTACCACACCACACTACTATCCAAAGTCAAATGCCACTGAAGGAAACAAAATAGAAACTTACTGGTTGACTAGAACAAATGAATTTAGAGAACAGATAAGCAAGGTATTTTTTTCTTAATGAATTCAATACCACAGGGTAAATAAAAATTGAACAAATTCTATTGATAACTTACATTTTGATATCTTTCTTTTGAGTTGTCTAAATATGTGTTTTTTTTTACAAAGAGATAACAAATGCAAAATACTGGTCATAAGGACCTGAGTTCAAATCTAGCCTTAGGCAGTTACTAGCTATGTGACCCTGGGCAAGTCACTTAACCCCTGCTTCAGCTTACTTATCTAAAAAATGGGGATGATAATAGTACCTACCTTCCAGGGCTATTGGAAATATAAAATGAAATATTATTTGTAGAGAACTCTGCAAACCTTAAATCAATTATTATATAAATATTATTATTATTATTATCATTAATTAATCATCTCATTTATATTAAAAACCTCTACATAAGAAAGGAAGAAAGAAGACTTCTCCTCATTTTACAGATTGGGTTGAGGTGACTTGTCCAAGATTATACTGCTGGTCAATGATACAGCTAAGACGAGAATCCCAAGTCCTGAGCTCTAGCCCACTAGTCTCATTACTAGGTTTGTGGGATCTTGAAATTAATCCTGAATCTGCTTTTATAATATTCATAAAGTTTAAACTGGCAAAAAAAGAATAAGCTAGAGAGGAAAAAACTTGACTTTATGGCATTATGTCAGAAGTGAAACAGATTGGAACAATGAATAAATAAGGAAATAAAATTCCAAATAATGACAGTGACAATAGCTCCCTATGCTTCCAAGACAAATAGGTAAATAAAAAGCAGCTGACCATTTTGAAAGGTTAAGTATCTGATTTCTATAGCCTTCCTGACAAACATATTTCATGAAAATGACCGGAAAGCCTATATGTGGGCTGGTTTCCCCAGTTTCCACTGCTTCCCATTCCAGATATTTGCCCTTCTTGAGTTGAAGGCCAAATGGTTATGTAGAGAGCAGGGCTCCACCCTGGGGACAATCTGCCCTGCCTAACTACAAATAACGAAGAGAGTCTTAATGGGCCACGACAGGGGGTCCTCAGTGGGGCTGCCTCTGTGCCAAGGGAGAATATGGAGTAATTGAAAACAATGTTTCCTGTTTAAAGATGAATGGAATCACAATGACAAGTGTCCAACCTTGCTTTCATGACAGGCTCAAGTGCGGGGGGAGCAGAGCAGTGATGCCATGTATTGGGAAAGTACCTGCTGTTGAACGGGTTGTCTCCAGGAATGATGTGGGTGCTGTCCTTCCCCACTAGGAGTTTGATACGGTCATAGAAAGACTTCACAGCCGGCAAGCCTGTCTGACCCTGCTGAATGATATCGAGAGGGTCTCGGGATCCTCGACAGAGCAGGCTGTTGTGACAGGTGGACTGGAGGCAGCAGTCAGGGTCCAAGCAGTCCACCAGGCCATCTGCAATGACAGAGGCAGAACCACAATCAGTGAAGTTCACTACACAAGGTTACTCAATGACCTTGTCATTAAAGAGCCTTCCTTAAGCCTCTGTTATTATTGTGTTCATATCTATGACTACGCTTTAAACACAAATAATGGGACTCCACAGGATTCCGAATCTAACTTCAAAGTAACCAAGGGCTTCCCCAACTCCCTCCAAGCACTTATCAAGCTGCTAATAAGTTGAAAAACTGAGTGATCTGTGTGAAAGGCAAACCCATTCTACAGGAGAAATCCTGAGGAATGGTGAAATCATTGAGCTGGGCAGTTAGCTGGCAAACTCTCTGACTTATCAGGATTTGGCTATTATACCCTTCATATACCACCAATGGGTGTGTTTCTTTAAACAATTACATTAAATTTTATTGCTAATCATTTGATATTACTTTCCTGTTTTTGTATTTTTTGGGTCTTTCTTTGTATCTTTATCACAGTGTTTGGTATATGATAAACACTTAATAAATGCTTGCTGATTGACTAATTGAAATCTATCCCTCTTCTCTTAGAGAGTCATGCCTTATGAGAAAGAATAAAAAAAAAAAGAAATAAGGGAACCAAAATAGGTTCAGCAAAACTAACCAACACAGTATATGAGTCTGACAGGATATGAAATATTTCATATCTGTAGTCCCTCACATCTTCAAGGAAGAGAGGGAGATATATATTTTCCCATCTCTTTTTTTTGAGGGGGGAATTTCTAAGGATACATTCCTCCTCGCCCCCTTTAAGATCCAAAGGTTCTGTCGATGGCTTTGGAAAGTGGAATAGTCCAGGTAGGGGCTGTTCCTAGAGCTCTCCCTTTAAAATTGGCTCATTACATTAAGAGCTGATTGGTCAAACACAACATTGTTGAGCTACTGGGCTCAGACAGCAAGCTGCTTGTTATCTAGCAAATTTAATACTAAGGCATTTTTTGGCCTAATTAGCATCGTAGGAACTTGCACTAGAACCTTGAGTAGCAGTGAATTGACAAACATGTGCATTAGTCTGTTGAATCACAGACTAGGCTCTGCGTTTTAAATGGATTCTAACATAATTCTTTGGCATTACCCTTTTCATTTGGTTTCACTAATGAAATTGAAATATGTAATTTCACTGAAGTTCCACTGTAATTTAGCAATTAATGTACAATTATTTTAAAACATTACCTTCTTTTTAGCAAACAAACAAATTAGGAGGTTGCATGTTTTGACTAGTTTTAAATGATTAAAACTAGCCCCTCATTTTCCACATGGCCAAATGTTTTTTACGTGTCTTAGAATACATTTAGATTTGTAAAATTTCCGAAGTGGGAGGAGGGAAGGAGGAAGAGAAGCGCGCATGATCGCTTCAACTTAGAGACTTTTCAAATCAAGTATCTGAACATCTCAGCCGGGAGCACTGGTGGAACGTGCTAAATCCCTGGAGCCCAGCAACATCCAAACACACGAGATAACAATGGAGAATTGTTGCCTTACAGCTGATAATGCAGAGACACTTTATTTCTGATCCCTGGTTAGATAGATAAATAGATTGATAGTGCTTGGAGGAGAGAGGAACAGTGGAGGAGAAGGAAGAAAAATAAGAAGAAGAGGAAGAGGAAGAAAAGAAAGAGAGAAGGAGATAGAGGGAACTATGGAAGGTGAATAAGGGGAAGGAAGAGGAGGAAGCAGAGGAGATAGAGATGGAAGATATATGGAGAAGGAGGAGGGATAAGGAGAGGAGAGGAAAGAGAGTGAAGAATGATAGAGGAGGATGAGAAGGAAAAAAGAGAAAGAAAACCTACAGCATTTTGCATCTAACATTAGCTCCTGGGGACTGTCCTTAGCTAGACAGAAGGAACCTACAATTGAAATGACTGCTTCTGATTTAAAAATAACCTGCTGAGATATGTTGGCACTGTTTCATTCAGCATCCAAAGAAACTTCTTAAGTTAGAAGAACTCCATTGTTGTTAGAGTTATAGATTTCTTTAAGGTCAGCGGCCTATTCCCATTAGGAACTCCATCCATCTTAGATGCCCTTTCCATCCTGAAGCTGGGAATTTTTTTTCCTCTAGTCCGTTTACTACCCACTCTATATAATCAACGTGAGGACATCATCGAGCTCAGATAATAACTCCAGACAGTTTTCCTATTAAGCTCTGAACTGTCCCCCCACCCTCAGTGTTCTACTCTTTCTGGGTGTGTGACACCTTCAAAACTGTGAACTTAAAATTGCCCCACTGTTTAGTTTGTTCAATGCTTTTATTCAGGGGACTGTCAGTCAAGAGAAATCCTATCAACATAGCAGAAGCAAAAAATAGGATATAAATTACTCCCTTCTACAGATTTACATTTACCTGCTCAAGATATTGCACATTTTTGGTTATGTCTGTTATTATGTGTGAGCATATGTTATGTCTGTAATGACCTCATCATGCAGCATGATTACGGGCTGCTGTCACTGAACACTTTTTGACGACACTGTGAACTTTAAATTGGCACACCAATCTCCCAGTGGCCTGTCAGTCATGAGAATCGCATCTTTATGCCAGCAAGCCCCCTTGGATATAGTCTGACATCGCAATCTTCAGTAAATTACCCTGTCACTGCCAATCTTGCAGTTATCTCGCAAACAATCAAGCAGGCAATCAAACTGTTCTGAATTGCCAGTTCAGGACCTGAGAGGCTAGAAACGTCTCCATTCAATAGCAGCAAGAAAGCTGCACAGCGCTCCTTTGACATTGGATGATTTATTTATTTCTTTTCCTTTCTTTCTTTTTCTTTGGTACGCATGCGTGTAATGGTGTTGGGGGAGGGGCTGTTTATACTCCTAAGTTCCCATAAAGGACAAAACTTCAAGTTCACAGAGGAAATCCTCTACCACCCATCTTCCTATCCACCTAAGGTAATCATACGGAGACTTACTATTTTCCTTTTTACTTCCACAAAAAGCTGTGAGAAGAAATATCAAGGTACTTTTTATGAGAACAGGAGCTAAATCACAGTGCTGGCTGGGATATGTCTGGTAAACAGCATGTGCTAATTGTAATGGCAATTTCAGAGAAATATGGAGTGGAAAAACTTACTAGGAATTAATTGAGAACATTCCTTTTTATTACATTTTAGAGAAAAAAGAGACTATTTTAAAACGGTTTTTAGAGGCACAGAACTGAAATACAGTGATCAAACGGAACCATATGGAAACTGCAGTTGCAGGGAAGCAAATCAGCACCTAGGACAGTGCTCTGCATGTAGCAGACAGCTAACCAATGTTTGTTGATGGATTCCTGGGTGACATGCTTCTTGTGTTTAGGCTACTCATTTCTACCTGTGTCATATTCTTTTCTATTTCATAAAGCTGGAAGGGCCTTCACAAGTCATTTATCCTCTTTCCTTCTTTTCCCTCCCCTCCCCTTCCCTTGTCTTCCCTTCCTGAAGGATATCTGTCTTATCTCCCTGTAACCTCTCTCATGTACTGCACGGACTATAGTGCTGGATGAAATCAGCAAGATAACTTGGGATATTTTTTAGATTAAGTCTATTAATCTTTAACTCAGCTGTTATTTCATAATACATATATCACATAGCTCCACCTTTTTACCTTAAATATTTACTCTCAGAGGAAAGGGGTTTTTTCCCCTCTCTCTCCAGTTTTGTGAGGAAGGAAGGACAGTTCTATAGTAACAATCTGGCTCTGCCATGTAACATACCACTGTACCTCACCCCCAAGTGGGTGTTGTTTTACTATGAGCTTATCAATCACATTGTCCAGGTTGAATGCCTCCAGGATGCTAGTCCTAAATCTAGGGTCAGGCTTCTATAGAGAACAATGGAAGGCAGTTCCTACCAGGACTGTACCTGAATGCTAGGAGAAAGGGGAACAAAAGGGGTCTAGTCCCTCTGGAAACTCTGCTTAAATGTATTACATCCTGAGGATATTCCTAGCTTGCTTTAAATCAGCCATGCATCAGAAATCAGAGCAATGCAATAGCCGATCTTGGCTCTTGAGGACTAATAAGGAAACACACCACTTTTCTTTCAGTAGAACGGTGGCACACTGTGGGTGTGGAATGGTCAAACATACTTAATGTGTTTACTTAGTTAGATTTTGTTACAAGGAAGGACACTTATGGGGGAGGGAAGGAGTAAAGGGAGATGAGAACAATGTTAAAAAGGAACATTAATAAAAAGAAGAGGAATGAGGTCAGTACTATTATTCAGAATAATTTTTACTCCCACCCTAGTTAGTAGTTGAAAAAGCTAAAAAAAAATGTGTAGTAGTATGTTTGCTGAACCACTAGTTAGCCAGACTACTGCCAGGTACAGTGAATGGGAAAGGGCATCTATTAATGGGTACCTACTATCAAGTATAAGCTGACTTGACTTTTTTTGCTCTGATTTTGAAGAGCTAGGAAGCTAGGAGGGGGAGAGCAGGTTGGAAAATCATAGGATCATAGCTCCAGAGCTGAACAAAGCCTCAAAGATCATCTAGTCCAATCCTCCCAGTTTACAAGTGAAGAAACAGAAGCTGAGGAGGTTAAATGACTTGTTTAAGTTCTTACACAGGTGGTGTCAGAAGTAAGATCTGAACTCAAGTGCTCCATCTTCAAATCCAGTATTTTTTCCATTATAACACATAATGCCCACGGCAAGTGGTTCCTCACATTTCCATAAACACTTTTAGAACTAGGCTCTGTGTTTCGTGAATATTAAAAACAGCACAAATTGGCAAAACCCAATTCATTTCAGGTGGAATGAGAGGCTCTGCTGGTATCTGCTTCCAAACACTGATATTTTGGGGGCAGTTGGCCATAGACTCAAGGAACAGTTTCACAATCAGCCCTTGGCTGCAAGAACATGCTTCAGACTTGGGAACCACCCACATGCAAGGATACTTCCCCCTATATGGCAGAATCATACTTTTTACATTTGACTTAACCTTCCATGCCTTCTACCTTCCCTCTTTCAGCCTCTTCTGGATGTTCTCCAGAAGGTTTTTTTTTTCCAGCTGGCCTGGGAACAAGATGAGAGCTTTCATATTTGTTGCTGTTGACTCAAATTAATGGAAGCATCTGCAAAAGTGGAATCCCAAACATCCAGAGGATAAGTTTGTTGTTCTTGTGAAAATTTTCAAGTCCAGTTAGCAAAGAGAACAGGCAGGATCCGTGACTGAGATGGAGTGACAAGAGGATGGAGGAAGAAGGGATGAGGAGTAAGGACAGGAGGGATAGGGACAAAGCACTGGCTGTTATTTGTGGGAGAAGGATGAAAAAGAACAAGGGACCAGAGAACCAATCTTGTCAAAGTATAACAGTATAGTCTATAGGAGGAAGTCTGAGTAAGAATGTCCAAAGGTAATTTCTGAAATTGAATTAGTGACCCAGATAGATTCCTGAGTGGAAGGGAAACTGGAAACCATTGCAGACAGGTGGCACTAATGTTCACAGTGGAAGGATCTAGGCTTAAGTAAGAGATCTATGCTCAAGTAGCAAAATTACATAAAAGGTCTTTGTACCTGGGGATATTCATGATCCCCAAAGGTTTTTTTACAAGTTAGACATAAGGCCAGGATAATTGAAAGTATTCTGACTTGATGTAACCAAGAAGTGAAGGGAACAGGCAATTCTGACTTGATTTAACCTGGCAATATGAGATTAGCTCTTCATTGCTTCTGTTGGTCTCCGGTAGAGCCAGTCCTTCAAAGCAATAGATTAGCTGACAAGGTGCTCATTTTGAAGGTTTCACCTACCATTAATATACCAGCTACCTGATAGGTTGTTACTTGTCCCTCTCTCCCTCCCTTTTGTCTGCCTCTCCCTCCCTCCTTCCCTTTCCTCCCTCTGTCCTTCCCTCCCTTCTCCCTCTTCCCTGCTGCCCACCTCTGCTTCACCTTCCCAAGGGATCAACATTTCTACTTTTAAATATTACAGGAAGTGGACCTGTATTTGTATGACTCCTGGAACGCTTTCTAGAAGTTATTATCTTCTATTTTTCTAACTCTTTTGTCGGTCTCTGAATTTCAGAGCCAGAGCTCCTAGCTCCATACCCCCTGCAGACTTTCTCATGACCTAGCCGAGAGCTCATTCAAGTCCAACAAGAGGTTCGATAGATATTGGCCCCACTGAAAAGCTTATCTGTTGGTTTTCCTGTTACCCCACATTGTGCTTGGGAAAGAAAGCAAGGACTGACTAGGAAACAATTCTTTCTGGACAAGGGACAGTCCCTGAATAGAAGGAAGATCATTCAGGTAAGATCTCCATTTGTCACACGTAAGAAGAAAAGGAGAGAAAGTCACTTGACACCCTGAGACACTAATATAGGAACTGGACAGGTAATTTTTTTTTAAATCTTCATATCACATAGCTTGATTCTGGTTTTGCTTTGCCATTCTGAAGATGACAATGTTTGGAATTTTTATTTTTAATCAGTGGAAGTTGATAGATTGGAGCTTCTTAGTATAAAACAAGTAAAATAGTTCATCAAGTAATATACTGTACTTTGGTTTCATGATTATATTTGTTGTTCACTGGCCATGGCTTTAGAAGAAAGTTGAAGATGTATACAAAATTCTGCCCCTAGCATGTGATTTTCATGAACTACTTCTCACTTACTTTGAGAGTTTCAGAATAAAAAATTCAATTAGGAATATGATTTGTTTGAATATTTTATTTTGAAGACCAAAGGCATTGTCAGAAATTATTTAGTTATTATTTGCATTCTCCACATACTTCTATATATAGTGTGTGTGTGTGTGTAAATTCCAGTTAGTTCCTCCTTCAGACAGGAAGCTTCTAGTACCAAGGGGTGATTTCATTCATTGTTTTATATCCTCAGGGCCTAGCACAATGCCTAGCAAATAGGTATTTGATAAAAGCTTGTTTATTGCTAGGGTAAGATTCTTTTGGAAATCTGTCTTGGCTCAGAGGTTTCAAATACAGAACCTTTTAAAAACTTAAAAAAAATCTCTTAAGCTACTGAAAACATCTGTTGATTGTGTCACAGTATCCATAACTGCGAGTTAGCTCACAGTACTAATTAGGAAGAGGTGAAGGAAACATTTGTGTCTACTATGTGCCGAAACTGTGTTAAGTGTCTTACAAATATTAATCTCATTTGAGATACTAATAAGTCAAAACTGGTGACCCAGTTCTTAGAGGGGAAAGCTAGTTTTGGTCTATTTCAAAACCAGATTTCACTCCTAATTTTGGGTACCTGTCTGAAAAAAAAACCATGCTTTGCAGGTTAACCAGAAACCCATTCCTAAGCCTGAGAAATTAACGGAAAGTAGATGTTCTTTTGCTAAGATGTTAATGGCACTGTCTACATTCATAAAGGACAGTGTGGACAGGGGGCATTGTGTTTGCTAACTTTGAAGATCCTCATTGAGCGTGAGAATAAGGAGTGAGTTAGTAGAAGACAAGCAAATAGAGGGTTATTCTCTGTGCTATGAAACATCTGCATTACCCAAGCATTTAATGGCTTCCATCCAGAGTATCATCTACATGGTGTTTGGGCTAAAGGCAGCCTCTATTAAAATACAACAATGATGAAAAGCAGTTGTGGCAGAGTGGATAAACCAGGGATTTTTTTTAGGGGGGAAGGCAAGGCAACTGAGGGTGAGTTGCCCAAGGTCACAAAACTAGTGTGTCAAGTGTCTGAGGTCATATTTGAACTCAGGTCCTCCTGACTCCCAGGTCAGTATTCTATTCAATGCTGCCTTTTTTTAAAAAACCCTTTTTGTGTCATTGACCTCTCTGACTTCTGGTTAAATCTATGAATCCCTGCGCAGAATAATGTTTTTAACTATATAAAGTACATAGGATCACAAAGAAACCAATTGTATTTAAATATAATTATCAACCTATTAAAAACTGTAATTTCATAAATATCCTTCCTCTGAAGGAGGATGACAGTTTAAGAAACCTTAAGATAGTAGTGGCCTTGGAGCCCCAAAGACCTAGTTCTATTCTCTCTTCTGACACTTACTATCTGTGTGATCCCTGGACAAATCATCCTAATCTCTTAGTGTCTTGGCACTTAATACTAAAATGAACACGAAATACTTAACAAATACTTAATATAAAATTGATTAAATAATAATGAATACTAAAAGTTGCAGAATAGGTATCAATGTGTATCTGTGGAGGGAGTTTCCTCACAGAAGAGTTCTCTACATGAACAAAATCATGAATCTGGAACAAGCATAAATGATGATAATAGTAATAATTGCAAAAGCAAATAATGTTTTTTAGAAAATTAAGATATAATTTTCAGCAGTGAGGACTAAAAAATCCTCAGCAGAAAATTACATCTCCCCCTTAGAAATCAATCCCTAGCTCCAAACCTAACGAACAAAACTACTCTTCAGGAAGAATGCAGAATCATATTCATTGTATTTAGACCTCAAACATATCTTAGAGGTCATCTGCTCTTAGATTTAGGCCTAGAAGGAACTTTAAAGATTATCTAATCCAGCACCTTAATTTTTTGCAAATGGGGGCAAAGACATTTAGAGGTTAAATGACTTGCCCAAGAACACACACTAAGTTGCAGAGTCAGGATTCAAACTCAGGTCCAAACCCAACACCTTTTCCAGTCTCCCATGTTATTATAGTTAACCATATGTGCTATATGTAGACACATATTCACACCAGTCTCTTTATCTCTCTTTCACCAGAACTATTTTTACTTTCAAACATTTTTTTGTTTGTTTGTTTCTACTCTATTTCTTCCTTCCCATTCCAGGTAGGGCTCTTAGGAATAACTCCATTTGACATGCAATCTCTCTACTCCAAGAGAGTCCCTGATGGCTGTCTCTGGTTCATCTCCCCCATGTTTTTCCTGGGGTACTGTTCTTCAGCCACTGCTGCAGGCTAGTGATTTCTATCTTGGTATTGCTGTCACACCATTTCCTGGTAGGACCACTGCCCCAACAGCCAGAGCAAAGGGAAATTTCTATTTTAGATCATTGCCTGCCTTCTTACTGATTATATATATATATATATATATTTTTTTTTTTAAAAAGATAACAAACAGATAAAAGAAAACCTTCTGTCCTGTATGAGCACACTGTGTACTTAATGGTACAGCAGGGAGCTAAGACAGTGACCCATTCAACAACTTGGAAAAGGAATGAGAGCTCACACAGAAACTATCACTGCTAATTGCGGTGGAGACACCTGAAAGCAAGAGGCCAGCACGGCCTCTTTATGCCCTAGGGAAAGACCAAAGCTCCCAAGATGGGGCGGGGAGATTGGGGAGAGAGTGGACAGGAAGACTAGCCCTGCAAGAGAGAGAAGAGGTTCATCAGACTTTCTAACTAGAATGGCGATCCAAAGAGAGAAGGGTAGATGCCTTCCCTGACCACTGAACAGTCTGAGGCAGAAACAGAAACCAGTTAGTGGAGAAAGGGATGAGTTTAATTTTAGCCTTGGCTTTCTGCTGACACTTGGGTGCTTACCAGGATCTGTTGGCATTATCTCTGGTAGCTGTCAAACATTTACTAATCTCCTACTATGTTACAGGCCCTGTACTAAGTATTGGAGATACAAATGAAGGCAGAAACAGCCTCTGATCTCAAAGCACTCACATTCTAGTAGGAAAGATGTTGTGTCAGGCTCTTGTCAGACACAAAGTGATCTATAGGAAGGAAAAGCTTGACATTTCAGGTATCATGGAAGACATGAGCAAGTTTTTTCTGGTGAAGGGAAATTTCCCAGAGCTGCTCAAATCATATCACAAAGGTGGCTGCTTACTTTGCTAATCCCCTGGTCTTGGTTTTGGGTACTATTGAAGGATAAGAGCAGGGAAAAATCAGTGTTCTCTTTGTCCTTTTCAATGAAACTTTTCCATTTTTATTGATAACCTTTGTTTTTCATCATCTTTATTTCTGAATGTATCATCCACTTCCCTCCCTGTGAGAAAACCTTTGCAATCAGAAAAGAAAGAAAAAGCAGTTCAGAAGAACTAACTAATACCTCAGCTGAGGTGACATAAAGTGTTCCATCCTTGTCACCCCCCATCTCTGCAAAGAAGGGAGGGAGCTGCATTTTATATTTCTGCTTTGGGGCCAAGCTTGGTCATTATAATTACACAGCAATAGATTTCATTTTTTTAAAATTCTTTTCATTTATATTGTTCTGGTCATTGTACACATTGTTTTAGTTTTTATTTCTCTTTATTTTGACTAGGTTAATATATAATTAGTTATATAATGTATAATTAACCTCTTCAGGTTTCTCTGAATTCTTCATATCCATCACCAGAGTAATATTTCATCATATTTGTAAACTGTCATTGTTTATCTATTCCCCAGTCACTGGGTATCTGCTTTGTTCCTAGTTCTTTGCCATCACTAAAAAGTGCTGCTATGAATATATAGCTGTGCTTATCATCTCTGACTTCCTTGACAATGTGGTCTCTGGGTCAAATGGTATGACAATTTAGTCTTTTTTAAGCATAAATTAAAAAAGGATATAGTCCTACTGGGCACATATCTAAGGAGGCCAAGTACAGAAAGACCCCATACGATCTCCAAACCATGCTTGCTCTCCAACTGTAATCTTTATCACCCTTCAAGCAGAATCTTGAACTTCAGTCTCTGTCCCCTGGCTCTGATAGGTAAGCTTTTGTATTATCTTGTTCTTTAAGCCACTTTCCAGCCATCTTTATGTCCTGCTGCTCAGGTATATCTCTCCCTTGCCCTACCTTTCTATCATTCTTTTATATAATGTCTTCCTCCATTAGAATGTAAGCCCCCTGAAGGAAGAATCTGTCTTACTTGCTTATATTTGTATCTCTAGCACTTAGTACACTGTCTGGCACATAGTAAATGCAGAATAAATGCTCCATCCATCCATCCGTCCGTCCATCCGTCTGTTATTGTCTATCTACCAAATTATTCATTGCACTGTTTGGAAGAGTAAACAATAGAAACAAAGTGGGTACCCATTTCTTTTGGAAACAACCAATCAAGTTGTGGTATATGAATATAAATGAATATTACCATGCCACGAGAAACAACAAAAATGAGGAATTCAGAGAAACTTTAGAAGGCTTATTTGAATTGTTGCAGAGTAAAGTAAGCAGAACCAACAGAGCAATATAGATACTGATTCTAATGATGTAATACAAAGAATCAAAGCACTAAATGAAAACCAAATTCTAAGTAACTGCAACAACCAACCTTAGCCCCAGAAAACACTGTATATTTTATATAACATGCCTCCCTCCTTTCATTAGAGAGGTAGATACTATTTTTGTGGATGCTACATATGTTTTCAGATGTGATCACTGTGCTAGCTGGTTTTGCTCAATTTTGGGGCGGGGCTTACAAAGCAAGGCTCAATGTAGGGAGTTAGGGTGAGTTACAAGGAAATAATTGTGATGTAAAAACAAAAGACTTCAATAAAATCGATGTTTTCTCTGTACGAAAGAAAAGGCTATGGTGAATTTGCTATCTACCAGACTTGAAGGGGGCTTTGCCTATCACTCATTCTCTCAATATATACATATTATTTACTCTGGGCACCTTACGGGAACCCAAGGCATCAGAATCTTAAAACTCACAGGCCAAGACTCTGGCAGAGATTTCCCAAGATACGTACATATCCCTGAGAAGTCATACCAATCAGACCACAGCTGCTTCTTGATCCACTTGTCACCTCTTGAGAGTAGCGCCTTTCCTTGTCTCTGGCCATCAGACAGCTGGGTATTGTCACTCCTTTTCTGCATCTGTCAGGCTCACAGAGATAGAGGCTTGGTTCCCTGGAGTCCTCTCTAGCTAAAGTCTCTATTTAGACCGAGTCCCTGATTAATAATAATAACCCTAACTAACATTTACATAGCTATTATCAATTCAATATATATTTTATATAATTAATATAACATTTTATATATTATAATGGATTGATCATATGATATATGGCATTTACTGTGTCCCAGGCACTGCGCTGAGTGGTACAATAATAATTGTTTAGTCAGTTCAGTCATGCCTGAGCCTTTGTGGCCCCATTTGGACTGGAGTGATTTGTCATTTCCTTCTCCAGCTCATTTTACAGATGAGGAAACTGAGGCAAATGGTGTTAATTGACTTGTCCAAGGTCACACAGCTATAAGTGTCTGAGGCCAGATGTGGACTCAGGAAGATGAGTCTTCTTGACTTCAGGCCTGTCATTCTATCCATTTCACCACTAGCTTCCCCAATAATAAAAACAGCTAACATTTACAATACTTACTAGATGCTGAACACTGCTAAGTGCTTTACAATCGTTATCTCATTTTATCCTCACAACTGCCCTTGGAGGTTAACAGAGAGTAAGCATAAAGCTTCAAGGTATCTGATACTAAATTTGAACTCGGCTCCTCCTGACTCCAAGCTGGTACTCTATACATGGCGCCACCTACTTGCCCTTAGTTATACATGACTGTTGGCAGCTGAGTCAGCAGTCACTGGTACTGTGGGTGTGGTGCTTTACTTCTGTAATTATAAAATCTCACATTTATATAGTGGTTTTTTTTGCTTTTTTTTTGGAGGGGGGAAGGCAGAGCAATTAGGGTCAAGTGACTTGCCCAAGGTCACATGGCTAGTTTTGTGTTAAGTGTCTGAGGCCAGATCTGAACTTAGGTCCTCCTGACTCCAGAGCTGGTGCTCTATTTACTGCACTACCTAGCCGTCCCTATATAGCACTTTTAAAGCTTGCAAAGTACTTTATAAATATTACCTCAGTTAATTCCCCAAACAATTCTGTGAAGTGGGGTCTATTTTTTTAATCCCCATTTTACAAATTAGGAAACTGAGGCAGAGAAAAGTGAAATGACTTGTCACACAATTACTTAGTGTCTGAGGCTAGTTTTGAACTCAGGTCTGCCTGACTCCAAGTGTAGTACTCTATGCACCTGGCTTCTTTATGAACCACTGATCACTGGAGCAGATCAAGGAAGCCACGGGACTATAAATAACCAGGTGGAGGCTTCCTTTCTGGCAGATTATTGCTCTGAAATGGTTTCTGCCACCACCCTCGCCAGCCTCCCTCTCTGTTTCCCCTTCATGGCACATCCACCCTCCCATCAATGCAACAGAAAGCAGCTGAGGACTTCTTCCATGAGTAGTACCTAGAGCAGCAGACTTCGGAGAAATCTTTCATTTGTCAGGAAGTTGGTGACACAGTTGATGTTTTTGTTTACCTTCCCCTGGGGGGATTGTGAAGCAGCAGTGGGGGATCCTCCTCTACCCCCCCCCCAATCCCAACAACTTGGTATAGGGCTTGGCAGCCTGGAGACCTTCTTGGGGTTACTTGGGAAAGGGCATCCAAACTAAAAGGTGCTCATGTCAAAAGAACTAGTCCAGGCAATTTTGCAATCCTAGGAATCTATTCCCCTTAAGGGTCTCTAGGGCTTACTTTGTATTTATTTGTATGTGTATGGGGAGGCAGTTAGGTGGTACAGTAGGTGTAGTGCGGGGCTTGGAAGACCTGAGTTCAAATTCTGCTCATACACTTAGTAGCTGCGTGAGTCTGGGAAAGTCATTTTGCCCATTTTGCCTCAGTTTCCTCATCTGTAGAATGAGATGGAGAAGGAAATGGCAAACAAGTCCAGTATCTTTTGCCAAGAAAATCCCAAATGAGGTCACAAAGTGTTAGACATGACTGAAACAACTAAGCAGCATGTGTATGCATGTACACATTATGCATACACATACATATGTATATGCAATCAGGGATATATGGGGTGTTGAGGGTGGACTAGCCCCTCGGTGAGACAGCTTGCCCAGTCTTTCTCAGGCTGCTCATCCACCTTCAGGGTCCACCTGCCACCAGCTCTCATCGGTGGCTCCAAGAAGCTGTAGCATGCAGTGACTGTCCTAGCAGACAGACTAATCCAGGCCTTGAATGTGTTGGTGAGTTGGGGGGGGTGTCTATCCCAAGCACATGAATATTTTCCCCTTCAGATTGGGTGGATGAGAACAATCTGTTCCAGCCGTCATGAAGGTGGCTGAAGCAGGCGATATGGAGTACTTAGAGTTTGGGCAGACAAGGAAGATCCCAAGGTCATCCACTGCATCCTGGGCCATCGCCAGCTGTCCTGACTTTTGACCTGCCACTGGACTTCAATAACTCAGGAAGAGAGAGTGAGGCTGATGACTTTGTGCGACTCTGCCTCACTTAAATCCAACCCTGTGATGTCATCGGTCCTCTTGGGTAACAAAAGACAAACAACAATACACACACATATCGACCTACGTGTATATGGGGGAAGGGAATAAGCATTTACTAAATGCCTGCTATGTGCCAGTGTCATACAGCTAGAAAGCATCAGGTCTTCCTGACTCCAGGCCAAGTGCCACCTAGCATGTGTGTAGACATACATGTCTGTATCTCTCTATCCATCCATCTCTCTTCCTTGAGAGGATGGGGGGTCCTCAACAGCCTATGTATCCCCAATACTTAATATAACATCTGGCATATAATCTGTACTTCATAAATACTTGTTCATCAATTAATTGGTAGCCAGACACACTGCTCAAACAAGATGGGCTTGAAATCATAATGGAGGTAAGTGAAGACTGAGAGGGAGCAGAGAAAATGAAAGCTTCACCTCTGGAGACTTCTGTGACCTTTCCTTGGCTTATACTTTGCCATATGGCTCCTGCTGGTCCAGCCTCACCCCAATCGCTGGGACCTCTTGGTTTTGTAAATCAAAAGGCAAGGACATATGGTATTACTCGTGCCGTGCTATGGTGAATACTGGGCTAATTTCTAGATTTTCCAGTTTACTTAGATAAGCCCCCCAGCATTGAATGACCCATCAGCACTTTCTGGTACAGACAGACTTGAAATCCCAAAGTGGGATGCTCCCTGCCCTGCATCTTCTCCCTCCCATGCTACTCTGTAGGACCAGCCTCTGGCTTGTAGGGGCTGGGAGGTGGGGTTGCTGTATGATTTTGTGAGCATGGCCTCCATGAACTAACCCGTTATGTATTCAGAATAATGTCTGATCATCTTACCCACCCCCAACTCCAAAAATTTCTCTGGCTCCCTATTAGGATTAAAGTTATTGTCTCTGTTAAGCATCTGAAGCTCTTTATAACCCACCTCCCTCTTATATTTCCAATGTTCTTACCCTTTCCTCCTCTCCATGTACAAGTCAGTCTAACCCCACTGGCTTACTGGCAGTTCCCACACATGAAGCTCCATCTCCAGTCTCTCTCTCATGCCCAGAATGCTCTCCATCCTAAGCCCTGCCTCTTAAAATCCCTGGCTTGTTTCAAGATTCAAGTCCAGTTTTGTTTCCTGCAGAAGGCCTTTCCCATCCCCCTCTAGAGCTCATGCCCTCTCTGAAGGTTATTACCCATCATCCATGGTGTAGGTTTTGTATGTACTGATTTGTATACATATTATCTTCTACATTAAAATGTTAGCTCCTTGAAGTCAGGGACCGTTTTGTATTTTTTTTGTTATCCCAGCCTTTAGGACAATACCTGACACACTGTAAAGAAGTTCTTAATAAACATTGATTGATCATGCTATTGGTCATAGCTAACCTTTACATAGCCTGTTTACAATTGCAAAGCTCTTTTACATACATTATCTCATTGGAAGTAAGAACACGCAGAGGATAATGGAAATACTTAGATTTTGGTCACACAGGGCAGGTGGAAACACACATGGGTCTTCCAAGTTGCTGGCACTAGATGGTGATTTCAACCTGTAGTATATGCTATCTTGATGAAACTGGCATAGTGTTAAATGAATCCACCTGGCCACATGAATTGGCCCAGGATCAGAGACATGTAGGATTGGAAATCGCATAGGTCTTTTGGTCCTTCTCCATCCCTCTAGGTGGATTTCAATGGAACCCATGCCATATTGGTGCCTATCTGGTTTTTAAAGACAGTTGGCTTCTCAGTGGATATTGTCTATTGGAGACACATCCCTGAGAGACACAGAGGCTCAACTGAGGGAAGTTATTTGAATGGGCTGGGAAGGCAGCTGGCAATAATAATGGTAATAGCTAGCATTTATACAGCACTTTCAGGTTTGTGAAACACTCTGTACGGTTATCTCATTTGATTCCCACAACAACCTTGTGAGGTAGGTACTATTATTATCCTTATCTTCTAGATGAGGAAACCGGGGCAACTTAATCAGAGTCCCATCTCTAACAAGTGTGTGAGGCAGGATTTGACAGGTCTTCCTATCCCTAAGTCTGGCATTCTATCCCCTGTGCCACATAGCATAATCCATGGACTCTCTTATGAGACTGAATTCAAGAGTTAACCCCATCTTCCCTGCAGGTTGGAAACCCTGGAAAGGCATTATGCTGCTGTCTGGGCAAAGATACTGGCCAAGCCATGTAACAAAAGGAGCGGAAATTAATTTTTAAAATGTTACCTTTCTGCCACCTGTTAAATCTGTGTTTCTAATCCTTTAATTCCCTAAAATAAGTCCACAGTGATTTAAATTATTATACAATTCCTTTTTTGGGATTATACATTTTAATCACAATTATATGATGAATATTTGATTTGTCACCTAATCAGGAAAAAAATAATTCCCCAAGAGAGACTTAATAACCATTTAAACTACTAAGGGCCTGATTAGAAAGGGGGATAAGATTGAAGGTGCTACATTGAGTAAACTCGTACTACAAGCACCTTTTAACAAGTAAGCTCAATGGTCGAGAAATGAGCTACAGAGGATTTTCTGTAGAAGAATCTTCTCATTTAGGGAGGCTTTTCTAGGCTTCTTTCTCTGAAACAGCTTTGAAACAACACTGATCCTGTGTTCCTTCTTATCTTTTTCATATACTTTCCCCAAATCCTGCCATGTCTTAGTAAGGAATCTGCTCATAGGTATGCATAAACATTGGATGAGAAGTTCCAGAAAGGGTGTCCCTCTTTTCTGAACACTCTATGTTATAATTAACCAACAGCAAGAGGGCCCTTTAAGACATTTGTCCCCGGAGGAGTAAAAGGAAGAATTTTACTGTATGCCATTTATTATATTCGTTTCTCTCCATCCTTCCTATTGTAAGATGATAGTCCTGAAGGCATGCGTGAGGGATGCCGTAGAGAAATTATGAGATTTAGCAACTGACTGGACATTTGGGGAAGATGGAGAATGAAGAGTGAGAATGGCATTGGAATTGGGAACCTGGGTGATAAGGAGAGTAGTGTTCTCAATAGGAATATGGGAATCCATGAGAGAGGGATTTAGGTGAGAAAGATAATGAGTTCTGTTTTGGATATGCTGAGATTGATATATCTACAGGAATCCACTCTGAAATTCTAATAATCAGTTGGTAATGTAGGGCCAGAGTTCAAGGGAGAGAACAGGGCTAGATATACAGATCTGGAAGCCACTGCCGTAGAGATGATAATTGAACCTGTTGGGGCAGTTGAGATCACCAAGTGAGAGTATAAGGAGAAAAGAAAAGGCACAGGACAGAACTTTAAATGATACCCACAGGTACAGTCAATTAATATTTGTTAAATGCCTTTTTTATGCCAGGCATTGTGTTAAGCACTGGGGATGCAAAAAAAAAGAAAAAAGAAAAAAGAAAAAGAAAAAGACAGTCCTTACCTTCAAGGAACTAAAAATCTAATGGGGGATACAACAGCAAACAAACATGTACAAACTATATATGTAAACACACACATATATTTTATATATACATATGTGTATATATACACACACATACATATCTATATACACATATATACACACATATCAGATAGATAGGAAATAATTGAGGGAAGGCATCAGAATTCCGAGGAGTTGGGAAAGGATTCCTATAAAAGATGGGATTTTATTTGGGACTTAAAGAAAGGGAGCTCTGTAGGTAGAGTTGAGGAAGCTTGTCTTGTGCCTTAGGAAAATCACTTTAGTGGCCGATGGAGGATGAATTGGAGTAGAGAGACCCTTGAGGAAGGCAATCCCACCACCAGGCTATTGCGATAGTCTCAGAGTAGGGTGATAAAGTGGGTGGTGGCAGGGTCAGAGGAGAGAAGGGGAGGTCTTTGAGAGATGTTACAAAGGTGGGATCTACAGATCTTGGCAATAGATTGCATATGGTGTGTGTGGGGAGGGGGGAGAGACAGAGAACTTGAGGATGATACTTCGGTTGTGAGCCTGAGGGACTGTGACTGGGTGTGTCATAGATGAAGATATCATAAAGAAGACTAAGAAGAAGTGGTCAGATAGGTGGAAGGAGAACTAAGAGTGAGGAGTCATGAAAACCCAGAGAGCAGAGGGTATCCAGGGGGAGAATGTGGTCAACAATGTCAAATACATCCATTAAATCAAATTGTTCATTTGTTTTTTAGTCACGTCTGATTCTTTGTGATCCCAATTGGGGTTTTCTTGGCAAAGATATTAAAGTAGTGTTATTTTTTGTTCCAGCTCATTTTACAGATGAGAAACTGAAGCAAATAGGGTTAAGTGACTTACCCAAGGTTACATGGCTAGGAAGTGTCCGTTTTGACCTCAGGAAGATGAGTCTTCCTGACTTCAAGCCTGGCACTCTATCCACTCTACCACTTTGCTACTCTTTTAAGCCAAATATGTTATTTCAAAAAAAGGAAAATCCAGGTAAACCATGTTTTTCCCATGGAATTTCAGCTTTGGGGATATTCTGTATTCCTTCCAAAGACCATGGAACTAACAGATACCATGGCCTGGTGGTAGACTCACAGAATATTTTTCTTATTAAGCATCAGATATGTTATTTTTTCTCTCTGAAATTTAAATTCTGCTCCTACCTCCAACTAGAATTGCCACAATGCCTTTCAACTGAATAAAACAACCTGGTCCAATCCAAGTAATATAGCTACACTGCATTTTGTAGGAATTTCCTCCCTCTGCCCTAAAAATCAACCTTTTTTCAAACATTAATCAAGGATATTTCACAACCGATTCACTAAGAAGGTAGGATTTCCCCCACCCCTCTATATTCTTGCATAGAGAAACTAAGTTGTATATAGTTTGAACAGCTTTCCAGTGGTTAGGTACACCCTAGGAACATGGCTCTCTCATGGGCCCCTGAAGCTCCTCCTTTCTCATTAGCCAAGGAAAGTTATTAATTAACAAGTGTGAAAAATGCCTGAATAGCATCCCTGGATCATGTCAAACCAATTTGGACAGTCAGAAGATGGGAAGGTGGAAAGGAGAAGATCAGTAGGGGGACAATTATATCTAGGCCAAGTCCCTTGGACTTCCTCCAATATTACTTCCCCTCACTTAGACCTAGCTTGACTGTCTCAGATAAGGTACTGAGAGCCCAGACAAAGACTCTCCTCATCCCTGACCTATGGCAGTCTCTTACTAAACTGATCATTAGAATTGAAGGGATGAAACATGAAGGTGAATGGTAAATACTGGGGGAAGGGATTGCTCTGAAATCTACTAAGCTCTGAAAGATCATACAGCATCACAGGACCTAACCTGTGGGAGAACAAATGAAGAATTGATAAACACTGTACTAGTTAGAGGGACACCTAAGTGTATCAATAGAGTGCCTGGCCTGGAGTCAGGAAGACTCATCTTCTGGAGTTCAAATCCAGTCTCAGATGCTTGTTAGTTGTGTGACCTTAGTCAAATCACTTAACCCTGTTGGCCTCAGTTTCCTCATCTGTGAAATAAGCTGGAGAAGGAAATGAGAAACCACTCTAAGTATCTTTGACAAGAAAACCCCAAGTGGGGTTACAAAGAATCAGACGTGACTGAAAAACAAAGGAACAATTTGACTTGATGAATATATTTGACATTATTGACCATATTCTCCCCCTGGATACTCTCTACCCTCTAGGTTTTCATGATTGCTAGGACATGACTGAAATGACTGAACGACAAAAACATCAAATACTAGTCAGCACTGAGGTCCATCCCTGCGCAAAGCTGAAAGCACTAGTTTGCCACAGACTGCATGAGAGCTTTCCTCTGGGAGATAAACATTCTGCGGCATTTGGGTGGCAGGCATGCCATTACCACTGGAACAGTAAGGTGAAACACATAAACAGGATCTTTCTGGTGGCCTCACATTAGTTCCTGCTTTCCTGCTTATCTTATAGCAACAGTGAACATTATGGTTATTGGGCACTAGGGCTGCCCCAATACAAAATAAAAGCAAAAAATGGTTAATAATGTCAATAATGTCAAATACATCCATTAAATCAAAAATCTTATCTCAGAAAGGGAAATCCAGGTACTTGTAACAATTTTGTGCCCACTGGATTTCAGCTTTTGGGATATTCTGCATTCCTTCCAAAGACCAGAGAACTAACAGATACCATGGCCGGGTGGTGGACTCATGGCTTACTTTTCTTGTTAAGCATCAGATATATTTTTCTCTCTGGGATTTAATTTCTTCTTTTACTTCCAACTAAAGTTGCCACAAGGCCTTTGAAATGAATAGAAAGACCTAGTCCAATTCAATTAATATAGCTCTACCGCATTTTGTGGGAATTTTCTGGGACCCTGGAGTGCCCTCTGCTCCAGGCTGCTGGGTCGGGCAATGGGGAGCCAGGGTGAAGCATTTTCAGTCTCCCTGACAGGAAGTCTGGGCATTGTTGTGCTTATTGTTAAGAACATACCTAAGCTATCTACTGAGAACTTAGAGGTTCAAAGATGAAAATTATTTTCCCATGATTAATTTCATATAGAAAGAGAGCCCCCTTGGTGCCTTTTCATAGCTGTTATTATTTATACTTGCAAAAACAAACCTAAACACAAAACAATAGAAGAATGGATAAATACTGTGTTAAGCACAGTAGATAGATAACATATTGGATTTCGAATCAAGAAGACCCGAGTTCTAATCATGCCCAACACTTTCCAGCTATGTAACCCTGGGCAGATCACCTTATTTTTCTCAGCTCCCATTTTCCTCATTTGTAAAATGGGGAAAATAATATCAATGACCTTTTAGGGTTGTTGTGAGGATCAAATGAGATAAGTATTTAAAGTATTTATAGGTTATGCAAATATAAAGTACTTTAAGGTTATACAAATGCAATTAAAATATGATAGGAAATTATAAAACAATTAAGATGGACAAGTGTATGAATTACAAAGAAATCTGGAAAACAGCTTTATGACATTATACAAAGTCCCCAAAAAGCAGAAACAGCAAAACAGAGTACCTAATAACTAGAGTCATATAAGGAAAAATGAGTAGAAATGAATAGACTGATGTGGCCCTAGATAGACTGAAAAAGTGAGAGATGGCACAGTAACATTTATAGCTCTCTTTTATCAGGCTGGACTGCCCTAATCTGGCTGAAACTGACTATTTCTAATTTTAAAAAATAGTCCTTGGTCTTCAACTCAATGCTGTTATATATAGAGAAATATTTATTTAGAGTACTGGAAAATGAAAGAAAGAGGAAGAGGAGAAATGGGAGAAATGAGAGGCCTTCATAATAGGGGGACAAAGTCCAAAGACTTTTAAGTCTTCAGCTTGGGAGATGTTTGGAAATGGAAACAGGTAAGAAAAATGTCTTTTTTTCTCCCTGCCCCTTATTCAGGTAATGTATGACATGATTTAATGATTATTAGTTGTTATTTTCTTCTAGACCTGTAATTTCATAGGGAATTCCCATTGTAGAATTTTCTCCATTGATGCAGATCAAGCACTCATCTGTAATATGTCAACCAACCAATCAACTAATTAATCAATCAATAAGCATTTAGTCGGAGCCTAATATGTGCCAGGCACTGTTCTAGGCACTAGGGATATGAATACAAAGAATGACACAATCCCTACTAGGAGCTTTACATCCTAAGTCTGATAGCCTTATAATATCAGAGTTATTTTTCTTTTTCTTGTATAGGACACAACCATCTCTCATCTCTATTGCCTTTCCCCCGGTTGTCTCCTTTGCCTGGAATGCACTCTCTCACGCCAACCTCAAAGAGTCTCTTTTAAGTGATTTGCCCATGGTCAGTAATAAATATAAAAGACAAGACTTGAACACAGATCTACCTGACACCAAGGCCAGCCCTCCATCCACTATACCATGCTGTGTTCAATTATAATTCATTAACAGTGTAAATTTAGAGAGAAATTTCCTACCAATGCTCCCTCAAATCACAGGAGATAGAATAGTTGCTTTAACAATGTCAGCCCTAAGAATGTATGTGTATGTGTGTGTGTGTGTATGTGTATGTGTGTGTGAGTCTCAGATAAGGTCTCCTGAGAGATAGAAGGCCACTATCTTGGAAAGCTTAGAAACACTTAGTCCAAGTGTTATAAGAGCAAGGAAGACAGAGAGATTTTGGAGGAGTGGTATTTAAAGGCCAGATGGTCCATCCAAGCTTACTACACCTTCCAGTTACCACTTTTAGAGGGAATGTACACCCCTTTTCTTCTCCCCCTTCCCCCAGCTGTGATGAACTACAACTCACACCTCTGACTTGGTGGTGATAATTAAATATTATCTGCCTGTCACTTGGCACACATGTTGTGTGTGTTCTCAGACTTTAATGAGCTGGTATTTGTCTCCTGTAAGCAAAAATATTTCTTTGAGCCTCTTGTTTTTCAAATTGGGGTGAGCAGTTCAAGATTTCATGCTATTTTTTTTAAAAGTATGCTTGCTAGCAGGGCTTATCTAAAGAAAACCTGCTTCTATTAAGGGTCCATGGAGAGCAAAAAGATTTTCATGAAGACCTCTTTCCTAGGTTCACAGATTTAGAGCTAGAAGCACCTGAGATGTGATCTCGTCCAAATTTCTTGTTTTCTAGATGAAGACACTTGTTGTCCTAGAGAGACTGAATCACTTGATCAAAATCACACAAGTAGCAGAATTAGGATTTGAACCTGGGTCTCCTGGCTTCAAATTTAGCCCTCTTTTTCTGGCACCACTTTTCAGATATTCTGGTCATCATTCATCATACATATTTATGTAAATGGTAGGTGTTTAATATATGCCTGTCAAATGAGTGTTGAAAGAATGGCATTTCTTTCATATTTATTGTTAAGATTCAAAGGGTTGAGGAGAGCAGGGAAAAGTGGTCAAAGGGGCTAAACCAAAGATAGAGGACAGTATTTTTCTGTTGTTTAGAGGATCCAAAGGTGTCCTTTCTCTCCCTTCCCTTACTTAAAGAAATTAAACATTTACACTGAAAACTAGTTAAATAAAAAGCCAATACTACAAAGCAGTGTGACATAGAAAAGCAGTTTGCCTTTTTTACGTTCTCCTTCTTGAAGTGTACTCTATTATTTTCCCTATTCAAGAGATTTATAACCAATGCATTCTTTGCAGCTGTTCCTGGAGCTGCATTCAGGTTCGGCATGGGCGCTCTCTCCGTCACACAGCCAGGTTTATTGACCAATACAGTCTTTCATGAATAGCTCATAAATCAGAATTGGGGCTACTGCAGAGTTTCCCCAAAAAGATATAATTAGGGTGCTATAGGACTGGGTCCAGACTGGATGACAAGCAGTTTTAATATTTATCAATAAATGGCAAAGTGCTTAGCACCCTACCTAAGGATGTAATTAACCACAGAACAGAGAATCTGAGCCCTGGATTTGCCTTATAAAGAAGGCACTCACTTTAATTGAGAATTGCTTATGTCAGGTGAGAGAGAGTCTGTGTCTACCTCTCTCACCGGACATAACAATTAACTGGGAGTTTCTTTTTATAAACATTGTGGGGCTCCTTTTTCTATGTGGTTAATTACTTCCTTGGGAGGTTTCCTTTAATACTTCCCATAACAAGGCCATTATTGTCTTTAGCATAATCACTGGCTCATTTGCTTTTGTGCCCTTCCTTTGCCTAGCTCTCATTTTGACTCCGCCTCTGGAAGCTAAGAGCAGCTGCAGTGTGTAGTCTTCCCTTCCATCCCCTCTCCCCCCCAGCTAGTGCTTAGGACTGGAGACCAGTGCCATCAAGCTTGGAGAGCCTTCCCTCCTTTCCTTTCCCTCCCTCCCTCCCTCCTTCCCTCCTTCCTTCCTTCCTTCCTTCCTTCCTTCCTTCCTTCCTTCCTTCCAGCATGGAGGAATGGAGGACAAGAATCATGTAGTTATGCATGAGTATGGAACAGTGGACAGAGTATTGGACTAGGAGTCAGGAAGATCTAGGTTTAAATATCTCCTTGGACACCATTTAAAGTGTGTGACTCTGACCTGGGCAAATAATTCTACATCTTTGGTTCTCAGTTTTTCCATCTGTAAAATGGGTTTAAACTTGATGACCTCAAAGATCCTTCTAGTTCTAAATCTATAATCCTATGAAACTGACAGTTTTAGTCTCCATTATGAAACATAACATTCTATTCTTCTCCCTTCTCTCCTACCCCACTTCTTTCCTTGCCCCCTTCCCCCCAACCCCCACCTCAGTCCAAAGCTCTTCCAATGCTACTGTGGATGCCCAGTGTAGGGAAGGGAACCAATCCAACACCTACAAGGTTATCAGTAATTGCTGTACTTCGTGAACAAACAAGAATGAGAAAATAAAACATGCATGCGTGCACACAGACATGCACACACACATACATGCACACACACGTGCGCACACACACACACACACACACACACATACACTGTCACGACTCCTGGGTGGGAAAGTGACAGAATTTTTACTTTACTTCAGGAAAAAGAAAATATTGCAATAGTGTGAGTGTCAGTACTGAGTACTGCACTTTGGAATCCTATGAAAACTCAAAGCAAAAATAAAATTAAAAAAAAAAAAAGATTGCCATTAGTGGGACCAGGACACAAGTAGATTCATGATTAATGGACATTACACAGAACTAGGAAATTGGGAGAATTCACTTATGTTAAACAACACCCCAGGCCTCTCCTTGTAGCAGAAGGAAAAACTTTGAGCAAACTTAGTAGTACCCTACTGAGGATCAGATTATCTGGGCCTGGAACCTTCTTCTTGGTAGCTGTGAATATGCCTGCCTTCTCCTTTGCCCTGTCAACATGGGATTGGCAGGGCAGGGCAGGTCCAGGACTAAGGCCAACTCCTCACCTCTCATCTGAAATGCACAGCACCAAAAGGTCTGTCAGAATCAACCACTGGTAGACCATGACAGGGACTCTTTTGTGATGGTGGGTTCGAATATATGAAGGCAGCATCAGGCCCTCTGTCACCCCATGCTACTTTCGATGGGATCCCACATCGGCTCTAGGATGCCATATTCATCATCTAATTTGTTTCAAAGGAAATGTTACAACAACATTTGACAATAGTATAGGAGAGGTCTTTCAGTAGTAAAATGACTCATGACTAAAGGACATACAACCCTCTGTTCTTGAGGGACTGGGAATTGGAAGACTTTTTGCTCACCTCCCTCATTATCCTTGTTATCAGCACAGGAGGTTTCCATGGCAACGTTGCATCCGGGCCCTCTCCAGCCGGTCTGGCAGACACACTGCCAGCTGTTCTGACCGAGTGTGCATCTCCCATTGCCATTGCACAAATCGGGGCAGCCATCTGGTTGAAGAAATGAAGAAGATAAATACGAGGGACACAGATCCACACTACAGATTTGAGGGCCATGCAAAGGGAGAACGAAGTCACTGTACATTCACGGGGCCATCCTTGGAGGTAGAGGGTGGAGAGGAGATAATGTCCATCTTAGAAACAGAGTTTGGGGAAGCGGGTAACACATGCAGCAGGGAGTACATGAAAGGGGATACGCACCATTGAGATCTGCTGCCACTGCCCTATGTGATTGGTTCTGTCTGAACTTTCCGAACATATGGAGTTCGACAGTTCATTCCAGAAAACAAAAATCAGTTCTGAGTTGATAGTCTTATGTAGTTGAAGATTTATTTCGAACCAGTGTCTTAGTTTGGACACTGTCTTGATTTTTTTTTTTGCATTATTAGAGAAGTACCCTCTGCAGAAGGGGAAAAATATTCCTTTCAACTAAGGATGGCAAAGTGCCCTCTCCATCTTTCAGAATTCTAAAGATATATTTACATATAATTATCACAGGCTTCTCATGACTGAGAACCGGATTAGTCTGCTGAGCTATTTTCACATTCTGTCTCTTTTAATATTAAGTTTTAATGGGTACTTTAAAAAGTTGGCTACTTATCACTCAACCTATTTATGGCAGGGTTTAAAATACTGAATTACATGAAAGCTGAAGCCTGAGAAATTTCCCAAGTGCATAAATGTTCAATGAGTGAGGTGAATGTTTTTGTTTTGGGGGGCTTTGGGGTGTTTTGTTTGCTCTTGGCCATTGGGGGTGAGATCAACATTGCCTCCTTTCTCTCACACACTTGCAGAATGTGCACTGAATGTCACAGAAATGACTGAACCTGTCCCCCTACTGAGCTGAGACACAGCATGGGTCCCAGGGTGGAGACAAAGTGAGGGATAGTCCCAGGCACTGTAGCTGAATGGAAGAATTCTCTTGGGCAAAGGGGTAATCCCCTTCTGACCCAGGGAGACAAACAGGAGAGTTGGTATCACAGATTCCTACCCACAACATCCTGATTGCTAACAAGAAGTTCTACACATGTTCTTCCTCAGTATGACTGTGTACTAATGGTCATTGATTGGGATGTCATTGAAAAAGCAAATTTCCCTGAAATGATTTTATATATATACCAAAGAGAAGAAAGAATTGGGCAATGGAGGAGAGATGGAGAGTTTTGCATAAAGGATTGAGTCAAGATGTCTAACCTGAAATAGGCCTATACCAATTACTCTAGAAAAATTTTTGTTCCGTTTTTTTATTCTTTATTTTTTGAAGGGCAATTGGGGTTAAGTGACTTGCCCGAGGTCACACGGCTAGTTTTTGTATTAAGTGTCTGAGGCCGGATCTGAACCCAGGTCCTCCTGACTCCAGGACTGGTGCTCTATTCACTGCTCCACCTACCCGCCCCAAATTTTTTTAAAAGCATGGTGTTATTAAATCCATTTTCCTCACCAGTACTAAGGATGGGTTTGCTAAGCAATTCTCCTCTCTCATCTTAAGGGCCAGAGAGACAACAGAACCAATATACACTCTATAACCCAAATTCAAAGAACTCTTTCAAAATGGCCTGGGAATCCAGAAAACTTTTTCTTCCTATTTAAGTCTTGCTCCGTCTCTAAGACTCTCCTGGTTCTATCCAGTTCGTCATAGGAGTAAGAATGTACAACAGGAGCCACTCCCGATAGAGAATAAGACAAACAATAGACGAGAGAAAAGTTTGCCTGGTATGGCAGAGGGAAGGCACTTGGGGAAGACCAAGGAAGGAAAGAGAGGTGCCATGGATAAAGGACACACTTAACTGTAGCACCATTCTGCCCCCAGCTAAGAGCACACAAGCACGCACTAACTCACCCTAATGAGTCTTCCTCATTCCTAGGTCCCCAAGCCATTATGACTTCTTACTAATGGGGAAACTAAGGCAGAGAGAAGCTAAATAACTTCAAATGTATACATGGTGAAAGAAACAGCGGAGAGCAGGTTTAGATAAAATAATTGCAGTTATTTCTGCAGGTGTAAGAAGGATCTCATTAAGTGAAAATAAAGGAATTTTCACTATTCTAGGATGGAGGATAAAAAAGGCATATAACAATCTCAAATTATTTCCACTTTCTGGTTTCAAAAGGTATAGTTACTAGCACACAAGAAACACCCTAACTTGAATGGTCTTCCAACATGTTGAACACCTTGGTAACTACTGTGGGTGTGAATTATCTTGCCCCTTTGAGGTGTCATGTTTTCTGAATTAAAACAGACATAAAAGTGTCAGAGGAGGGTTCATTGTAGAGGAAGCCCACGTTTGTAATGTAAAATTTAAACTCACAATCAATACTAGCCTGTCTGCCAGAGATATGCACTCAAAATGTGTGTATGCCTGGGTTGGGGAGCTTTTCCCCTCCTTTTCCATTTTTTTCCCTTTGACCAACCAAAGTGAGATAAACAGATCACAGTAGCAGGTTTTCTCCACATCATATGAGCAAGATGAAAACATGAACAGTGGGAAACTGGCAAATCTCTGAAAAGTATCAGGGCAGCTGGGAATTAATGGACATGACTTTGCTTTTAGCTTGAAGACTGAAGAAAGCAGCCCCAGTAGGTGCATGGAGTTGCTAGGCAACCCCACGCTACCCCTGGCACAAGTTCATTCTGTTGGTGGCCTTCAGAAGAGACGATGTGTTGTGTTTGTAAAATGCAAAGCCAGCTTTCTCTTAAGGAAAAACAAAATGTAAGAAGTAATTAGTCTACAGGGCAAGTGGGCAACTGGGCTGTTATTCCCTCTGGAGAGGATTTGAAAGTCAGAATTGGACTTGGGTTTCTAGGATGTCAACTTGGAGGGTCAGAACTGTTGGCTGGGTAAACTAACAAGCCTACAGGGTGGAGTCCTCTGGGACGGGGTTGTTGACCACATAGACCACAGGGTATTTTTCAAAGTCAGTCCCGTGTTTGATGCCAGCTCTGCGTCTAAAGCATATGGAGCCTTTTGGGAGGTTCCAAACACTGGTTTAAACATGGAGCAGGTGACATGGGACTAACGGCACTTCAGCTACTCTGCTTGGCCTCTGCTTAGAAAACTCTGTCTAGACTAGAAAGACGATAGGGGGACCTCCCCACAGAGTCCATCTCTCTGCCTCTCTGGAGGAATTGCTAACTATGGCAAGGATGCTGGCAGTAAAGCCAACTCCACCTTATCTGACGGTCTATCAATCCATAGGGGATTCAATACTGGACTTTGGTGACCAAGGAAGTAAGAGGTTGTATGTCAAACACCTTCTACTTTCTGCATTCTTGTTAGCAGAAAAAAAGAAATCTCAATCACCTGCTCCTTCCCCTCCCCTCCCATCCACCCCCAGCAACAGAGCAGGGTTGAACGAATCACTACCAAATTCTAGTCACTTAAAAAAAACCTGTTTGTCAACAATTTTCAAGCAGGAAGCCTCTTTACTTAAAAAAAAGTCAGGCTAAAGCAAAATAATGTCTATGGTGCAGTGAAAGGGGAGCACACATGCACTTGAAGAAAGCTATAATTACCATAAAAGGTTCTTCTAAAAAGGAATGTTCTACCATGTTCAGCAATTTGAGGTAGAAATAAATGGCTAATATTGCATAAGGGATATGAAGAGAGAAGGGATTTTAACATTCAGAATCAAATGTAGCTTGGAAAAGCTTGGGAGATAATACCTACCTTGAATAGAAAAGCAAGGAAGTGGATGAAGGGGAAAAATACAACCCCCCCCCCTGAAAATAAATGCAAATGAACCGAATGAACAAGCTGTTGGAGTACTGAGAAATGCCTACTTAGTGCTCGAGACCGTCATAAGAACCTAATCTAATACCTTGGATCAATGCTTTGAATAAGAGGCTGTTCTGGGTTAGGGGAAACCACCTTGTCTTGATATTTCATCAGTTCTTTCAGGTCCATGGTGTGGCCTTGTTCAAAGGCTATTCCAGCCAGTACAGGTGTCTTTCTGCTCTGCCCTCAGAGCAGGCAAGAAGAAAAGCGCTAGCTTGTTTGGGACCCCCAAATCCAAATACAGAGGTCTCCTCAGCATTTGGATAGCACTCCATCTCATGAAAACTCATTGTGCCCCATGTCTCTTCTAGCCTCATTAGACTACCACCCAGGAAGGTTCCAGCACTGCTGCTGATTGCTCATTCTTCTAATGAGAGTCTCCCAAGTCCTTCCCAATATAATCAGAAGACCATCCACCAAGGCAGGAAAAGTAGAGAAGGCATAAGAAACGTACAGTAGGAAGTCAGTTTGGGATTATAGGAAAGGCACCGTTTTTCCGCAAAGGCCAATTCTTTTTAACCTTATGTTAAAGAGGGGTCACTGCCCCACCCTATTCCTCTCTTCTAAATGTCACTTTTTAGAAATTTTGAAGCCATGGTAGGGGCAACATTGTCAGACATTACTAGAATTAGGAGGTGTAATCATCAGTAACACTTAGTGGACGGCCTTTGCTTTCTAGAAATGTTTATGGTTAAAAATAGCTGAGACATTGGGGAGAGATGCTCACTGAGGGCTTGGAGGCCATTTAAACTAAACAGCAGTGGCAAAGGTCCAGAAAATTAATCTGATGTTTTGAGATACTCTGGAGAAAACCTGCAACTAATTTTAAATGATTGCCAAAGAAGCATTTCTGTCTCTGGGAGACCAAGGGCCTGTTCCTCTCACTCATCTGTGCGTACATGAAGGAAGCAGTCAGAAACTGTTTCCAGGCAGTAAGGTGGCACTTGCAGTCAGTTGTGGGCATGCACACTGTCTACACCTACACTCAAACAGCTGCCCTGACAGCTGCTAATGAGCAGCTAACGAAAAAAAAAGGTACAAAATTTAGAGTCAGAGATTTCTCTTTTTCAAAAACTTTTAAAAATATTTTTTCCCTCAGTTACATGTTAAAACAATTTTTAACATTTTTTTTAAGTTTCAAGTTCCAAATTCTATCCCTTCCCTCCCCCATGAGATGATAAACAAGCCAATATAGGTTATACATGTGTTATCATGTAAAATATTTCCATTCTCTGGAGATTATTAGTAAGGACAGCTTTGGAAAACTTAGTCCCTGAATGTCTGCCTCTTTTGAGTGATCATGATCTTCCAGGGGCAGAAATGATCTTTCAGCAGTGAGTCATCTTAAATTGGGGATACATGTGCAGATGTGGGAAGGACAAGAGGGAAGGACTAGGGAAGTCGGGAAGGATAACAGTCTTTCTATGGTCCCACTGCCCAACTTTTGCTCACAAGGCAAAAATCACTTTTGACAGCAGCAGGACTGCTGTGAAGTGACACCATTTGGATCCAGCTGTCTATGCTGCAAGTTTTCTGACTGCACCTGGATTCTTACTGATCAGCATCATTTTCAATCCCTAATAGATGAATGAAGAGAGTAATACCAGCCTCAAAGAACACTGAAAGGTTTCTTGCGCCTGGCTCTTAAAAAAGAAGGACCCTTCCTTAATTCTAATAAAAAAAGAGAATTTGTCTGCTTTTTCTGCCTTTCGTTTTCCAAGTTTTCACTAATAAGCACTTTGTACTGTCAGTATAAGATCATGAGACGAGGACAAGAGCTCTGGGAATAGTGGCAGGCAGCAGTTCTGTGTGGAAAGGAGGGAGGCATGAGATGAGAAGGGCCTGCTGGGTTTTGAATTTCTTCCAAACTTAACCACGCTCACAATTCTATTCCTTCTCCATCCAGACTAAGGCCTTAGGGTACCTTTTACATTTTTAAAAACTAGCATCTTTTGCTCAAACAGGGGTGTAAATAGGGAGAAGACAAGAGAAGGGAGGCAAAGTAGTCACCCTAGGGGGGTTTTGAGTGAAACCAATTTTATTGCCCTGGAATCTGGCCCCCTTTCTGCCACTTTTCCCATTGCATAAGGTAGTGGCATCACCACGTGTATTTAATATCACAGTTTCACTAAGATATAATATAGACAATTATGTTCATGTTCAGAGTCATTACTCATCGTTTGGAGCCATCACAGAAGGCAAAAGCTACTGGAAAGACAGCCTGAGCTAACAGGCAGAGTGTTAGAATGGGACTCAGGAAAACTTCACCTCCAACACTGAGTAGCTGTGCAAACACTTAAGTTTTCTGGAGCTCTATTTCTGTATCTGTAAAGTGGGGGTTACAGGGCAGCATTGACCTCAGAGGGTTTTCATAAGGCTCACAAGAGGTGATGTCTATAAAATGCTTTGCAACCTTAAAGCACTTTATCACTCGTCATTTCTCTTAGCCACAGAGGCAGTTGGTGGAGTAGCGGGTAGAATGCTAAGGCAGACCCGAGTTTAAGTCCACCCTCAGACACTTACCGCCCGTGTGACCCTGGCCAAGTCACTTGGCCTCTGTTTGCCTCAGTTTCCTCAACTGTAAAATGGGGACAATAATAATATCTACCTTTTACAGGGTTTTGTGAGGATCAAATAAGATATGTAATAATGCTTGGCACAGTAAATAGTATGTATAGGTACATAGTAGGGTATATAGTAGGTGCTACGTAAATGCTTATTTCCTTCTTTCCTGTAGACATTCAGATGAGTCCCTAGACTGATGGAACTTCATTGGGCAAAAGAGGCATTTGATACAACATTGGGAATTTTTAAAAAAGGTGAGCAGAGACTAGGACTGCGTGCATGTGCGTGTGTGTGCGTGCACACGTCTGTGTGTGTGTGTGTGTGTGTGTGTGCGCGTATGTACTAGACAGTGTTATTCTATATTTAGGGAAGCTGAGACCTCCTGGATAAAAGAGACCACAAATATCTGGAGAGAAAGAATAGAAGGAGTGTCTGTAGATTAAGAGAGTGATAAGAGTTACACAAAGGCAGGAATGACAATAATAAGAAAGCCCAGTGGTTTAATTTGGTTCTTGGAGGATAATCAAGTTTTTGTACCTTGTATTGCTTATTCCCACGGCTGTCCAGCAAATAATGAATGAGGTGCCTGTGAGTATGGAAATAAGGACAAAGGCTTGACTTTGATTTCTTATTTGTTATTTTTAACCATCCAATTTCTACACCCACTGAGCATCGTTAGAGCCACAGGAGGGTCATAAAAATACAAATGACACCTACGAGGCCTGTGGGCACGGACTCGTTACTTACTGTAGGGCTGACGTTTCTCTTTTAACTAGAATAAAATCAGGCCAACGATAAATTGCCATCTTATTTCTTTCCCCCCAGCACAACTTTAGAAAATGTAAGGAAATCACTAAATATTCCTCTTTCACGGATGTTAAAGTGAATGGGGGTAGATGGATGTGTATGCAGGCTGAACTCTAGCTGGCAAGCATGCTTTTACTGGGAGAAAAAAAAAGCATTGGTTGGGCTTTCTATTTCCCCCCAGTGGCTCTAATGTAGGCAGAAGGTAGGGGTGGAGGCAAAGGCTCACAAGGGAGAAGGAGGAGACCCTGAAAAGACAAGACACGGACTCTTCTCTATCAGAATTAATGAGGGCTTTAGCCAGGGCAAGCAATGGGACTCACCAGAGAGCCCAACATGGTCAAACAACTCATTTATTATCTTAAACATAAGGATGGAACCAAAAGAAATAGATTTAGATTGTAGCAAAAGAGTTTCTATCTAGGTAGGTGAAAAGAATTTCCTGACATTCAGGACTGATCAGACCTATTGCTAACTGGTAGCTACAGTTGTCATTTTCAGGAAGTCTTAAAACAGGATACATAGTCTTTAGCCTGGGCTGGATTAGACAAAAAGACCACAGAATGGCCGTGATGAGATTGGAGGGGACTGGCAGGTCCTTAAGACTGTGATCTTCCCATTTACAATGATTTTCTCTCTTATTTAGACTAATTCTGTGGTTGTTCCCCAATAATATGACTCTGGTGACTTCCTCACAGTGATGATGACTCCATTCTAATGGAATATTTTTTCTCGGTTCAATTTTCTCGGGTCTACTTTGTCCCATTACTCCTGTTTAGACTTTCTTGCTAGACCACTCAGAAGAATTCTATGATATTAGTGGTTATGGTTTCTAATCTCCTTGCACTGTCTCCAATTATTTTAGGGGAGACCATTCATCACAGCTACATATCAATTTTATATTATTACAATATGGCAAGAGAGTGACAATGTTGATATCTATTGAACTTCCTCTCCAACCACATACTAACTACCCCAGAGATATGGTCTAGCAATATTGCTTGTCAAGTGATCTCAGCAACTGCATAGCATTTTATTCAATTCGGTTCTATTATCTTTGTCCTGCAGAAACAATACAATCCTGTCTTCTCACTACCTCCTCTCATGCATGTAATTTAACAATTAGTGTTTTGTACATAAAGTGCATATAGTAGGCACTTAATAAATGCTTTTTGGTTGCTTTATCCATTTGTTTACCTATCTGCATCCATGGGACTCAGGTAAATTCAGTGAATTCATATAAACATATTATTCTTTGAAAATTCACTTGCATATGGTATGTATATGCTTCTCCTGATACACATTTTCTGGTCTATAAAGCATTTAGAGATGGCTTCCCCACATGCACACTGGCTAAGTCAAGGGGCTGCATTTTTGAAGACCAGCTGAAGACAGGATATGACTGTATACTTGTCATTCAGAATCTTAATGTACACACTTAGTAGGGACCAGAATAAGGATGAACTGATTTGTAGAACAATACAAAGCCTGAAAAGATTTGCTTTTTGAAAGTCTGCAGAATGGCTATCAAAATTCCAACAGTCTGCATGATGCCAATGTCAGGAGTTATGCTCTAGTTGTGCATAATAATAATGCCCTTAGGAAGAAGTGAGCTGCTTCTTCTAAATCTTCCCATATATAGGGAAACAAAATTCTTCCTTTACTGCACACTCTACAGATGCAAAACATCAGGTTGTTTCTGCTAAGTCACATCTTGGCTAAATGGGTAATTGAATAGTGAATGGGAATGCCTATTCAGCTACTAACCTGCAGAATTCAGAAAAAAAAAATAGGAATCACAGCATTGCAATCCCCAGGAGGCAGAAGGCATGACCGATTTTTCCAATAAGACTGAAAAAATCAATAATCCTTATAGACAGAGATCTCACATCTTTAGCAGTCACGAAGCCTTTCATGTTTGTGTACCCCCTTCCAAAAGAAGATTTCTGTCTTTAGCTTGGCAAATGCTACCACTTCCATAATCACCATCCAGAAAAATTTAGCCCACCTTCCATTCTAATTCTGCTGAGCATACCTTTTAGAAGGGACCCACAATGAGTCTTGACTCAGAGCCGTTTGCTTTCTGTGTGGCTCTGTGAAATGCTACTTTGCTGTTGTGTGGTGCTAATAAGTCACGATGTATTGCCATGCACGCCTGCATGATGAATGGTATATGCAGGGACTTGGAGCTTTCAGAGGTCATCCACTATACATTGAATAATAAAACTCATATTTAAAATATCCTTGGATGGGATTCCTGGCACCACTGCGATACAAAGAGAATAGCCTACCTTACTAGATATTCTCAGTGGTGGAAAGACTTGGTTCTACTCCCATTTTGTGCTTCTAAGAAAAGCCATCTCCCCCAAACTGACATCTTCAAGATAATGGGGCTTAGATTTTTTTTTCTTCTTGGCTGCTATTCCATAAAGGGCCACAGGACCCAGCAAAGATAGGAGTCCCAGAAAAAGGTGAATACTGTTACACCCACAAATCTCTGATAAGACATCTAAGTCAAGGGCAAGCAGACTAAATTGTGTGTGTGTATGTGTGTGTGTGTGTGTGTGTGTGTGTCTACTTCTAATTTCATTGATATAGGGAACTTCCAGTGAAAAACAACTATTCTTCAATTTACATTTTAAGAGAGTTGCTCAGGAAGGGGAAGAAAAGGGAATAAGTATTTACATGCCCACTGTATGCCCAGTACTGTACTAAGCACTTGATAAATATTATTTCATCTGATTCTCACAATAACTCTCTGAGGTAGGTGCTATTATTGTCCTTTGACAGTCGAGGAAACTGAGGCAGAGGTTAAGTGACTTGCCCAGGGGCACACAGCTAGTGAGTGTCTGAGGCTGGGTCTTGAACTCCAGTCCTCCCAGCTCTGAGGGCAGCTCTCTAGCTACCACAGTTGTCTCTTGTACATGGCTAGACTACAGTGAAAAGCAAATAAAAGTCTAAGCAAAATATGCTGTATGATGTTAGGGTTGAGAATTTAAATGTATAAAAGTCAAGAGATTCAAAAGGGTGGTTCCCACAGCAACCATAACTCAGTTCGCTGGTGAATACAAAATTAACTTTATTTCAAAACATGCCATTTAATTTACGCCTTAATATAGTCACGGCAGAGTTACGGTTGCTGGGAGAACGCTAACTCTGAATTGTTTTGAATAATTAATTGTAAGAAAAGTTGGTAAAAATGTGAACTCTAATAAAAAGTCAACTCAAATTTGGGAAAGTTCACCGATCGACCTTTGTGTCAGGGGTGGTCCCCCAACGCATCGGTCAAGTTCTGGTATGGAGATCATAATGTCAGGGGCATAGTTTTCCATCTTTGAATATATTGCTCCTGGGGTTTTAAGGCAGCCTAGCTATACTGTCTGCATTCCTATACTGCAGTGGCTTGTCCTGGGAGTGGCTATGATGACCTTAAAACAACTGACTGATTCAGGTGGTTGTCAAACAACTAATCGAATGGTTAGAAACAACCCCAACCCCCTACTATTAAAATAGCAGTTTCCATTAAATGATTGTTTCAGTCAAACTAATTCTATGAAGACCTAATTTCTCTGAGGTAACTGGCAAGAAGCCAGAAGAAAGTGGTGAAGGAATATGTTCCTGAAAAGCAGATGATATATCCAAGTGTCCTATCTCTGTTACTAAGATCACGAGGCAAGCAAGCTATCTTCTGTAACTCCTAATTCAATATACACTACTATTATGTCTCCTCTCCCTCCCCCTCCTGCGACTACAGAGATCAGGTTTTCCACAGGGGCTGACACCTGAAGGAAGCTAGGAATTCTAAGAGGCAGAAGTGGGGAGTGAAGGCATCCTGAGCCCAAGGAGTCAGGATATGGAGTACCAAGTTCAGGGAACAGCTAGTTAGTTGTCCAATTTGGCTGAAATGTACAGTGTGAAGACTTTAAACTCCAGGGTGAAGAGTTTGTATTTGATCCTTGAGGCAACAGGGAGCCACTGAAGTTCCTTGAGCAAGGGAGTAACAGAGTCAACTGTGTTTTTGAAAGATAATTGTGGGCAGTTAGGAGATAGAATGGAGAAAGTAGAGACTGGAAGCTCTATTAGAAATCTACTGCAATATTCCAGATGGGAGATGATGAGGGCTCAAATAAGAGTGGTATCTGAGTAGGTGAAGAGAAGGGGACCGATGTGAGAAATGTTGTAGGAGTAGAGTCAACAAGATTCAGCACCTGCTTAGATGTGGGAGGTGCAAAGGAGAGAGATGAGCTGAGGAATGAGCTCTGATCTGCTCTTGGTGAGTCTGAGATGCCCGTGGGACACCCAGTGGAGTGTGTAGCTTTAACTTTGTCCTTAAGCAAAGCCCCCTATGTTAATATAGGAGGCAGCCAGGTGCTGGGCTTAGAGCCTCAGACATTTACTAGCTGGGTGACTCTAGGCATCTCCTCAGCCTCAGTTTCCTTATCTGTAAAACAGAGACAAGAACAGTACCTCCTTCACAGGGATCAAATGAGATAATAATTGTAAAGTACTTAGCACATTTTCAGCGGTTCAGTCGATTCCTTCCTATCCCATCTTGGCTTTTCTTTGCAAAGACCCTAGGGCCTTGCCATGCCCTTCTCCAGTTCACTTCATAGATAAGGAAAGTGAAGCAGAGGTAAATGACTTGCTCAGGGTCACACAGCCAATATGAAGATGAGTTTTCCTGACTCCAGGGCTAGCACTCTGTCCACTCTATCTATCTACCTAGCTGTCCCATGTAAATGTGAACTATCACTATTATTATCAAATGAGATAACATATGTGAAGCATTTTGTAAGCATTAAAGCTCTACCCAAATGCCAGATGTTATTATATTAATATATGGCTCCCTTTGTTGTTGCTTAACTTAATCCTAGCTATCCAGCAACTCACAATCATCTGTCTCATGGGCTGTCCATCACCACCTCTTCAAGCCCCCTCCCTACTCTGACTACTCCTATTCTGAGCCATGTGTGGATTTTCTTTCCTTTCCCTTTAAAAGTCTTCCACAGGCCCCATATCAGCAGGTAGATAGTCTTTCAATAACTCAGGAGCCTTTTTATCAGAAGACCCAGGCTCTCTCTGTCTAGGATGGCTTCGGGCAGCAATTCTTGCTGGGTGTCAGCAGATGACAATTCAAAGAGAACTGGCCAAAAAAAAAATGCTTGCCTGCCCTATCGGCTGTCCTTCCTGGATGATGTCTGTCAGGGAAGCACTGTGCTATTCCTAAACTGGAAGGCAGAGCCTGAGATGAATGGGAAGCCAAGAGGTAAGTCTTTAACATGTATTTTTTTCCCCTGTGACTGAAGCCAGTGGAGGTTCAGTCTTCATGATTCTCCTTAGGTATATCTCCTCCATTTGGAAGACTTTTGTCTCAACCCTGAACAAGTCTTAGGCTGGTGCCTTTTTCTTCTTTGCTATCAGTATTAGTAGCATTTTAATGTCTCCTAAAAGAGATGATTTTCTAACTCTGCATTCATTTACTTTTACTGCTAAGAAGATATTTTAAAGCACAACACTGAGTATAACTTGATCTTGCTGGTGGGATAGGTGGGGATTTAGATATCTAAATAAAATAGGTCAGATCAGATAAATAGACAAATAATTGGGGACACTTTGATACTGGTGTTATCTTACCGAAACTTAGAACTTTACAGCTATCCTAAAACTTATTCTGGGCAAACTTGGAGTATTCCAGCTTTCATTATCTCCCCATAAGCATGTTTTGGCCTGATTTCTATATTTTACTGATTCATTCACTCAACAAAAATTGAGCACTTACCATGGGCAAGATCCCAGAGTGATCTAAAGAATAAGACTTGGCCTCATACTTTAAAGTGCTTATCATCCAGAGGGTAGATATGACATACATATATATGCATATATATAACTATAAGGTAGAATTTGATAAAAGGTACAAAGTTATGAAAATTTAGAAGAGGAGATATTTAAGGGAGCCAGAGAGGGTTTCAATGGAATTGGGCCTTGAACAATTTGAATAAGCAGATGGGGGAGAGGGAGAGGAAGACATTCCAGGCACATAAAATAAAACAAAATCCAGGTTGCAAGGGGCTGAGGGGGGAATGGGTGGTGAGGAAGTGTAGTTAGTGAGTACAGAGTATTTTTCCTTGAAGTTTGGGGGTAAAATGGCCTCCAGTTGTAGGGATAGGGTCATAGAGCTGAAGGAAGATCTTCATTGTTTGAAATACTGTTTATTTCAAGGAACCAATGGAAAGGAAGAAATTAAAGATAAAAGTAGAGCAGCAATGATTGACAGAATAAAGTTCAAGAGGAGAAAGGAGGGGTTATTATTGGAAATAAAGAGGAACGACTCTTTCTTTGAGACAGAAGGGAAGGTGGAACCATTACGGGGAAAGGTTCATGGATTGCAATTGGATAATTTCTACAGCATCTTCTCAGAAATGTAGTGGTCAAGGTGATTTGTTGAGTGAAGGGGGTACTTGAGTATGGAAAGGATTTGGAACAGTCGTTGTGAGAAATAGGATTTGAAGGGCACAAAGGATGAAGAGAAGTATGATCAAGTACCAGTGTTGGCAGAGCTTTCTGGGTGTGTACTTTTAGTGGATGCATATATGTAACTATAAGGTAGAATTTGATAACTTAGGTCAGTGACCTTTCCCAGTGATACCCATCAGGGCAGGAGAGAGAAAAGACAATAGTGGGGGGAGTCATCCCCTATAAGCAAAGGGCAAGTCCAGGACATGAGGTAGTATAGGGTACTATTGAGAAGTCTTGTTAAAATGACCGGCCCTGGGTCTCAGCATAGGGAGTCTGTCTCAGAAAAGAGAAGCTAAAAGTTGGCTGCGGCCCTGGAAGAACAGAGAGAGGCTGACAGGAGGTCACGATGAGAGTAAAGCATGACTAAAGTCCAATGGAAGAAGAGTGATGAGAGGAAAGGCAGGAGTTTGTGACAACAAGGAAGAATTTCAGTGTTGAAGATATTGGAAGTAAAGCTCCCAGGGATGAAGAGTTCCAAGGTGTGGTTAGGGAGGTGGAATGACTGAGTCTTACTGAATCAGAATGACTTATATTATGAGTTAAATTAGTTGATGAGACATATTTTACCTCAAAGACATATATAACACAAAGCTCTAACACTAACTAGTGTAGCTTTGAGCACAGAGGAAAAGATTTATATGCCAGAAATGTAATCATCTTCATTTATAACTTTTAAGTTAGGTTACATTAAATGCCTTAAAAACTAGTAACACAGAAGAAGAGGTAAGGACAAAGGGCCATGAGGTCTCCTTTTCTTCTTTTTTTTTAATCTTTTTTTTTTTTGGAGGGGAAAAGGCAAGGCAATTGGGGATAAGTGACTTGCCGAAGGTCACACAGCTAGTAAGTAAGTCAAGTGTCCGAGGATGGATTTGAACTCAAGTCCTCCTGACTCCAGGGCTGATGCTTTATTCACTGAACCACCCAGCTGCCCCAAGGTCTCCTTTTCTCATGGTTATCTAATGAATGCCTTAGGTAGCCAGTTGGTGAAGTAGGTAGAGATCTGGACCTGGAGCCATGAGGACCTGAGTTCAAATCTGGGTTCAAACATTTATGAGCTAGGAGACTATGAATAAGTCATTTAACATCTGTTTGCCTCAGTTTCCTTATCTTTAAAATAAAACTACCTCCAAGGGGTAAGTAAAGGAAAAAGTGAAATGATATTTGTAAAGTGCTTTGCAAAACTTAAAATGCAATATATATATATATTTTATTATTTAGTCATTTCAGTCATGTCTGACACTTTGTGACCCCATTTGGGATTCTCTTGGCAGAGATATTGGAATGGTTTGTCATTTCTTTCTCCAGCTTATTTTATAGACAAGAAAACTGAGGCAAAAAGAGTTAAGTGACTTGCTCAGAGTCACACAGCTAGTAAGCGTCTGAGGCCAGATTTGAACTTAGGTCTTCCTGACCCTAGGCCTGTGTGCTCTCTTCACTGTACCACATAACTGCCCCAATATAAATGTTGGCTATTATTTCTTGTCAGAAATGGCTACTATTGTACCCCTTTAGGTACTTCAGAAGTTTTAGAATGTTACTTACAGGCTTCTGTAACAAGGACTCTCCTTGTCACCCCCAACCATTTCCCTTCTGCTCCAATGCATAATATGCTCACAGATGTGTGATAAAAATACAAATGGTAATTGATCTATGAAATGCTATTTCAGAAGCAACTGATAAGGCACTATGAAGGAAAGATGGAGAAGATTGTGGGCTGACCTTTTTGAATGCGTAAGACTTAGAAAGTGAACATCCAAATGATAAGCAAAAGCTGATTCCTCCAAGATAGCAAAAGAACACCTCTTCTTGATAGAAAACAAAACAAAACAAAACACACCAACCCTACAATATTGATTTCCATCTGCTGGGAAGAGCTGAAACAGCATGCTTAATATTAAATGGTTAGTCAATTCCTGGTTCTAACTAGAACAAGGAGATATTTTCAAGGCTTTACTGCTAGATCTTTAAAGTGCTTGCCACCGGAAGATGCATAACTTCCCTTGACTCCAAAGAATGGGCTTCCTGATTTGCTGGATCAAATGCTAAGCCAGTGGATAGATCAACCTTTGTGTTTCCCTCCACCGTGTCTCTACTCATCTTCCCTACCACAGTCACTGAAAATGGCCAGGTGTTTACCATTGGGGATTACTTTATAGTTTTGCATCTGCGCTTGGAAGAATTTTTACAGCATGCTAGCATGCGTAGGATGTGAGTAATTATAATAGGATGGCATGCTGGGAACTGTTCCCAGGAATCAGCGGCACAATCTGGAGACTATTTGGAGGGGATAGCAAAGCCATCTAGAAAACACTGGCTACTTCTGCTGCGATAGGTGCATGATCAACAGGTTCCAAAGGTCACTTCTTCCGGACAGTAGCGGATCCTTTCTTCTAGTTTACTTCTAACAAGCTTCAAAATGGGAGATTCCTAATGAATTTGACAAACAATAGAAATGAATAGAGGTTGAAACTGAATAAATGTGCTCAAGAGACAAAGGAGGAAGAATGCTAGGGAGACCATAGAGGAAAGTCAGAGAATACAAACCTAACTGTGGATAAATGGTACCCATGAAACAGTTTTATTATCACAGATCAGCCTTTCCTTTTCAACTCTGGAGCAGAAATGTGAAGACAGACCCTTAATACCCCACTCCACCCCACTTCATTAAGGCTGGTGTGCATGACTATTTTCAGAGATCTCCACTAGTTTGCTTGACACAGGGCATACTTATATGGCAGCCCCATTACCATATTCTTCCTCCCCAACTAAAAATCTAACAGCTTAAGGAAATAACATGACTACAATTGTGCAGAAAGAGCAAGAACCATCATTAGGTAGTGTTGGTAAAACACTCTGGAAAACCAAGGGTCCTGAAACCTAATTCTAATGACTTCAATATCCAGGTCTTACAAACTGGCAAAAGTAGGCACAATGTATTCTAGGACATGACATTAAACCAGTGGCGAAGCCTTATAAAGGTATTCTAACAGGTGGGAATGTACGATGTTGTGTCTGCTCGTAAGTTGGATGGGGGCATACACACATACATGCACACACACATATATGTGTATATATATACACACACACACATACATAGACACAATAGGAATTTGTGTCTTATTTCATTTTGGTTGCATTCCTTTGAAAGTTTAGGGGCTTTTTATTAGCCAGAATGTGAGCTAGAACAACTAGAATGGAAATAAGGGACAAAAAGGGATGTTAAACGAAGCTGGAGCCTGTATTGCCAACCATGCTTCAGAGTAATACATTAGTATTTGAAGTTCAGTATACTCTGGGTTTAGACCAATGAATCAGAATGAATGAGTTGACTCATATTAAAAAGTTTTCTTTTTTTTTGTAGGTGTTTAATGAAAACATCTACCTGTCTACCTCAGAGGATTACCATGAGCATAACTGAGGTAACACAAAGTCCTTTGAGCTCCTTGGAGAAAAGACACTATATAAGTGCAAAGTATCACCATTGTACTGCTGGTAATGAGTGTGGCCAAACAGGGAGCCTCCCAGTCAGCTCTCCTAGCCACCAAAGTAGACTGAAGCATTAAGAACAAGAAGAAGCCAAACTTTCCCCCATTTCAGGCCAGGCAAATGATGTTTTCTGATTTGGCACTAGACTTTCTCTTAGAGCTAAGAGGTAAAAGTCCTTTCTTTCCTTCTTCCCTTACCCGCATTCCCCTGCTCAGTAAGAGCCTGGATTCAGAGTGGCCCTCAATCACCAGCTTTGGATCAGTTTCTCCTGTAGAGGGAGAGCCTGGCCAACTCAACTTCAGGAAGAAATGAGAAGAGAATGTGCTTTCCCATACCAACCCTCCCCCTCCACCCATCCCACTTGCTGCCAGTAAAGCCTCTTTAAAAGCTTCAGTTTTTCCTACTTAGAGATGTCCAAGCAGTAATCCATCTAAATTAGATTATAAGCATCTGAAGGTTTTCATAATAAATAAAATATAGATACAACTAAGAAAGATGAGCTTTAATTAATGAGTGTTAGTTAACAGAATGTGTTGTGAGAATATGGGGGATTAAGAAATGAGAAATGATAGGGGGAGGGGAAGATCAAGTTTTAATGAGCTGCCATTTTCATTTGATTTAACTAAATTTCCTCTGTTGTGGAAAATATTAACAATTACGAGGGAGTCATTTGGGTGAATCCACACAGTTTGGTACCTGGCTGCTTATCTTCGATGTAATTAAATTGTGCTGCAAATGGATATAAACCAGTGCGTGAAGTAAGAGGCTTCAGATCTATCACTGATCTCCTTGAAAAAAAAATAGTTAGCAAGGGACATTGCTGGAAAAAGAGGAGAAAAGGGCCCTGGAACTCAGAAATGAGCACTCAGTATATAAGGGAACACTGCCCCAAGGACAGTGGCTTGGACAGTGCCTCAGCAGTCTGTGGTACTTATACAGAAGGGTCCTCCCTGAGACAGATTTACTAACAAGTTTGAAAAAGAATAATCCATAGGAGTTGGGAATAGGTCTGTTTTCAAGCTCACATTTTTGGGGGATACTGAGAGAGTTTAAAATGTTTTATTTATTATATTTAGATATTCCAACTTTCCTAACTCAAAATGGGCTCTCTTCAATCATCACATGCTGAAATGCTATCACAAGGTCTTTGATTAGCCATGTATATATTCCTAAAGTGTAGGTTTCAACATGTCACTCTCCCATTCAACAAGTTCCAATGGCTCCCTATTAGTTGCAGGATCAATTTATCAATCAAAAGACAGTTACTAAGTGCCTACAAGGTTCCAGGTGCCATGCCAAGCACTAGAGATACAAAAAGAAGCAAAAGACAGTCCCTGCCCTCAAGGGACTTACAGTCTAAAGGGGGGACAACATGTGAACAAAAACAAATAGATGCGGGATAGGTTAAGAAAAAATCAACAAAGGGAAGTCACTAGAATTAAGAAAGGTTGGGGATGGGCGGCCAGCTGGCTCAGTGAGTCAGAGCACTGGCTCCAGTGTCAGGACGACCTGGAGATCGAATCCCGGGCTCAGACACTCAGCACCCACCCAGAAACACCTGGCCGTGTAACCTTGAGCAAGTTACTTAACCCCAATTGCTTAGGGGCAGCCAGGTGGCTCAGCGAGTAAGAGCACCAGCTCCAGTGTCGGGATGACCTGGGGATCAAATCTGGGCTCAGATACTCAGCACCACACCCAGAAACACCTGGCCGTGTAACCTTGAGCAAGTTACTTAACCCCAATTGCTTAGGGGCGGCCGAGCACCGGCTCCAGTGTCGGGATGACCTGGAGATTGAATCCTGGGCTCAGACACTCAGCACCACACCCAGAAACACCTGGCCATGTAACCTTGAGCAAGTTACTTAACCCCGATTGCTTTAAAAAAAAAAAAAAGAAAGGTTGGGGAAGGCTTCCTGTAGAAGGTGGAATTTTAGTTGGGGCTTAAAGGAAGCCAGGGAGGTCAGTCCTCTTTAGAAATGAAGGCTCTTTGTAATTTGGTTTCATCCTACTTTTCCTACCTTGTTACCATTTTACTATGCTCTTAAGAACTCTGTCATCAAGCCATAATTGCCTACTTGCCTTTCCTTGAACACAGCACTCCATTTCCCTTTTCCATCTTTGTATGGGATAGAATGTCTCCCTCTCCTCTTGTCTCTAGATTCCCTGTATTCCTTTAAGACTCAATTCAAATCCTGTTGAACTGGAGGTCCTTGCCACTTTGACTAGCTGCTAGTGCCTTTCTCTCTGAGACTACCTTCTGTATATAACTTGAATGTGTCTAGTTTGTCTCCACCATTAGAATGTGAACTCCTTGAGGGCAGGGTTTCCTTTTATCTTTCCTTGTATCCCCAGTGCTTAGCATGCAGTAGGTGTTTAACAAACGTTTACTATAATTTTGGTTTCAAGGGTGAGGAACCTGCAGTCTCAAGGCCACATGTGGCCCTCTAGTGAGGTCCTTGTACTGAATACAAATTTCACAGAGCAAATCCCCTTAATAAAAAGATTTGTTCTGTAAGACTTGGATTTAGTCAAAAGGCTGCACCCAAGGACTTAGAAAGCCACATGGAGCCTCAAGGCTGCAGGTTCCCCACCCCTGCATTAGGCTACTCTATGGTTATTTTTGCAGTATATGGGAAACAGTCTTCTATCAGAAATAATCAAGGTGGGAGAAAAACAACAACTTCTCTCTCTCCCTCCTCTCTCCCCAAAAAACCCTTCCCTATATTTGTTTAGACTACTAGCCTTTCTTCCCGAGTTTCCAAAACCCTCAAATCTGTGGTTTTGAGCAGTTGTTTACTACATCTAGCCATTTAATTGTTTATTATATGATGCTTCAGAAACTATGGAAAATATCAGTTAATATAGTGACTAAGAAGCCAGTTCTACCCAACTCCCCTTAGAATGAATGACACCAACAATAATTCAAAAATATTAATAGAATATGTTAATAGTACATACACCATTGAGGTATGTAATCTATAAATCACAGGCAGGTGACCTTGGGGGGTGCTAGAAGCTGGGGGTGCGATAGGTGAGGATATATGAGTTTCCATACTATTTAATTCTGGGCACGCTGTTTTCTGTGCTAGGGCTCTAGATGATATAATAATAATTCCCGTATTAGACCCCCAGGGAACAGGTTGGCGAGCAAATGGATACCGATCTTACTTGGCCCCATTAAATGGAAATAAAAAAGTTAAATCAGTTCATATTCAAAACATGGAGAGAAGTTGATAGCAACTTGATTAAGGGACACAACTCCACTTTCTTTTATTCCCCTGCTTAATACAAAAAGCTGGTTCCTCTCACCTACCCCATCATCTCTCTATTTTTAAGGGAATTGCAATCATCGGTGACATTTAGGCTCTGCACATTTATGCATACTGACTGTACGGAAATAGCCACACTCCCAGCCAGCCAGGGCTCTCTCGGAGAAGCAGAAACTGTCCCTTCTGACTCCCGAGTCACTGGAGATGGTGCAGCTGTGATTCCACCGCACGATTTGGGGGAAATCAACCTCACTAGCATGTCAGAACAAAATTAAATACAAATGTTACTGCTGGGCAGGTGAAAGAGTTATTTTATAATCAGCAGGGCTTATCCCCCCTGGCATTGTTTCCAGACAACCAGACAAGACTGCCTAACAATATCTGTTGGGGCTAAAGCGTATTTTAAAAAAATTAAACACAATTCACACTTTTCCAGAGCCTATCAATGTCCTTAGAAAGAAGACTGATCTGGGGCAAAAGTTGACCATTTGCCTATCTGACCCACTGCCACTGCTGCCGCCGCTGGGGCTTAGCCATTTAGGATTCTGTCATTGCCTGGCTCAAGTCTTTCATTCTTCCCTGATGCCTATTTTGTAGAACTTGAGAGCTGGGAGACAGATTTTACCAACAGAATGTTTATTAGTCTTCTCCCTTTTCCTGGGCTTGGCTGGAACATAGCATTTTGCATGCATGGTGTGTTTTGAACTGGCCACATAAGGCTTGGTACCGTACCAGGATCAGCCTGATCTGAAGGAGAGAACAGTCTTAAGGATTAATGAAACAAAGATATTTTGGAAGGAACATGGCTTTCTGATGCTGCGGTGGGATGGATAGGGAATAATGCTGAGGAGGGGAAGGCCTGTTCTCTCATCTCCAGTAGCTCCCTAGGTCAGCTACCACAGAGAGAGAACCACCCTCCCAAACTGGAGGCTGGAATTTTTCATTTTACTCTTGGCTGAGATGTATCCTGAAATGGAACTTCCCCTGGACTTGGAGAAAAAGGAGGGAGAAAGACATTTAATCAAGGGGCTGCTAATCAGTGATGGTAGTAAACAGAGATGTTTTCTGCCCAGTGGGTTCTTTCTCAGTCTCTTGAGTGTTGTTTTTTTCTTTCTGTCTCCCAATGTCAATCATTCCCTCTTTTCATCCTTCTTCCAGTTATCTGGAAGGGCAAATTAGACCAGAAACGACTTTCCTCACTGTGTCATGTGACAGCCAGAAGACCTACCCAGGATGTTAATGAACTAGGCCTATCAGCACAACGGTAAACCCCAGGAGGAGGCTGGCAGATACTAAAAGGGTCTGGGATATGGAAGAACTTTAAAGACGCACTGTTTCCCTAGTGCCCAGAGTGCACTGTCACCATCCCAGCCCTTTTCAATCCTTTGTTTTCACCAAAACTTTGCTAAACTCCATAAGCAACATATTTTTTTGCTTTTTTTGGAGGGCAATTGGGGTTAAGTGACTTGCCCAAGGTCACATGGCCAGTAAGTGTGTCAAGTGTCTGAGGACGGATGTGAACTCAGGTCCTCCTGACTCTATTCATTGCACCACCTAGCTGCCCCATAAGCACCATATTCTACAGGAAGCCTGCCCCTCATCCTCCCCAACTACAAATCCCTTTCCCATTTACCTTGAACTTATTTCGTGTATTTTACACATATTTATTTACATATACATATATGTTTATTTTACATATATGTTATCTCTCCAGGGAAACCAGGAGGCCTTTGAGGGCAGGTACAGTTTTGTTTCTGTCTTTGTATCTCTAAAGTCTAGCACAATGCCTGACACATTGTAAGAGTTTAAAAAATGCTTTTTAATTGATTGGATGATTGATGGGACTGGGCCTTAAAAAAGTTACACTGGCGGGTAACCTTAATCTCGGATATGATGTGCCAGTCTCTGAGAATCAAAAAGTTGGAATATCTATATGGAGAGAACAATATTTTCCCTTAATGATCATTTTTAAAAAAAATATCTATTTTTTTTTAAAAAAACATGTACTTTACTTAAAACTGGGGATGACTTTTTAATATATAAGAAGATTAACTAAATACATTATTTTCTATAATTTAATCCAGTCTAATCATCCTGAGAACACTTATGAAGAAAGCCTTAAATCTCTTCTAGAAGCTCTTTTGCATGGTTTCTTACTTTACTGTATATAAAAATGGAGAATTGGATGACTGCTGATGAAGTGGCCCTACAACGAACTGGAAAAGACTGTGCATAGAAACTGAGGTTACAATGGTATGAGGAGGCAAGTAATAAGCTCCTGACATTGACTGGCAGTTTTTCAAAATGATGGTTCTCTATTTACAGACGGCAGTAAACTCAGAGCCTTTTAATATTTACTGTGTAATGGAATACAATAAGAGAAGAGGATTTGTGCAGGATTTAGACACATTAGGCAGAAAACATTGGTGAAAAAATGCAGAATCTGTCTCTTTTTGGAACATCTGGGATGCACTGTGTGGCTCCTGATAACCCACAAGACAATTCTAGGAGATGCAAAGAATCCCCAGATGTTAAACATAGGTCATGCTCCATAGAGCCAACAGTCTGGAGCGTAGTAGAAATAAAAGAAATTTTCAAGTTTATTGGGCTGACTTGGGGCAGAGTCAGTGATAACCCAAGTTTTGTAGAACATACATGATCTTCTCCATCAGTCCTGAGTAAAGACTTTTCTTTGATCATACCTTGAATGTGAAGGACCCAGTAGGGATGTGGGCTTGTAACATGTGGACCCATAAGTAATAATAAAGAATAAGACAAAGGGAAGTAGCCATTGTTACAAAGTGTGCTGAGACGGATCCTGGCTAAAGCCCCAGACTTCTACATTACGATGCCCACAATATAATTAAGATCTATTAGCATATTCTAATAGTTGCTTCTACTTGGGCTAATACAATAAGAATAAAACTTCAGCCGCAAGAGAGGGAAACCTATGTTTCTGTGTCAGAACCAGGTTCATAAATATAATGAAGAAGTGAGAAGCCTGCCGAGTTTGGGGTGGCTAAACAAAGTGAAGAAGGTCTGGTTCTTGGAAAAGGAAAAGAGGCTATCAAGCAAGCACTGAGCTGCATGACAGAATGGATGCAGTTATATGTGGAAAACGAGTCAGGTCAGAAATGTTTCTATGGGATTCAGCTTAGACACCATCTACATGAAGTCCTTCCTCATCTCCCAGCTCCTGGTACCTTTACCTTACCTCCAAATTACCCTGTATTTAGTCAGTCAAAAAACATTTATTAAGCACCTATTATGTACCAGGCACTGCATGAAGTGTAGCAGATACAAAGAAAGGCAATGGACAGCCTCTGCTTTCAGGGAATTCATAGTCTAATGGGGGTGACAACAAGAAAGCAACTCTGTACAAACAAGATATATAAAAAATGAATAATAAAAATGTAATACTTTTAGTAATAAAAATAATAAAAAAATAAAAAAATGAAATGGAGATAATTAACAGAGAGAAGGCATTCGTCTTTTCCCTAGTTTAGCTGGAACTAGAGGAAGCCAGGGGAGCTGGGAGGCAGAGGTGAGGAGGGAGGGTATTCCAGGCTTGAGGAATATGCCCAGAGTCTAGAGATGGGCTGTCCTGTGTAAGGAACACAGCAAGCAGCCTAAGGTCACTGAGTGACTGAGGAGTAAGGCATGAGAAGACTGGAAAGGTTAGGAAAGGGCCAAGTTGTGAAGGGCTTTGAATGCCAAATAGAAGATTTTATATTTGATCCTAGAGGAAGTGATTTAAAAAATATTATTTTGTATATATGTACATACATGTTGTGTCTTATTTTCTCTTTGGATCCTAACTGCTAACACAGTACCTGGCACATAGTATTTAAATAGTTGACTGACTGACTGATAACTTCTAATTCAAGAATCTCCTGTCATCTTAGTCTGTATTTCCTGTGTTGGTCATTTAACACAATTTAGATCTCAAACTTACACAACAAAGTTATTGTTATACTGTAGGAAAGCAGATGAAAAGGGCTATGCCCAAATTTTCAGAAAATCTGTGAAATAGAACTTCCAACTTGGTTCAAAGTTGGTTCAAAAATGGTCGGTTATTCACATCGTAAAATGATTCGTCATGTAACAAAAGACCTCACTGGGGTAACCTTTAAATAAATAAGAACTTCTCTCTTCTGCTTAAATGTTTGTTTACAGTTCATTAACTACTTGACAAAGACACTGTTGTGGCAAGAGATTCTTAAAGGTAAAGCAGCAAGATTTGCACCCACAGAGCATCTTTGAAATTAGAAAGTCAGTCTGTAGGGAAATAAGATCTGATTAGCAAAAAACGATTTTAAATGCAACTTCTCAGATACGTGGCTAGTCTGTAAAGTCAATTACACTTCTTCTGAATCCTCTCTCTGAGGGTTTAAGAAGCCAGATGAGTCCAAGATTTGAAGATTCTACCATCCTCACCTCACTGTACACCTAGGATGTCTTTCTGGATATAGGTTGCTGGAAATCTAACTGTTCTTGAGGCTTTGCTATTGAGAAGTCATTAACAGAAGTTCAGCTTTTTTCTTGTTCTAACACAGTTCTAAGAGCAATGCAGTGGTTTGACACTCTGAGAGCCTCTTAATAGGATGGGATGGTCTTGAAAATACTCCAATCACAGCCCACCTTGATTCTGGCTAACTAAAGCTCAGATCTGTGGCTTTACAGTCAACCCAATCAAGGCATGTGTTCTGCTTTTTTCCTCACCCTTTCTTGGTGAGGGCTTGTGATGTGTCCAGAAATCAATAAATAACTCAGATATCCCATGAGCAGGAGAAGTCATTGTTCAAATCAGAGAATCACCGAATCTTACCAATTCAACCCCTTATCAAGGAAACCCCCTTCACAGGATCCTGGTGAGGTGGCTGGTTGCCCAGTTTGCAAACCCTTCTATTGAAAGGGGGCTCACTAATAACAAAGCTAGCAGTCTTTATTCTGTTTTAGTCTTGTGCAACTTTGATTGTTAGGAAGTTTATTATCCTTCTACAAATTGTCTTCTTATAATTTCTCCTCACTGATTCTTAGTTTTCAGATTGGACTAGGAAATTTTTCAGAGCTAGACCAGCCTTGGTTCACAGCTTAGGGGGAACATTCCAAACAGGTATGGAACAAGTTCTGGCTGTATGTTACAAAGAAAAAAAACTCTATTTGGAGGAATAACACTTTGGCACACTGCCAACTACTAGCCCACATTTCTCCTTATACTCTCTCTACCATCTTCATACCTTACACCCCCCCCCCCATCTCTGCCATTGCCTCCTCACTTCCACCCCTTAAAAACTCTAGTTTCTTTCAAAGCTTGGCCCAAACACCATCTCCTACATGAAGTCTTCCTTCCCTGGTTCCCCCTGCCTGGCCCTACATCCCCCAGCTCAGTACAAAATCATACAAAAATGATTTTATGTTTGTTTCATACATATTTAAATGAGTAAGGTTTTCTCCTCTGACAATCACCTTTTTAAAGGAAGGGGCTATTTTATTTAATTTTCTCTTTGGATCCTTAGCATTAAGCATTGTACTCTTCACAGAAGAGATCCATAATAAATAATTGCTCACTTGATGAATTAAATCAAGACCATAATCTCAAAAAAAATTCACTTTAAAAGAATTTCATTTGAAAGGGTGGGATGCCCCTATGATAAAAGGGCATAATGTGTTTTTTTTCTTGAAAATAAAAAAGAAATCCTATTGAGTTGATGGCTTAAGGTTTTAATTGCTGTTAATTCGCATTAGTTGTAGGTACCCTCTGGAAGAAGCAGATATATCCTAATTGCTAAGCTGGAGATTTTGCTTCTTTCTCTGGCTTTTGGTACTAGAGAGTACTCTACCAATGATATGTGCCCAACTTGCTCTAGTTGGCAAGGTCATCAAGGCCTGAATATTCAAAGACAGCAGTTATGGTGGGAAAAAAAGTCTCTAACATTCAGAAATGAAACTGGCATGAGATGAAGAAACAGCTGTACTCAGCCTGTGGTTAGTTAATTTTTACAGTAGCTTTTTCTGAACCAGTTCCCCGAAGCCCCCAAGACTTCTCCCTCTTGGACTGTGACACTGTCTACTCCTGATTACAATCACTTAATCAGCTCATCAGATTGTCGCACGGCTGGTTTTACCTTGGGTAAAAGATTAATTTTCCTTATTAACAGCATAGGAATCTATTTCTCTCCCTAACCAATTAAAGGTGAAAAACTGAAGGGCCCCAGTGTGGTGGAGAGAAAACTGTTATGATGTGTAGCATATGAGCTGGTCACTCAGCTCCACACATTCTCAGCAATAAAATCTGTATGACCCTGCCTGAAGTTGGGACTTCACAGCTGAGGCAGAGGTTGGGAAAATTATCACATAAATTAAGAACTGTTCTGCAAGCAAACAGTTTATTCAGTGCAAAACTCTACTGTGTCTTAATGTGTGTCTAAGTGTGTGTGTCTGTGCATGCACGTGTGTGTGCAAACATGTTTGCTAGTATAAATTTTCAAGAGTAACTGTCGGAATGAATGGTCCCACATTCTCTGGATAATTGCAATAGTCTTCACATCACATTTAGCTTCAGTGAACATATTCAGTCAAGTTGGTTCATACCTTTTGTTTTGCTCTATTACTCTCTCTTGAAAACAGTGTTGATTGCTAAACTCTGCCACTTAATATAGCTGCTTCACCGTAATAAACTGCACAGTTGTCTTAAAGTTTAATATGGTTCATGGTGATTGTGACCTAATAAAAAAAAATAAACCATATTCTTCCTTTCACCACCTGGTGTGTTGCAGCCCTTGATTTTGCTTTTCAGGTTAAACTAATCCCTACAGAGGGGAGAATTATGAGCAACGATCTACCTCCGAGATTCACTACCAAGAATAAAATTCTCTTCTGTTTAAGTAAAAAAGATAGCCTAAAGATATTTGGGGATCCCGTTTGGTTTGGATTCCAGGAATATTTTGTGGAAATGTGATGCTGGAAATCATGAATGTGTTTTCCATTTTTTTTTAGATAAAAAGAATATAAGAAATGAAACTTTGTATGAATCGAGGAATATAAATTAGCTGTAAAAACCTCCAAATCGTTATGGTGGGTGTTTAATGTAAGTAAGAGCCTCTACTAACCATGTTAGCAATATATTAATTTGTAGAAAATTATAGGACTACATGAACACACAACTCCAAATAACTAAAAATGAGAGAACTTGAAATTAAAACAATTGTGATGTTTTACCCCCACCTGCAATTTAATAATGATGGCAAAAAAGATGGGAACAATCTGTTTTGAAGGGGCTATGAGAAGACAGACAAGCTAAGTAAGGTACTGTTGATGGAGCAAGGAAGTGGTCTAGACATTCTGGATTTCAATTTGGAATTATGCAAGAGAAAACACTAGTTTCTGCATGCAACATTTTTACTTAATTCTTTTTCTTTGTTAAAAGAGATGGTTCAAACTAGAATTAGATGGGTAAGAAATGATGGTGATAGTTAAAATAGAATAGAAAGTATCGATAAAATGCTTTTTAAAAATGAAAATTACAAGATTTAATTTAGACCAAATATATAAATAACCTGCCCCAATATTGTGAAACTGGCCCTTTTTAGGACATAGGTATAATTCTGTGACCTTAAAATCTGACTTCTTTACTTTTTTATTTAATATTTTTCATTTCTGATACACACTTGTAAAATAAATGCAAGTCACAAGTGTTGCTATCCATTGTGTAGATGTCTATTTGCAACTACTTGAAGAGGAATAGAACTCAACAAATCTCTGAAAAAAAACCCAACAACCAAAACCTCTCTGCAAAACCCTTCACAAGACACACTCAAATACCAGATGATAACCCACTATCTCCAATCCCCAAATGAATTTATTATATGGTAAATGACATTTTGGTTCTATTTGTTTTCAGTGTTCAAAATATAGTATTTGGACTGTGATATAGCAAAGGACTCAAGACCCATTCTCCCTTTTACACCTTGGTGTCTCAGAGGGAGAGGTCTGGCTCTGTGCCTGTAAATTGTGGCCTTTATTTAAAATGAATTTACAGGACTTCATGCTTAAGCAAAACAGTTCCAGGGCTAAAGGTTTCAGATTAAAAAGCAATTATGATGGTATGAACTTCACTTCTGCTCTAAAATGGTAAATCTCACCAGCCAATGTCTTATGTTTTGCACTTTAGACAATCCACGAGGGACTGTCCAGATACACGCTCATAGCAGACATTCATCTCATAAAAGAGCAGAATCCAAATTCCTTAGCATTCATTACCTTATTGAGAAATATCTTGGTAGCTTATACTGAATATATTCACAAATTTCTAAGAAATCACAATTTTGAACCAAAGACCTTCTTGGGAAGGGCTAGTGCCCTCTTTGTTCTGGGGCCTGAACCAATTGGTAATTTTCTCCCATTTTCCTCATCTCTCTCTAAGCATTATCAGAGATGCTGGTGCATGGAAAAGTGAAGTACAAATCCAACACTTAGCCTGTAAGGAACCTCTCAATCTTCTTATTCAGAATGAATGTACCTTCTCCCTCCGGCGACACAGAATCACAGCATGGAAGAGACCTTGGAATCTATCTATGTAGGCTAACTCATACCTGAACAGGAATGCTCTCAATAATATACCTGACAAATGGTCATGTAATCTCTCTTTGAAGATCTTTGGGGATGGAGAACCTATTATCTCCCAAGGCAGTCCATTAAACTTCTGGACAACTCTATCTGCTAGGAAATCTTTCCTTTCTTGGAGCCTAAATTTTAAGAATCTCTCCTTCTCCCTCGCCAGTTCACTTTCACTGCAAACTACCTTAATAGTTCCCATCTTCTTATTTTGCCCTTAAAGGCCTGCTCCCCAACACACATACTCTACCATTCCTTATCCTTCTGCATATCACTCTGCTTTCTCCTGGTCTCTAAGCCAGGCTATAGTCTCCTTTCCTAAACATTATCTTAAAGTAAGCATGCACCATGCCAAAGTGAATTCCCTTCTAACTCTCTAGCAAGAAACTTTCAAGACATAGCTCTTTGGGGCCCACCTGGTCCTCATATATATAGGCTGCTTTTCTGTGCAATATTTCCTGGAGAAGTTCTTCCCTACACAAACATGTTATAATTTGAGGCATGGAGGGGTAGTAGATGACACTCTGAACTTTGAGCCTGGAGAGCTCAAATCCTGCCTTTGCCCCTTCCTAGCTGTACAATATTGTGAATCCTTAGACTGTTCATCTACAAAATATGAATAAGGACGGAACCTATTGCACAGAATTATTGTGAGAAGCAAATGACAGAATATAGACAAAGAGCTTTGCAATTCTTGAAGCACCACATAAATGTGTAAGTTATTAGTTACTATCTCATTCTTCTCATCTTTTTGATGGTGTTCAGATAGAAGCAGTCTTGTGACAAGGAATTTTCATGCTATCATTCTTTTACATTTAATGTTCTGTGGACTATTATTACAAAGGTGGATCACTGCTTTGTGTAATTGAATGTAAGTACTGGGTTATAGGCTCATCTTCTGTCAGATCACTGAAAGCATTCTCAGAACAACTTTAGTAGCAGATAGGATGATGGAGGTCATCATTATATTGTTATTGTTATTAATATTATTAGACATGGAGTCATTTTCCATAGGGAGTCTAGCTCACTGAAAGCAAGAATGAGGTAAAGGGGGAATTGGATTCTGTGATTTAAGGAAAAACAGATTTTTCTCTCTGCATTTAGCTAGAAAGGCCTTTTAGGGGCAAGGTTTTGATTTAAATCATGTAGTGGGAGGAAAACGAGGCACAAAAACTTCAAAGGGAAATGCCCCTGAGGATTTGAAGCTATTTTTAAGAACTGATTTTTTAAAAAAGAATATTAAGCACTTGTTGGTATTGAGCTGTGCATAATCCCTTGAAAGGCTCATGAATCCCCAAGACTTGACAGGGAGCTGAACATTAAAGCAATTCCAAGGGCAGCAAGATCTTAAGTGTCATTGAGAAATGGAAAGAACAATTCACTGCCAACAGACTGTCCCGTTAGGGTCCCAATTGCCATCGCCATGACCCCGATTTGCATGCTGCCTCTCTGTTGGCCAATTAGATTGTGTTATTTTGGGTGAATATCATGCACAGAGTCCTCTTCATTTCTGGCTACCTAGTCAAATGAACAGCATGGGAAACTGAGCCTCACTTTCCGAGTTCCCTCCCTCCCCCCTCTTTTCTTCCAGTCTCTCTTTAGATGATAATTATGGGGCCTCGGGTCAGTAGAACACCCTTCTCACAGTTACAGGTTTAATGTCAAGATTACCACCCAAGTCAGTGACTTACATGCATTTTCCCCAGTTTTTCCTGTTCTGTGGATAGCTAAGAGAGATGGAGGAAGGGGTGGTTTAATGAAAGTAATAAATTTAAAAATAGAAGGTAAAAATTCTCTTTTGGCTTAAGTTTTTCTGGATTTAAACTTGGCCACGGAGGTTCTCCTAATCAATAAGCGTTTTCTCCTATCTCCACAATATGTGGAATAATTATATAATTTTAAACTCAGACTAACTGCAAGAAAAACAAAAGTGAAAATGAAAACCACTCAAGCAAACAAACCTGAAAAATGAGTTTTCTCTTAAAAAAAAAGAAAGAAAGCTTTTTAAAAGCATCCTGGACTAGTGACATTCCAGAGAGAGGCTGCGTGAGCCCAGTTTGATGGTCCTCTCAGTACTGTGGCTGTGGGGACCATGTGAGAAAATACAGGGGGGTGGCATATTAATCTGCTGTGCCAGTGGTCAGACCCCCTCCTGTGACTGATGAGACACACAAATGCTACAGCCCAAGGGCTGTTCAGGGAGCTATTTCTATAGCCCCAGGAGCCCCGTTCTCATCTAATCTGACCTCAAGTGTGTTAGTGGGTGGATAGTGATGCACGGTGTCAGGCAAACAGTAAGCCATCCATCCAGGAATTTTATCTTTTTTTTTCAGCTACAACAACAAAAAAGGTGTCACCTGAATACCAAAGTGCTTTGATGAGCATGGAACCCCTCAGCTCGGACCATTTCCCATGCATGTGCATTTCTCTCTTCTTGTGCATAGAACCACTGATTAGCTCTCTTATTTAGGTCCATTTCCTGCCAACACTGTACAACCTGGATTTTAGTGAAGAAAGGAAAATTGTTTCAAACTGGGGACACTGTGACTCCCCACCTTCCCCCTTTGGAGATTTGGAGAGGCAGCGCAGATGTTTGGGAGCACTTGTGTCCCTGAAGGAACAGCCCATTGCAGTGCACAACAGTCACTATATTTCTACAATTTATGAAAATAAAGCAATATGTGCCTGTTTCGGTGCCTGCCGTTTGCCTACCAATGGTGCAGTGTTCCCCATTCCAGCCCTCTCGGCATTCACATTTCCCATCTTTACAGGTCCCATGCTCAGTGCAGCGAGGGTGGCACACGCGTTGGTCACAAGCCACCCCTGTCCATCCCTCTTCACAGCGACACGTTCCCCCGATGCAGACGCCGTGAGTGCCACAGTCTACTGAGCACACTTCTGGAAGAAAAACAATGATTACAGCTCAACACTATGGCTGGGGAAACCCTCTACTGGTGGCCAAAAAAGTGGCCAGGACCACAAGAGCAGTTCCCGATCAGTAGCTGGAAACTATGGAGTCTCCTGAAACTGGTCTCCCTACTTGATGGGCTTCCTTCCTGGCTTCCTTCCTTTTCTTTCTTTCTTTCTTTCTTTCTTTCTTTCTTTCTTTCTTTCTTTCTTTCTTTCTTTCTTTCTTTCTTTCTTCCTTCCTTCCTTCCTTCCTTTCTTTCTTTCTTTCTTTCTTTCTTTCTTTCTTTCTTTCTTTCTT
>NW_027186372.1:13193949-13247760 GCF_028583685.1 Petaurus breviceps papuanus
TCCTTTCCTTTCCTTTCCTTTCCTTTCCTTTCCTTTCCTTTCCTTTCTCTTCTTTCTTTCTCTCATTCACAGCTGGCTGAGATGGCCATTTGCTCCCCATTTGCCAGAGGCGGAAGCTAGCTAATGCTGGGATGGAGGCACCCAGTAGAGAGGGCACAGTGTGGCTTCCCTTTATCGCTGGAAACTGGGACTATCCCCACTCGAGTTCTCGGATTTGGCCAATCTGACCACAGATGTCACAGGTAGATCTGTAACACCAATAAGTGTGTCTCAACAGTTACACCAAGAATTCCAGCCACCCTGCTCTACACCATCAGTGGTATTAACAATCTATACACTGCATTTACATAGCATCTTTCTCAGAGGAGCTCAAAGGCTTTTGTGGTTGAAAAGGAGACAGACAGACAGATATTCACTCCGTACCTTTCCAGACCTCTCACTCTAGGACAAGCACTTTCCAAACATTCATCCTTACAGCAGCCCAGTGAGGGAGGCAGGGATCATGATTCCTATGGAGGGAAGCCCTAGACCAGAAAAGTTAAGTGACTGGATTGAAGTCACACAGCGAGGCAGTGGCAGAATGGGCCCACGGCCCAGGTTACCTGCCTTCCAGTCCAGTGCGTTCTCCACTAGACTCGAAAAGCTTCAGAGCTGAAACTCAAATGAAGTGGGATTGAGAAGACACCCAGAGACAGCACATTTTAAATTGGCTTTTTTTCCCCCCTCTTGGAATGAAATATTCATTTCTTTCCAGTTCTAGGCAAAGCTTCACAAACATTCCTATCATGATTGCCATGGCAATCTGACAGCTATCTCACCACCCAGATACAGGGGGCGGAATGATGCTCACTTGCCTGGATAGTCACTGTCAGTGTGAACAGAACCATTCTTGGAATGGTTGGAACTGGCTTGAACTGTTGAACTATAAACATACTTTTAATTTTAGGAAAATAAAGTGTATTGTGCAACTTCATTATTTTCCTGTCACTAGAGTATTTCAGAGCCTTATAGCACATACACACAGCACCCTCAGGGAGCCTCTTTCTGTTTTAGGAGATGCTCTGTTCAGTTTGTCTAGGGCTGAATTGCTCTCCTCTCTTTCCTAGTCCCTTTAGGGAGTGTACATAAGAAACCCTATAATGCAGATGGTGGTACACTTCAGGGCACCATATCAATTTGCAGTGATGGAACGAACAAAGCACAAAAACCGAGAATTCCTGTGGAAAACACAAATCCTGTTCCCCAAGCAATGGCAGCAAGGACATCACTGTGTACTTTATAAAAGTTCCCTTTATTTCCAAGCTGAAGGCAAGTTTAGTTCATCATTCACCTGGGCTTATGGAAGGAAGACAAGGTGGGAATATTAAGGGAAAAAATAAGAGAAAACCTCTTGGCTTACCAACAGAACAGTCGGGACCCATCCAGTTGGGATCACAGCTGCAAAGTCCAGTGTCACTGAGGTATGTGCCATGCCCACTGCATTGATCCGGGCACTGGGCCCTTGGAAGCTCACAGTTTATGCCCCCCCAACCAGGGCCACAGATGCATGCTCCATTCACGCAGACTCCATGGGTGGAACAGGTTGGATCTAAGCAATCAACTGAAAAAAAAAAAAAGACAAGAAAAATGCATTCTGTATCCAAGTGATGTAGAGCGTTGTGCCTCCTTCATAGGAAATAGACCAGGGTTCCTCAAAGTCCCATGTAGCTGCAAGAAAGCCCAGTAGACCAGGGAGAACTTTGTAATACCATGGAACACTTGTGAGGAATAAAATGAATTCAGTCTGCCAAGATTTTGAAAAATCTGAACCTTAGGGATTACGAGAGAGAAAAAAAGGGTGATTTCTCAACTAGAAACTGGAAAAGTCAGGAATGATGCTACATAAAAACTTATCAGGAAATCTTTAGGACTCAGTGATTATAAACATTAGGTGACCAAATAAGGTACATCAGAGCCCTCCAGGGACCGAACACAAATAATATTGGCAGTGTCTGTGCTGACTGGATCAACCAAAACACAGTCAGCTCTCAATGATCTTTACTAATGGAAAGGAACATTGGAGGATGTAGTTCTAAAGTCATTAGTATTTGCCTCTAGAATATAAAACACAATTTAAAAAAAATCCTACACGTATAATTTTCACCTTCCCAATTAAGCATTTCTTAGAATGATATTAAAATGAGTTTTCATTCTCTGAACATACCCTGATAGTAGCTACTAAAGGTGATGAGTGACAATGAAGGAGTCAGTCTCAGAAGAAACATTTTTGGGGTATAATCTCAAGTGCATAGTCTACATGCAAATAACTTAGTGGACAGTTTGACTAATTCTGTTTTTTATTTCTTTTGGCCAAACTGTTTCCTTCAAAGGAACCAATCAGATCATAGTATTATAGGATTTAGAGCCAAAAGGTACCTTAGACACAGGTTCAGAGATATTAACCCATTTGCCCAAGATCCCAAAGCCAGTACATAACAGGACCTAGATTCAGATCCCAGTTCTCTGCTTACAAACCCAGGGCTCCTTCCCCTTTACCATGCACATCCAATAGTCAAAGCGTCTAGAGGAACAGGATTGTTTTGTGTTCTAGTTATCATAGGCTTTTTTAAACAACCAAATGGGAAACATGGTTTCGGTCACTGTTCTAGCAAACCCAGTCCTAGACAATTAAATGGAAGAAGAGAATAAACATGCAACTTCTTGACTCATAAAGTATGATTTCTGGGCAGGGGTATGATCTCAAAAATGGGTATCCCATTTAATTCTCTGGAAAATATTCTTTTTAGAGGGAAAACAGTCTTACTCTGTACTACTAGTAATAGAAATGTGGCACATTGGAGACAAGAATTCTAAAAGTGACAAGATTTGAATATAGAATAACACTCTAGAGATATTAGATTTCACTTTGTGGACCAAAGAGGTGTAATTTCTACAATTACTCAAATTCCCCAGCTCATGAAACATTTGGCACTGGGGAACTTCTGACCTGAAGAATTTAGACTAACTAGAAATCACTCTTCCGTGGGGCTTAGAGATGGAGCCCACAAAGGACTCTCTCCTCTGTGTCTGAAAGAAGCTCTTTCTAGGTTATAATATTTCTCAGGGACTTAAAGGAATCTCTCTGCTCCTGACTCTTCATTTTCTTCTTGTTACTGGCATTCCTCTTAGCTTTGTTCAAAAGGCCTAACGTGAAAATCAGGTTCTGAGTCTAGAACCTAAGGAGCAATGTAGGAATTGTTAGCATCGCCTATGGTTCACTGAAATCTAGGAATTAAGTCTTGAAGGTCGGTTTTCTTATGTGAATAAGTTCTCATTAGACAGATGAATACAATGATTATGCTCAATGATTTGGTTAGAATCCCTTTGATATTTACTTAATTGTTTGGGGAATATGACTGCAATTACTATTGGTGAAATGAATCCTTTCCAGTACCTGAAGACTAAATTTCATCTAATAGGTCACAGGCTTAACATCCTCAAGCTCAAATTAGAGATCAACTGATTTTGAGGCAAGATTGAAAGGCTCAGGTGCATTCTTGTATTTTTTTCACTTGAGGAATTTATACGGGGGACATGAATTGTTTTGTGTGTCTGACACCCTAAAGGAGACAGAAACGCAGTAAACATTCAATACATAATTGCTGAAAGATTGATTTGAAGATATTCAAATTTAAAATCGAGTTTAAAAATCTCAAAGGTGGAAAAATTTCTTTGTTAAAACAAAGAACGGATAAAATTCAGGAGTTGTAAGATAACAGCTGGTTCATCCAGACTTAAAACAGGTGGTCTATTGGATAAAATACTGGATTTAGAGCATGGAAGACTTGAATTCAAATTTTGCCTCAGATACTTATGAGTTGTGTGACTGAGGGCAAATCACTTAAATTCTCTCTTCCTCATCTATAAAATGGGGGATAATAATAACACATAAAACACAGGGCTGCTGTGAGAATCACATGAAATAACACATATAAGTACTTTTAAAACCTTTAAGCACTATATAAATGCTAGCTATGGTTATTATTGGGGCAACTAGGTGGCACAGTAGATAGAGTGCCAGGCCTAAAGTCAGGAAGACTCATTTTCCAGAGTTCAAATCTGGCCTCAGACACTTTCTAGCTGTGTGACCCTGGGCAAGTCATTTTACTACAGTTCCTCGTCTATAAAATGAGCTGGAGAAGGAAATGGCAAACCATTCCAGTATCTTTGCCAAGAACACCTCAAATGGGGTCACAAAGAGTTGACACAACTAGACAAACATTATTGCCGTTGTTGTAAATGATGAGCTTCATATTCTTCTAATAAAGAGGAACTTAGAGAGCTATATCTATTTCCTATCCTCAGTCTCTTCCTTTACCTCAGTCATTAAAAAATCATTGGATCATAGATTTAGAGCAGGAAGAGACCTCAGAGGCCATCATATTAAACCTCCTTGTTTCACAGATGAGGAAAATGAGGCACAAAGAAATAAAATGACTTTCCCAGGGTCACACAGCTAGTAGGTGTCTGAGGTGGACTTTGAACCCAGCCCCATTTACCATGCCAGCTATGTTAAAGGCTGAATCCAGAAGCTCCCAGGAATACATCATAATCTTTTCTTTTTTTAAGGGAAGCAATAATAAAAGTAATATAAAAAATAAAAAAGCATTTCTCTTCCAGATAAATTAACTATCTCTACCCTGTTCAGAATTATGGTAGCCAGGCAGGAGAAAATCCAGAAAGATTTATTACCCCAGAACTAGAATGTCATCGAATAAACCACTTACTCTGCTGAGAAATATGAGCTAACTGTTCCTGGCCATTGTTACATGTAAATACACCCTTAGTGCTTTTTAATTAGAGCAGGTAACTAAAAAACAAAATTTGGAATTGAGGAAGATCACTTTCAGTGATTTTTATTCCAAATTTTTAGTTTGGTTCCAGCCTCCTGTGATACTGTCAGGGCTGCCACCGAATTTCTAGTAGGGAGGAGTAACCATGGTATTTTACAAAGCTTTATAAATGGAAACCTTGCTGTGCTTAAAAAGGGGACAATGGCCTTTACCAGCTAAGTATCGTGTGCCTAGGAACACCAACCCCCTGGCAGCTGAAATCATTAGAACTCATTTAGTCTCAGGTCCTCTGTAGATTTGACAAAAAAGGGTAGTGAATGCATTTTAGATCCCTAAGGATGAAAAAGGAGGTCAAGGAGTTTCACAAACAATATGTACTAGAAACCCCTGAAGAACCATGAATTACACTTATGAAGTTAAATGTCATTGAAAAATGACTCAACCATGAAACTGACATGAAAAACATGGCTGACTTAAACTAATTTGTCAATCCCTCTTGCATCACTTTTCCACTCCCCCAAACATCATGGAGTGAAACCTGACAAATACATTGTTGAGTTTTCATGTGCAAATTCGTTAATAGAGCAACAATGTTTATGCAGCAAAAATTGTGGATCACAATTATCGATTTTCATGCCATTGCCATTTCAGGTAAATTGTTTGAACGATATGACTATGATGAATATCAGATATAAAAAGCTAACTGGAAGAAAAAAAATGCTGACCTAGACTTTCTAATTCCATTTCCTATTTTGAAAACAGCATATGAATCACTCTAGCCCATTCTTTTGGGGCAGCACAAATCAATAGAGGATATTTCATCCTTTAATAAAGCTCCACGTGGTTTCCTTGTTTTGTTGGGGAGGTTAATTTATTCCAAAAATTTAAATAAGACTGGTTGGGTTTGCAGAAGAGTTGAGAAACCCCTTGAAATTAATTCTCCTCATTTCTTGGGATTTAATACTTGTGTGAACAATATTTACTGAAGGGAAAGATTTTTAAAACAGTAATGTCATTGCTCTGGCACTATCCTTTCGCCAAATGATGTATGCAAAAGGTCGTCTTAACCTTCCTTGTCATAGTATTGGCCTCTTCCATGTTTTCAGTGAATGCAGCTTTGCCTCCTGAAATCCATTTATCTTTAAGAACCTTAACCTTTCAAGCACTGTTATTAAATCAGTACTTCCTCCATCTAAACTCACAATTTGGTTTTATGATGCAGACCTGGGGGCTACCCTTTATTACAGCAAAGACTTATGGAACTGAATAAGGACCCCTGGGAAGAGGAGACCAGGGAGTCTTGAGTCTCACTAAAGACACTGTTACTGATACATTTTTAGTATGTCAGTAGTAGATTTTATGAGAATAATTTATTGTCATCTAAATAGTCCTTCATTTTTATCACCTGTGAAATGGGTGTCAGGCTTCTAACCATTTTTATAAAGAAAATGTTTTGTAGTCTTTGGGTAGAAGAGAAATCATAGGATTATAGATTTAGAGCTGGAAGGCCATCAAGTACAAACCTTCTCATTTTACAGAGGATAAAACTGATGCCCAGCAGAGGTAAGTGACTTGCTCAACATCACACAGACAGTAAGTAGAAGTGGGATTGGAACCCAGGTCCTATGATTCCAACTCTTTTCCTCTTTCCACAATTTGCATGCATGTATGTATATGTGTGCATATGCCTTTAGCATCATTAAATTTAATTTCAATAAAAGGGATATCACACATTGTATAGAATCCCTAGAGAGATGGGAAATAGTACAATTTGATGAGACTGAAGATAGTGTCTTCCCAATACCCTTTACATTTGGAATACTTACTTTAATTTTTCATCACATTTCATTGATAAGAACAAAGGACATTCCCAACCCAGTAAGTTAGCATCTCCCACTTTTATAAATTGAATGGTTGGGTGCTCCCTTTCTCCCCCCTCCCTTTCACCCCTTCTCCTCTCTCTCTCTCCTTTCTTCCCCTCCACTCCCTCCTTTCTCCCAAGCCTGAACACTGACCATATTGAGTAGGGTTTGATTCCATTTGTTAAATCCCCTAATTTCTACCCACACATGCCTGAGGCTACTTAAATGTGTGATACAATGAGCTTTTTAGTATTCATCAAATCACTGTTCTCTTGCTGTACATCCACTTTCCTCTAATTCTATGTGATTGTATGTAACCAGAATAATTTGCCCTACATGATGTCTCTAAATGACATGGATACCTGTAGTCTTTCAAGCCTGACTGCTCTGTATTGATATTAATTTTTTGCTGAAATATTTGCACAGACTTATATGGGTTTCAGATTATGGGGAAGGATAAAAACACCATTGGGGAGGGGGCAGTCTTGTTTTCGCTTCCTGAATATATTTTTAAAAATTTCCATTTGGAGAATTTGAAAGAAAGAAAGGGGCAAAGAAGGAAAGGGAGAGGAAGCAAGAGACAGAAAAATGTAAAGGGAGAGAGGAAAAAGGACACAAAGAGAGGAAAAGAGACACAAAGATAAATAAAAGCAGATACTGGAAGAGAAATAAAGGACAAAGGGAGAATGATCTACTCTCAATGATGAATGAGAATAATTACAATGATAATGATAAACACACACACACACACACACACACACACGTGTGCACGCACACACACACCCCGGAAACATCCCCAGTAGGTTTCTTTCTATTCTCCTACTGAGGAGTAACACTGCTGAGTATCATGGACAATCTGTGCCATGAAACCTTGGGTCTAGCTTCACCAGTGGACAGCTGTGTTGTATCCCCAGGCCTTCCCCACCTTCTGAAGTTTCCAAAGAGAGGGCAAGACCATAGGCAGAGAGCACATGCCAGTATTTACCTTCCTCACAGTTCCCTCCTTTGTAGCCAACAGAGCAAACACAGTTCCCTTCAATGCAAGAGCCGTGACCTCCACATGAAGGATCGATACACTGACTCAGGGGCACATCGCATTCTGCGCCTTTCCAGCCGCTGTAGCACTGGCACGTTCCCTTTGAATACTGTCCATTTCCGCTACACAGGACAGGGCAGGCAGCTACAAAAAGAAGGATGACAAAGTAATAGGTCACAGAGCAAGCAAGCAGTAGAGAATCCATGTCAGAAATCAAGGGGGAAAAGGCAATTTTTGCACTGAACTTGGAAGTTCAAATACCTGGATTCTGATTTTGATATTTACTGGTTGTGTGATTAGAGAGATGTTACTTAACCTCCCCTAGTCTCAGTTGTAGCATCTGTAAAATGGCAATAATAATACTGTTCTACCTATGTATTAAGAAAGAGTCTTATGATCATAAGTATTAGCCTAAGTGAGCTCTTGCTATGGTTATTAAACATACACACATTAAATCCTCTGGAGGCAGCTGGTGGTGTAATAGAGTGCTGGTTCTAGAATCAGGAAGACTTGAATTCAGATGTGGCCTCAGGCTCTTAATAGTTAATTAATCCTAAACAAGTCACTTCTGCTTGTGGCAGTTTCCTCAACTAATGGAAGTAATAATAATACCTACCTCAAAGGGTTATTGTGAGGATCAAATAAAATAACATTTGGGGAAAAAAAGCACTTAACACAGTGCCTGGTACTTAGTAGGCACAATATAAAAAATTATTTCCTTCTCTTCCCCACTGTTCATAGCATCTTTTGGATTTTTTTCATAGCAGTGGAAGAATACAGTTAGATCAGAATATGAGTGCAGTGGTGGTGGTATGTATATGTGGTCATTTCTATTTTCTTGATTTATGTGTGCTCATGAGAGGAAGAGAAAGGAAAAGATAAGGCCAGGACCCTGTTCTTAATGTTTAGTTTATTATTTGGGAAAGGTTCTTGTAAATATTAATGGGATGGAATGCTGAAGCTAATGGTGACTCTAGAATTGGGAACTGTCTCTGGCCTTCCATGCATCCATGCTCTGCTTGCTTCCTCTCCCCTTCCCCCCCCCCCAACTCTTCTTCTCCCGTTTCAGAAATCACTGAATTGTAGCTTAGTTGAAACCACCAGCAGACTTAAATGACATGATACCTTTTAGCACAAACTATTTAAAGCCATCTCAAAAGCATTTTGGTGCTGGAAACTTTGATAAGATTGGATAGTGCCCCTCATATGAAGAGATCTTAAAGAGTAATTAATGTAGATTCATGATCTGTTCCCAGTAGTAATAGCTTGTATTATCTCTTATTTTGGAACACAGGGTAAGCACACACAAGTGTGTTTTGTAGTGTCATATATATCTTATTGATGTGGACATATATATGCATGTATTTGTATCTACACACACACACACACAACTCTGCAGTATCTGCATTAAAAGAAAAAGTTAGACCTGGGTAATCTCTCCATCCTCACCCTCTTTATTGCCTATATAATGCTTTGGGGCATCTCTTGTTTTCTTGTTCTGTATGGTTATCTAAGCCCAGTATTGCTGTTTATTGATTCCCATGTATGTGTCTTGCTCTTTAACTAGCTGTGACTTTCTTTAAGGTTAAGACCATACATTGCATTTTTTCTGCATTCTTTCCTTCTCCTCCCACCCCCACCCCCCAAACCAAGCACAACTGCTGTATGTATGCCAAGCACTATCTAATTAAAAAACAGTGTTAATCAAACAAATAAATACTTATTGTGTGCTACTGGCATTTTATGATTCTCGAATAATGGAGAAAACAATCAGATACGAATCTATATAACAAATGGTAAGGAAGAATATATGGAGTTGATAAGATCATGTGAACATAACAGTCATCTCTAGAAAAGCATGGATAGATCATAGATTTAGAACTGAAAGAGGGCCTGAGAGATCACTTACAGAAAAGGAAGCTGAGGCCCAGAGAGAGGAAGGAACTGTACTAAGTAGCAGAGACAGTCTTCAAAACCTATGCTGTCTAACTCCCCAGCCAACACTAGTTGCATTATCCTAGACTGTCTGCTTAACTTGTATAATAGCTGGTGAAATAAGCTGAGACCAGCACTTGAAAAATGTTGAAAATGGAGAACAATTTTCAAATGGCATCTGGTGAGCTATTTGCAAAAATAATTTGGGCAAAATGTCAAATAAATTCCATAGCCTCATCTTGCCATCAGAGGAGAAGGGTGAGCTAAGAACAGGAAGTATTCTATACTGTATACTGACACTACAGGGTAAGCCCTCTAAGACCAGGAAACTTGCTTTCTGTTTCTTGGGTCGTCTAATACTGGAATCTGTTCACAGTGGGTACAGCTACTGACTGACTGACAAGGCAGTTGCTTTACACACAAGGTAACCTTGTAAACACTTAGGGGAAGAGAGAAGAAGAAACAGAATTAAACACTTTACTGGGGAAAATTATTGGATCAACTTTTTTGTTCTTGTTTTTCTGAGAGAGAATTGGTTTGCTGGTGTGTTCTCAGAACTGGGGAAGGGGTTGAAAATTTCCTCATAAAACCCAGGCTAAAAAATTGGGTAAATGGGGCGGCTAAGTGGCGCAGTGAATAGAGCATCAGCCCTGGATTCAGGAGGACCTGAGTTCAAATCTGGCCACAGACACTTAACACAAAAACTAGCTGTGTGACCTTGGGCAAATCACTTAACCCCAACTGCCCTCCAAAAGGCAAAAACATAAAAAAAAATTAAACAGGACTAATTTTAGGGGTGGCCAGGTGGCTCAGCGAGTAAGAGCACTAGCACCAGTGTTGGGATGACCTGGATCAAATCCGGGCTCAGATACTCAACACCACACCCCAGAAATAACTGGCCGTGTAACCTTGAGCAAGTTACTCAACCCCGATTGCTTTAAAAAAAAATAAAATAAAAAATTGGGTAAAAATAGAGATGGGTAAAAATAGAATAACAATGATAACCTTTTTCTGTTGAATATGGATATTCTCCCCTTGAATACTAAAGTATCAAGAACGTAATCAGGAACTAACTAGCCAGCACATTGGTAAAATGTTTCCAAGTTACACACTCCAATTCTGAGTCTGAGAGCTTCATGTAAGAACTTTGGAACTGATTGTGTGACATGGGAGAGACTGGCACAGGACCGCTTATCATGGTGTGCCCACCTCATAGAAGGTGCAGTGCTCTATGAGCAAAGCGTAATTAAAGTAGCTCAAAAGAAACTCGAGGTGTGCAAATTTAGAGAATTCACCCCAAATGTTCACATAAACTATTTGTGCCTGACCTCCGGCAGACCATTCCGACCTTGTATTAGTCTGATCAGTCACACTGGAACAACGTTGTAATTTGACTCTAATATAGTGATGTCATTCTGGTCCTCTTCGAGAATGAAGGACAGCAACTAACCAACCAATATCATCTACAGATGGCAGGGAAAGTTTGACTTAACGGGAAAATAATAGAACTGGGCTCCTATTCTAAAAAATGTCAAAATCTTTGTGAACCAAAACAGATACATAATGGATATTTTCATTAACAGCAAAATAGAGTTGAAAATGTTTTCTCTTTGTTCATAATGCAATCTTTCTTCCTTCTTTTTTTTCCAGAAGCTTAAAGTCACAGGTGGTGGTAGAAGTAGGGCCAGGGCTGGGGGGATAGGAGCTGAAACTCCCTAATTGGTTAAGAATGGTTTTAATTTAAAATTCAATGTCTGGAAAATCAAATTAATAATGCAGTTTACCTAAATTATCCTAGAAAAATTGAAATTAGGACAGAAATTTCCTCTGTTTTGCCCCTTTGTGTTGCCAGCGACATATGGGATGATAGAGAAGGATGCCTGCTGGTCAAGACAGAAATCTTTGCAGCACTGACTCCATGACCTGCAAGTGTTCCAATGCTGGACTGACTGGGGCCAGACTTTTGATTGACGAGCTGATCCCTTCACACACTAAAGGAGGAAGGAAGCAACAGAAGAGGAGAGGATATGCTGGGGGATGAGAATATTAGCACAAGAGGGAAGTAGGTACCCAGAGGAGGGGTCACTGCCATGACTGACAGCTGTGCTGGGAACTATAAGGGGGGACACTGCAGGGAAACATGGAAGGATGTCAGTCACGAGGACCTCAGCAATGGACTGCTTGCACAAGATCTGTCTGATCAAACCCTGCATGAGGGACACAAAGCAGATGCTGGGTTTGCAGGAGCCATTCAGACAGCTGAGATCAGAGCTAGGGAAGCCTCACTCATCTTATCTCCATTTCCCCTTCTTCCTCCCTTCCTGGGACAGGCGTGTGCCTATTCTCTGAACCTCTATTTCTTCAGAATCTGTTTTCCATTTCCTTTTGTCTTTTATGTCAGCCAGTCATGAACAAGCATTTATTTAGTGCTAGGCAATGTATTTAGTGCTAGGGAAAGACATGATCACTGCCCTTAAGAGACTCATATTCTAACAGGGGAATGATATGCAAGTGATTATGCACATATAAAATATGAACAAAAAGGAAGGGGATATGGAAGGAAAGGGACAAGCAGGGAGTGGGGGGAGGGGACCAGAAAAGGCTTCCTGTAGAAGGTAAGATTTGAGCTGAGTTTTGAAGTCAGAAGGCAGGAGGAAGAGAATTTTAGACATGAAGAACAATCAGTGCACATGCACAATGAGAAGATCGGAGGCTGCGCATGAGGAACAGCAATGCAGTGTAGCTGGACTGCAAAGTTCATGGACGGAAGCGAAATAGAAGATCCCAAGAAGACAGGACAGGGCCAGGCTCTTAACAGTTTTAAATGCCAAACAAGACTGAACATTTAGCAAATGGAGGTAATGGGGAGCCCCTGGAGTTTAGTGATAGCAAGGAGGGGGAAGAATGTGGTAAGACCTTCATTATTGGGAATCACCAGGGGGGAGGACTAGATCTGAGGCAATCAGAAATTGTTCAGAGAAGAGGTGATGCGAGCTTGTACATGAGTGGTGGCTGTTTAAGTGGAGAAAAAAAGGGAAGTGTATGAGAAAAGTTGCTATGGTAGAAATGAGAAGATCTGACAATAGATTGGATATGGGGTGTAAGTGTGATTGAGGGGTACAGAATGACACCAAGGTTCTAAGCCTGAGTGACTGGGAGGAGGGTGTGCCCTCAATAGTAGTGGGAAAGTTGGAAAGATCAGTTCTGTTTTGGATAGGTTGAGTTTGTGATGCTCACCAGACATCCAATAGGAGATGTCCAAGAGGCAGCTGGTAATGTGAGGCTGGAACTAAGGGGAGAAATTAGAGATGGATACATAGCTCTGAGAATAATATGCATGAAAATGAAAATGGAACACTTGGCAGCTGATGAGATCACCAAGCAACATCGAACAGAGGGCCCAGGGTAAAAACCTCCCATTTTAGTACTAACCCATAGAGAGAAAGAGACAACAGGGGAGGCCTAGGAACACTCAGAAGGAGAAAGAAATAGATTTTATAACTGTTAAACAGTGGCATATTTTACCAAAAATACTTCCTGCCTTGAAGGCTCAGGGCAAACAAGAGAAAATGATTGATTTTTATTTTTATAACTTTTCAGGGTAGAGAGAGAAAATTGGACTTGGATCTTTCTGGGCAAACAGTTCAACAGCTTTGGCTGGGGGAGACTGTGATAAACTGGCACCAAGAGGAAAGGTGGGGCACTGGCCATTTATTTCCCCTTTCAATTGTTTTCATGTTGTCTGAACTCCTCCAGATTTGACTATGGTGCCCCAGGAACCTCATTATTCTCTAAGATCATGTCAGCCTTCAAACTCACACCTTATCAGTACCCCCTGCCCCAGGAGCCCTTCCTTCAGATTCCAGAGGGAGGTGGAAAGCTCTTCCCAGAGCTGCCATTCAAGGAGACGGCCCAGCTTAACCATCTTTTCATTTCCCACCAGAAGCAAACTTTTGCAACATGCCCTTTTCCATTGAATACCTTTCTCCCATCCCCTTTTCTGTTTCCTTTGGTGTGTTATCTACCCCCCTCCCCCCACTAGACTGTAAGCACCTTGAGGGCAGGGACTGCCTCTTTTCCTTTTTTCTTTGGTGTACCCAGGTACAATACCCACACAATACCTGGTACATAGTAGGCACCTTTATTGATTTTCATCTAGTTTTGAAATGAAAATTACTTTGCTAGGGGGATGAAACAGAGGAAGAAGCTGGGAAAATAATGTCATCCTCAAGGAGAGGAGCCAAGAGAGTGCCAGAAAAGGAAGGAGTAGCCCTGCCCTTACACTGGTGAGACCAATTAAGACAGAGTGATAACCTTGCTCATCCAGCACAGCTCAGAGTCACACCACTCAACTCCTTCTAAAAGTCAAATGCAAAATACCTATTCTGCATAAGTCTCTTAAGAAGCAACTGCAAACTCAACCGGAGTGCAGTCAAAAATGCAAAACTTCTTGATGCTTTTTGGCTAACAGGATACTGTCTGGGCTCTGTTGGTGTTACTTAAAAAAGCACAAGGCTAGGCTAATTAGAAGAGTGAAGCTCTCTAGTAATCCATTTGCTACCAGGGCAAACTGAGGGCAGATAAATGCCAAGTGAACTCCTCACCAATGCTCCCAGGGCTGCCCTACACCGGAGAACATCTTCTCGAGGGGATAATTGATTCAGTCTCTGACATAACTCAAACCACAGCATTTCAGCAGCTGAGTCCATGTTCTTCCTGCTGGGAAAATGCTACATATAAGCCAGATGACTAGGATAGTTAAAAACCTTTATTATATCATATTTTTATAATTATTAAAATGTACTATTTTTGTCCTAAATGTTTTATGGAAAATAATATGGGGCATCACAAATCTGACGTTTTTCAATAGATGCTGAACCGAAGCCAGCAAGCTTGTTTCTCACACAGGTGTTTCAAGCTCATCTTAGAAACAACATTCTATGGGGCTAAAAGAACAAAAGGAAAATCTATGACACTCCGAAGAGGAAAACATCATCAAGAGATGTTCATCAGAATGATGACCCCTTTCTCTTTCCTATGTTCTGTCCAATGAAAGGCACATAACAAGGCACACAGAGGCCCAGACCTATATGAGTTACATGTACGGAAGTTCGTTAACACACCCCTACTTTAGAAATATTAAGAAATAATATTTTTTCAGAGTTTTGGCCTAAAGTCCTTGGTCTCATCTACACAGAAAAGTTACCTGTACTTAATCAACATGAGGACACAGTGTCCTAGCATAAAGTTCTCTAGCATCATTTTTGTCAGTCCTAACCACTTTCTAATGGGAGAAGCCTCATCAGCCTCACCTGAAAACTGATTAATCAAAACTGAGAGCACTTTGATTAATTCAATTAAGAGAAGTAGCACTTGAGTTCACCTTCAACCAGGGAAAATGGAAAATCCTTGGGGGGAGGGGTTAAAAAGCGATTGAATTATTTTAGGAAAAGATTCTCCAGGGTGAGGAAAGTTAAGTAGCTCAACTTTCTATTTGCTGAATCAAAACTGTTTATCTGAACTTTGTAACTATGTTTTACCTTAATGTGGAATTTCTACTTTTCTTTTGATGTGGGTCAGGGAGATTTTCAAAGGCAGCATGGATGTTTCTGTCTTTGGATTTTTTTCTTCCCCTAAGAAGGGATGCTTTAGAATTATTTAATTAACAAATCTGTCTCTGGCAGACGTGTGCCTAAAACAGAGAATACAGAGTTTTTCTTCCACAAACACAACAATATTTCTTGTTCCTACTCTTTTTTATTGGCTATCATCTAGGGGAATAGGACACTGTGCATGTGAGTTTCTATTAAGAATCAATTAAAACAAGGGTAAAAAGTGATCATTTGTGTTTTACTAAGTTTTATAAACGGCAGTTCTTAAAGTTATGCAGGAGAAAAGTCAAAAAGTGTTGCCAATAACACCTGACAAGTTAACAGGCTGATGCCAAAAAAGAGACATGAATTAGACTAACCTAAATAGTCTGGTGTTTATCTTAATGATCAAGATGGAAAGCTTTTTTTCCTAAGATTCCTTTCTCACTAACAGGGACTTTTATATGATGAGATGAATTATCAGTGTTATTTGCACCATGGGAGGTAAGGGAAGGAACCACCTGTATTGCCCTTAACTAAAATGAGCTCTCCACTTGCAGCACAAAGCAGATGGGGCATCTTAAAAAGGGTCTAAGGTTTCTAAAGTTGCTTAGTAATAAAGAGCATTGTTTAAAAGCCCAGCTATGGAGCTCCTGTCCTGCAAGAATATACTCATGTGTAGACAGAAATCACAAATAAAGATGTTTTCAAATGAAAGTGTTAGCATCTGTTCTAGTTTCCCTTTGGAAAACAGACTCTTCCAGACTGCTTAAATCCAGTGTTCCAAAGGCAGCGTAAAGGCAGCAGGGGACAGTTTGTTTTCCTTAAATCACTAAGGAGGATATCTAAATACATATAAAAGAACAGATTCCTCATTTTGGTGTATGACAGGGGAAAAAAAGACAATAAACATATAGAAGAATTGCAGTACGATATTTTTTTCAAGGTGCTATTAGTAGAAACAGAGGTAGAGCCTAGTTCTGGCTCTATCCTTCACTTACTCTGCTGCTCACAACATGCCACTTGGCTTCCCAGAACCTCAGTTTTCACATCCAGTAAGTGGGCAGAGCAGTGACTGCTGACTTTTTAGGAAGGAAGTGTCAAAGATCAACTACAAAACACAAATACAAAGTGCCATGGCAATTCTGACTAAGGATTAATGGAGCTCTATCTAAAGCAGAGATGATTACTTCCTTCTCTGATGGTGTATCTGGTCTCTGTGGGGCTAGAGCCAGACTGGACTCGACCAGAGGCGGGAACAACGGGACTCTACCTGACAGTCAGGGTCAGAGTCACTGCCTCAGAGGGCCAAAGGGCAGATCCACCAAATTCCTCATTCTGATTCTGTCAAATAGCACATTAATAAGCAAGAAAGTGATTCAGGGAAGAATTTCCAGAAGGACAAAAAACTCATCAGGTGTGTCAAATCTCTGACATTCAGAAACCATGTGGGGAAAGCAGCACACGCTGACTTAAGCACTAAAGTATGGATGCTTTAATTAATCCGGGGTGAATTTAATTGCTTTAGTTAAGTGGAAATCGGGTTAAAAATGATGCAGAGCATGCTGGGGTGTGTTAAAAACATGACATATGAGTTGGATGAATCGATAAATTAAAAGTGCACAGATGTTTTAATTAAACCCAGGGAAGTTAACGAAGATCGCTAGAGACTTTTAAGCCTATGATTAATTCAATTCATTTAAAATACCTGTAGAGATATGGGGATGCTTCCATTTTGAGAGTTATAAAAGTTCTCAATCGATAAGTACTTAAGCTGTTCTTCAAAAAAAAAAAGTGTAAGTTGTGTTTTTTTAAATGACTGAGCAGCATTAATTACATAATGAATATTTAAATTCTTTCAAGTACTCAGCAAGCTTTTTTTCTTAGCTCAAGCCCAAACTGAGAAGGCTGTGGATTTTTCATTATTATTGGTTATGTGACCCAAGGTATCAGCATGGGCTTCTGTTCACCTTCCTGCCTGGAGCCATCTGTTGCCCCATTATCTTACAGCTCCTACCTCTGGTGACTTTGTTAAGAGAGTCTGCCCTGTAGAGCACCCCCTGCCCACTGCCCCTGACCTACCTGCTCTCAAAAGATTGGTTTATTTCCTAATAAAGAGAGGTTTTGCTAAGCACAGCACTTCACGAAAGCTGTACAGATCAAATTTATAACATATCAAGTTTCTCTGGGGTTGGGCAGTCTGCCTTCTAAGACTGCTGTGCGACTCTGCTGGTGGGTTTAAAACAAGGGTTTTCGGCTTCAGTATCAATTTAATCTTGGGAGCTGACTCCTTTAAGCCCTTAAAAAGTTATTTATATTTTGTAATACACCATAAAAGCATCCTTGGTTGCCAAGTTTTCAGGGCTTAGGGCATGGACTATCACTTCATCACCAAGCAATAAATTAAGTTAATACGTACTATGCCTCTGAAACCAGGGAGGCAGGGCTTTCTCCACCTCTGTAGTGGGATTCTGGGAGACAGAATGAATGGAGGTTGGAAGTGCCACCCTTGAATTCTGCTTCCTTTTCTCATTCTCATCAGAGACAAGGAGGGGCAGTACTACATGCACCTGCTGCGAATGTGTCATCCAAGACTTCATATTAGGCAGAGGAATCTCTCTGAGTTGTACTGAGGCCAGCAATGTGTGTGTGTTTGGGGGAGGGGGGGGGTAGGCTAAATTCAGATGTCATGTTGAAATAGGGAGATGAAATGATGCTGTAGGCAGACACCCAAAGGTCTTTTGGTTGGTGACAACTTCATCTTAATTAGCAGGGAGTAGGGGGGTAGTGGCAAAAGAGGCAAGTGGGCCGGGAGAGGAATAGGATAGAAGGAGGGAAGGTTCAGAGAAAAAATGTGGATGTCTCCATGAATGTTCCAGTCCACATGGTCACTGGGGGAGGGGGGAGGGGAGGGAGGAACAGATGGGATTTCAGCCTTTTTCTTTGGAGAGCAGAGAGGCCAGCTGTTAAACATAAAACCTGCTTCCCTGACAAGTGAGCCTAGGATGCTTCAAACTTCCAGAAGGAGGCTGTCATCAAGAGGCCTTCCTGGAGTGGTGAGGTAGGAGCCCACCCCGCACAAAACTCCCCCCACTGTTATGGAGGGAGGGATCTGACAAGCTCTTATCTAGATCAAATGGGAAAGAATTGCTATGCATGATCATCTGTCCCAAAGAGCAGAGCAGAAAAACGCAGAGGCTTCGAAGGCATTTTGGCAGCGTGGAAGCCCTGACTAATGAAGAGTAGATCAAATGACTGATTTCGTATTAGAGTGGCCAGGAAGCCTCAGACAGTCCCAACTGCCCTATGTTGCTACTGAAATGTCTAGCTGCGCATTTTAGTGCTGTCCATCTTGCTAGTATTTCATGTCAAAGAGGCAGTGGTGGCTCAGTGGGTAGAAGTGCTGGGCCTGGAACCAGGAAGACATGAGTTCAAATCTAGAGCAGATGTTTATTAGTTGTATGATCCTGGGCAAAGATTTAGCCTGTTTGTCTCTTTTTCCTCAACTGAAAAATGAGGATAAAGTAGTACCTACCTCCCAGGGTTATTATGAGGATTAAAGGAAATAGAACTTTTTATTCATTCATTCATTTATTTTTGGAGGGGGAAAGGCAGGGTAATTGGGGTTAAGTGACTGGCCCAAGGTCATACAGCTAGTAAGTGTATTTTTTTTAAGTACTCAGCAGCGTTTCTAGCAAATAATAGGTACTATATACATGCTTATTCCCTTCCTTCACCATCCCTTCAAAGAGCAGACTCATGAGACCTTCCCAGCAAAGGCTTCTTCATATGGCTGAGTCAAGCAATAACTCCTTTCTTTTGGAAGCACTGCATCTTTAATTCTCCAAATTAAATTAAATTCAACAGACAGTGATTAAGTTCCTATTACAGGTGGAATGATGTGCCAGGTTTTGGGAGAGAGACAAAAATCTTAATTCAGACATAGTCCCTGCCCCCATGGAGCTTCCAACAAGGTAGCTAGCACTCATTCTCCATTACTTATTTTTAGCATTAAATCTATCTATATGTATGTGCGTGTACACACACATATGTCTATATATGTATGTAATTTGGCACGATAGTGTTACACACACATATACATATATAACATGATACTATTGTTATATGTATATATGTGTATATATACACACACATATAGAGACATGTCTATATATGTATGTAATTTGGCACTATAGTGTTATATGTATATGTGTGTATATATACACATATGCATGTAATTTGGTTCAGGTGCTATATGTATATTGTGTATATATACACACACAATATACATATATGTCTATGTATGTAATTTGGTACCATAGTGTTATGTGTCTACATACACATATACATATATGCATGCAATTTGGTACAAGTGCTATATGTATGCAATTTAATACTATAATGTTATATGCATGTGTATATACATATGTGTGTATATATATTTATTATTTATCTGTTTCACATATAGTAGTTTTATCTTCCCAATGGAATTGTAAACTCCTTGAGAACTTGGGATCCTATTTTATGCTTCCTTTATATTCCTTACAGAGCATATATAGTACAGTATAAGTTCATAACAGGTGCTGATAAATACTTGTTGAATTCAATAGATTGGATTGTAGCTTAGCATGTAATCTGGAAACATCAGGCATTAATTAATATCTTCTATTTTTTTCAGGCATAAAACTTGCCACCAAGAACAGGTTACTTGCAGTCACTTGCTCATGACTTCATCACATGGGGCTACAGAAATGTCTGGAAACCTTCATTTTAATGGTGCAAGAAAAAGGGTGAAGCTGACTTCTGACCAAAAAATACAGGAACCTGCTTATTTAGAGCAGTTTTAGTGGCTGAGTGTTTTTATTATTCTGAGACTGTAACTAGAGAGTGAAGGAACTCTGAGTTCTTATGTTCCTTCTAGTAGCAAAGGATCTCAGAATGACTGCCATGGAAGTATCAATTTGGGAGACAGAACGAATGGAGGTTGGAAGCACCACCCTTGAGCTCTGCTTCCTTCTGTAATTCTCATCAGGGACAATAGGGACTACATGCATCTGCTGTGAATATGCCATCCAAGACCTTCACGGCGGAGGAATCTCTGAACTGTACCCAGGTCAGCAGTGTGGGTGGGTGGGGGTAGGATAAATACAGATGTCATGTTGAAATAAGGAGATGTAAACACATCACACTGTGTATACACAAAAACCTAAGTTAGAAGGAGTTTCAGTGGCTTGTCCAGTAAGACAGAAATGGAGCTCAGATCTCTACTACGGTCTAGGCAGGCTCCAGCGTTGTTGGAGGCTTAGCAATGAAGGGCAAAGAGATTGCCACAGTGTATGGAGGTAGAGGGCACTATCTTTATTTCACCGTTTTAAAGAGGGAGAATCTTCACCCTTTTGTATATGTGTTATGGACTCCTTTGGCAGTCTGATGAACCCCTTTTCTGACAAACGTTTTTTTTTCAAATGCATAAGATTAGCATTATAACAGATGACAAAGAAAGTCGAAAGTTGGTGAAGATAAAGGTGTCATTTTTTCCCCAATTCAAGTACACAGCCACTCCCCTGAGACCTCTCCATAGACCTTTTGGCCAGGGATTCTGGATTTCATGAGGGGAAGGGCCTTAGAAGGATAAGGATAGGAAGGAGGTCAACCATTCAGAAGCCTGAAACCTCTTTGCTGTCTGTAATTTGTGGGAGTCCCTCTCCCAACCCTCAGCTTTAATTTCAATGAAAGTCTATACCCCACAAGGGATAAAGAATAATAAATGTGCCACGGAATGGTAGGACTTCAGCAATGTGCAAAGAGGAGGCTCCCTGCTGGTTTTCCCTGTTTTTAGACAGGCTCTCTAAGAAGCTGAAACAAACTTCTGATGATGTTTTAAGTTCTGTAGCAATGGCACTTGTGGTTCTCTAGTGACAGCTGTAGAACAGCAGGAGTTGTCATTTCCAATACTTACTAACTACTTATTATCCGACGACACAGGTTTGGGTTTGTTAAGATTGTACTGCAGGGTAGGGGCACAAACATGATAAAAAATAAACAAATAGAACAGCCAGTATTAAAACGGACAATCAGAAACCCTGGGCGGAGGGATGCAGTGCTTCTGTTTTAAAATGCAAACAGGATGTGTATTTCAAATGTTTGGAGAAGTCTATTAAATATACAAATGGACTTCAAATGAAAGAAAGAATAAAGAAAAAACCTTGCCCTCATGCTTAGACTTGGGAAAAGGGTGATATACTTTGTCAGGACGCCAAAAACAGAGAGAAGGAATGTGAAGTAATGAAAAAGCCACACAAGAGGAATAGACAAACTTACAATAAACAGCAATTTGAATAATGAGTGCGATTATGGCTGGACAGGAGAGGCAGCTGATAGAATATGAAGCCCATCACTGAAGAAAAAATGCCATCTTTACTTAAGGTCTGTATCTGAACAGATTATGGATTGTACCGCGTGGCCAATTCAACATTTCTACATAAAATGTATTCAACTGTCCTTAGTTATTAAAACTCTTAGTTTTTTTTTCTCATTCCCATACCTGGTCTCCAGTTCTCTGCAGAGGATAGACCATAGCGTTTCACATACATCTTTACCACCTTTTTATCCTTCTCTCTGAGTGACTACAACATTAATAATTGAATTTTTGGGGGGGGAGGGGAAGGGAGAAAAGCTCCTGACCCATGATTTTATTGGTGTAGGGAACTCCAGTTTGAAAACACTTCATACAAAAGCATATTGAGAACTAGATTGTGACTTACTGCCTTAGGGGATTGCCTTGGGGTAACAAATGAAAAAAACATTTATTTTTTCCTGAGAGGTCAAATGCATCAAATGGTTCGGAGAGGCCTTGGGTTGAACAGTTGTATTTTTCAAAGTCTATATTTGAACCCTAATGTCCAGGTTGGCTCTGTCCACTCTACCGTGAAGCCTATTCACTCAGACAGGCTTAAGAAAGGCAGGGTGGTATAGTAGCCAAGACAGCATTAGAGCCAGGAAGGTTTTTAATTAAGACCCATTTCTGACACACTATGGCTGTGTGACCCCCGATAAGTCACACACATATGTGTGTATATGTATGTATGTATATTATCTTTCACTATTTGTTATTATTTCATATGTTTCAGATCTGTTCCCCTACCTATACTAAGCTGCTAAGCCTTTTTGAGTCACGTACTGAGATATCTCACGGAGCTCATCATTCACACCTCTCCAACAGACCTGTCCTGTTTCACATGGTGTAGTATCTGTGTTTGTATAACAGCTCCCGATTTGACTGCAAGAGCCATAGGAATAAGCACCACATCTTCTCTAAATTTTATCTCCCCTAAACCTTAGCACTTACAGTAGGTGCTTAATAAATGTTAGGCTGCTTATTTTCCTCACACTTCACTATCTCTGACACTACTGATAAAAGGCTGGAACCCATAGGAGTGCTATCAGTCTAGAGCTGGAAAGAACAGAACTCAAAACTCATCTTGTCCAATCTCATCATCCTAAAAGATGTGAAAACAAAGGCTCACTGGGTTTATGTGACTCACCCAGGGTCACAGAGGTAATTAGTAGCAGAGGTGGGACTTGAACCCAGGTTTCTAACTCCAAATACAGCGTTCTTCCCATTGTACCATGCTGTCTCTCAATCAATACTTAGGCACTCAATAGCTTTCAACATTCACTGCAAGTATGGCTTTGGAAGTGCCATTCAGGCAGGCATTTTTTATAACAGGAGAAGAGGCAGTGATAAAGCCTCAGATGTATCTGAGGAGATGGGAGCCTCAGCAAGGGGTCAAGAAAGTAAACACGTACTTCTGTCATTTGGACACACATTCAATTGCTTTGCCAAAATGGGATCTCTATCATAAACATGGCCAAGTCTCTACCTGGCAAGGAGAACCAAGGCTGCCTGCTGCCCGCCATGCAGAAAGCTGGCAGATCCAGAAGCATCCTGGGTGCAGGCTTCAACAAAGGCATAAGGGTGAATCGGAATCTGTCATTGGGGAGACCAGGATCTTGGTGCCTACCAAGGTTTTTCATCATTAAAAGAAGGCCAGTCAGAACAGAGGGCAGGGTAGACTTGATGTCTTGTCGTAGGCTGCAGGAAATGTGGAACCAGCTGTCTCTTCTTTCCTTCTTGCTGACCCTATTACCTCATCCACTCATAGGTTACTTACTGATAACACTTTGGGGGATGTTCAGTTGCATGTATTGTTTCAACAGTGCAGTTAGCTTTAGTGCTACCAGCTATCCTGGCAAAATAGCATAAAACTGCAGAGAGATACCCTCCCAGATCACTTGACTTGTGCTCCCTCTGAATAAAAAGCTCTGTTCTTTTTGGCTTTAAATCTCAGGTAAGAGCTTTAGATATGACAAGTGAAATCAGCAGTTTCCCATCCCGCCCATATACTCCAGGCTAGAACAGATCCACATCAGCCTGACAATTGCCACCTGACTCACCTCATCATTTAGTTCCCAAGTGTTGCTGGGGTTCGGGTATCTTCAGGGCCAGACACACTTGAGATGCAGTTCTGAACCCTTGAGCCCTTCTCAGAACATGGGGCTCTCTGGAAAGTGGTCTTAGCCTAGTATGAAGATTCTTAACTTAGAACGGAGGACACTACTTATCTAAAGTTCTCTGAACAGTCATCCCTGGGACGGGGGCATCCACATGGCTTCAGCAGCAGCATCCTTTGAAGTGGGTAAGGACATTCTCATCGATACTACAGTGGCTCAATGGGTCAATCAACAAACATTCATTATTAGGTGCTTATGGTGAGCCTTACCGTGTGTGCGAGGCACACAAAGACTAGCTTGAGGAGTTTACAGTTCATTTGGAGAAACAATACACAAATACAGAGGTAGATGCAAAAGGTATAGGGAATAGATACAGGGCATTTTGTGGGGGTATTTAGCAGCTGCAGGAGTTGGGGGGGAGACTAGGGAAGGTCTCACAGAAAGGGTGGCACTGTATCCAGTCTTGGTCTTGAAGTAAATGAGGGAGTTACAGAGTACATCCATATAAAAAGGATGTGCATTCCGGGCACAGAAGACAGTCAGTGAAAAGGCCCAGAAATGGAGGAACAGGAAGGTCAGTTTGGCTAGATTGTAGAGTGAGTGAAGGGGACTGATGCATAATAAGGTCGTAAAGATAGTCTGGGGACACTTTGTCAAGTGCTTTAAATGCCAAATAGAGTTGTTTATATTTACTTCCAAAGGTAAGAGTGAGCCACTATATTTTATTGAATAGGAGAGTAACATGGTCAGATCTTGCTTTTCTTGTCTGAGTTTAGGGCTTCAAAGTTTAACAAGATGTAAGCAAAGGGCTGATTTATTTACAGATTTGAAGAGATATTCACTTGCCTCTAAGGTACTTATTTAAATTTTACTTACAGCAGACTTAACATTGCATGCGGGAAGGAGGGGTAATTTTTTTTTTCTTTTAAATATCCCCCAAAGGCTTGATTCACTGTAAGGACCAACAATTCAATAAAAATACACAAGGCCATTATTAGAGTTTAGTAATAGCTCTTAGGTATGCCGAGTAACTTCTTTAACAACTACTCAATCATTTGGGCCACAATGATCAATTATAAATCACTGCTAAAACACATTCATTGTATACCCATCCCACCACAGTGCATGCTAAGAATGCATAACACACACAAAAAAGATACTTTTAAATATCCCAGTGCACATCACATTACGGATCCATAACACAGAATGCATGCTAGTGCAGAAATCAATTTAAAATAAAAAGTTATTTAAGTGGCCAGAGTACTTAAGTTTAAAAGACTAAGAGCTAGGCATGCAGTCATGAAAGATATGGTTTTAAAGATTAATAATATGTAGATGTTTGCCAGTGCTAAAATACATTTATAACTTACATGCTATTATTCAGTCAGTCATTCTTTCAACAAACATTTATTAAGCACCTACTGTGGGCAGAGCACCTACTGTGTGCAGTGCTAGGCGCTGGGAAAGATACAAAGTTTAGATAAGACATGGCCCCTGCCCTCATGGAATTTGATAGCTTGGGGGGAGGGGGTAAAACACAAATAAATAACTATAATACAAGTTAGGACATCATTAAATGCATCAGACGGCTGAGTGTATTCAAGATCTGAGAGGGAAGAGCTTCAAGAGATCAGGGAAGAAGTGGCATTAGATTGGACTTTGATACAAGAATTCATCAGGCAGACTGAGAGAGGGAGGATATAACTGGCATAAGTAAACAGAATGAGCAAAGTTGTGGAGGCTGGAGAGCCCAGTGAGTGTTCACATGGCCTGGGCTTAGTCTGACTGAATTGTATAGTGCCCAGAGGGAAAAATATAAGATAAAAAATGGAAAAGAATGGTGGTTTCAGATTGCACTGTGCCCTGAATGGAGAGTAGTAGCAGTAGTAGCAGTAGCAGTAGTAGTGGCGGCGGCAGCAGCAGCAGCCAGCATTTACACATAGCTTTAAGGTTGGCGAGGCATTCTACAAATATTATTTCATTTCATCCTCATAAGAACTCTGGGAGGTAAGAGCTTTTATTATCTTCATTCTACAGAGGAGGAAACTGAGGCAGACAGGTTTTAAGTGATGTGCTTAGGGTCACATGGCTAGGAAATGTCTGAGACTGAATTCACTCAAGTCTTCCTGACTTTGGGCCCAGCATTCTGTTCACATCAATTGTAAAAGCTACTTTATTAGTAATAGGTTTAGCATTCCATTAGCTGAGGAATGATGGAACCTGTACATAAGAAAAATTATTTTGGTAGTAGTATGAGGATAGGATTTGGAGGTAAAGAGACAGTCCAACCACTCTGACATTGTAAAAAAAGGGAAATTTTGTCTTTTTTTTTCCTTCTAATTCTCTCATCTTGGTAAAATTAGACAACAAAGGAAAATCCTCTAGATAATACTGGGTTCTGTTTTGGAGCTTCCAGTGAAGTCTATTTTCCAGAATAGACATGCCATCTGACAGCCACCATACTGATCCATGAAATGTAGGGATCCCAGCCATGTCATAGCTTTTGTAACATTTCAACCTTCCTCTTTTCTTTGCATATGTGCATCTGCTTTAGGACAGGATGTGGGTTCATTGGTGATATAATATGTAAGAGAATGATTCCTTCTTTCCCTGTTTTCAGTATCCCTGAATTTTGTGAATTTTAAGCTCTTACTGGATTGCTATCCTGTAGGAAGTATACTTAGGCCACATTATTTATGAATCAGTCACCTCTATCTGTATCAACTATGGGCAGTAAAGTGCAAAGCATCCCATTAATTTTATTAGCATTTGTAATCCATCAATAATTTTCTTAGCTCTGTTGGTAAAACTTAAAAAAACCCCCAACAACTTGTCCTGTTACTATCTAGTATTCACAGAGTGGTTCCTATCATTTTAGTGGTTCTTAAAACATCTAGAAGGGCATTCTGAATGAATGGGTAGTAGGATGATAGGGGCACAGACCCAGAGGAGGGATCTGAGCTCAGGTCCTTTGGTGCTAAAGCCAGGGATTCTTCCACTGAACCCTACCCCTACAGAAGAGCTGATGAACATAAGGCATGGAAATGTTGGGTGATTTGCAAAAGTTCTATAGAAGAACCCAGAGAATGGCTCTTAAACGCCTGGATCCTGTTCTTGTCACTTAACTGCTGGCCTATGTTTCTTCTAAGAATTCAAGGGCCCAGGTCATTCTTTGCCATAGGCGGGTACAGGTGAATGAATAACACCACTGAAGAATAATCCTACTAAGGTAAATCACGTTTCCTAGATTAAGAACATGAACAGGTAGAATGAATGAAATTTACTAACACAGAGATGCTTAATCTTCCATTATATGGAAGTTAATGATTATTGTAAAGGAGTGATGGTAATTCACTCCCTGCTTTTACAGGAAACACAGCCATCTCATTTTTTTTTCAAAGAAGATTCTTCTTCTCTATACACCTTGGCATCAAGGATAATGGCCCTGCTTCTATGGGGTACACTGGCCAATTGCAATATATCAAACCACACTTTTAGCCAAAGGGAAAGATCCTGAAATTCACATAATATATCAGAAGTCATACAATCTCAGAGCCAGAAGATACCTTCGAGGTCATTTAGTCAAAGGGTCTTTGATTAGAAATTTGGAGCTGGAAGGGATCTCACGTGTCATTTTTTTTACAGGGGAGGAGTCTGAGACACAGAAAGGTTAAGTGATTTGCCCAGAACCACACAGCTAGTAAGCAGACTTTGAACCAAGGTCCTCTTGATTCCAAGTCTAGCCCTCTATCCATTGCTCTGCGATGCTTCTCAGCCTACACCTAAGTTGGGATCCTGTCTACAACATCCCTGACAAGTGGTCATCATGTTATCTGCTGATAGACCTTCAGCAATAGGATCTCATTTCCTAAACCAGTCCATCACAGTTTTGGATACTTTTTGGATTACTTGAAAGTTTTTCCTTTTAAAAGGCATTCATCTGACTCTCTACATACACCCTTTACTCCCATTCCTCTTTTTGCCCAGTGGGGGCCAAGTAAAAGAACTCTAATCCTTCTTCTTTGCCTGCAGGAAGGCTGGCTCTCTATAGATGCCATCTTCTATCCCCTCAGAACTCTCCACTAGGACATAAAGAGTCCACTAGAAAGCTCAAAATCCTGTTTTTAAGCCTCATGACAAATACCTTTAGCACAATCTGCTCCATGGAATCCAGGGAAGCAATGACACACTCCAGATACACACTCGCCATTCCCATGACAATTACGTGGACAATCCTGGACTGAATCTGAAAGAAAGAAAAACCCAATGATTTCCTTCTCCTGTTGGACTCGGACAAAATCTGATGGTCACCAGGGTGATCTCTGTGGGATGGCACACTTTTTAAAAAGATATGTTGGAGATACCAATGCCAGATCTCAAAAGTAGTTAGTTCTTAACCTTTGGTTTGCTGTCAGTAAAGGCTTAAAGGCTTTAAGAAATGCCAGTTCTTGAAACTCCAAACCTAGTCCAGGCCCTGGCACAAAGTTGGAGCATAATAAGTACTTGTTGATTGACTAGACAATTCAATCAAACAGATATTTATTAAGTGCTTATTATGTACAAGGCACTGATAAGAGAATTACAATACAAAGATATTAGCTAGCATTTAATTTGTAAAGTGCTTTACAAATATTATCTCATTTTGTCCTTACAACAATCTGGGAAAGTAGGCCCTATTGTTATCCTAATTTTACAGAAAAGGAAACTGAGGCAGGCAGAAGCTAAGTGACTTGTCCAGGGCCACATAACTAATAAATGTCTGAGACCAGATTTGAACTCAGATTTTCCTGACAGAGTTCTAAGCACAGTCCTGACTACACAAGAGAATAAAAGACCACTATCCAATGGCAGAATTAGCTGTCTACATAAATATATATGGGTATCTAAGGGGTATAGTGGATAGAGAACTGGCCCTGGAGCTAAGAGGACCTGAATTCAAATGTGACCTCACTCACTAGCTGTGTCATTTAACCCTGTTTGCCTCAGTTTCCTCATCTGTAAAATGAACATGGTCATAGTCAGACGCTACTGAAATGACTCCATAACAACAACAACAAAATATTCATGCAAGTCCGGGCATAATGGGAGAAGAACAAAGGAATAATCCAAAGTTCTATGAGAAATATGAAAAAAAGCAAAGATAATGTCCAATTATGGGGATAGGGAATGGCTATATAAAGGAGATAATGTCTGAATTAGGTGGAAATACCAATGGGATGGGATTGAGTGGGTTCACTTCATTTATACAGGATGTGAGGGCAAGAAAAGAAGGAGGTAAGCACAGTATGAGTAGAACCCAGGCTAGGAACTTAAAACATTTTAGGTAGGCAATGGCAAGCCACTATGGATATTAGAGTAGAACAATGGATTATTCTGGCTTTGTCTCAGTTGGTAGCTAGCTATACGATGGACTCGAGAAGCAAAAGTTTAGATTATGAAACACCAGTTAGGAAGCTGTCAAAATAGTTTTGAGGAGGTGGGCAAGGGTATTAAACCTGAACCAGAATGATTAAAGTCAGCATAGAAAATTGAAGCCACTGGAGCAGGTGAAGTCACCAACAAAAATAACTCACACTTGAAGCATAACAAAATGTTTTCTTCACAGTCCTCTGAGGTATTGCGAGCAACATGTACAGATAAACTTCAGAGAGGTAAGTGACTTTCCCACAGTCATATGGTTAGTCTATATCCAAGTCAAAATTTAAACATATGTCTTCTGACTCAAAGTTCATCACTCTTCCTCTTAAAACACACTATTTCTCAAAGAAGAAGGTGCAGAGAAGGAATAAAATCAAATGACAAGGATTTCTTATTGATCTACTATGTGCTAAATGAGGCAATTAGGTGGCACTGTAGAGCTCCAGACCTGGAGACAGAAAGGCTCATCTTCCTTAATTCAATATGACCTTAGACACATACTAGCTGTATGACTCTGGGCAAGTCACTTCCTCTGTCTGCCTGAGTTTTCTCATCTGTAAAATGAGTTTGAGAGGGAAATGGTAAACCACTCTAGTATCTTTGCCCCAAAATCCCAAATGGGGTTACAAAGAGTCAGACAGACAGACAGAGAAGACTCCACAACAACAAAACCCTTCAAGGAGTTTGTATTCTATTGGGTAAAGATGAGAAATACACATATAATCATGCATAACATCTGCACAGGCACCATGGCGAAATAGAAAAAAATTTAGTCTCTCTCTTTTTTTTTTTTTTGAAGTTCTGGTATCAAATTCATATTGTACTGACTGTGTAACCCCAGGCAACTTAACCTTTCACTGCCCCAGGCAACGCTTTAAGACCATAAGTTACAAAGAAGGTGCCTATCTTCCCTGGTATGGGGTTTTGTGTCCTGTTTGGGAGTTTCCCACATTAATAAAATCATAGATCTGGTACCAAAAACAACTGGGGTTCCGAAAAAGCCAAAGAGGGTTAAACTCTGAACTTTTCAGGGAATGCTTCCACGTAGGGCCTTCAGGAAGGACGAAAAGCCAGCAATGGAGATGGAGAAGAAAGAAGAGGCAAAAAGAGAACCGTGAGCTATAGTGTCACCGAAGCCCAAGGAAAAGGGCATGTCAAGAAGGAAGGGACTAGTCATTTGTTAAATGCTACAAAGAGGTCAAGGAGGATGATTAATTACTTAAAATAAAAGCTTCACTTATGGGTTCTTTGTATAATAAGCTGTATATATTAATCTTCCATCTCTGGGATCTCTGATTTCATTGATATAATAGAAGTTCCTTGAGGCCTGAGAATGTTTTTGCCTTTTCTTTGCTTAGCATAGTGCCTGGAACATAGGAGAAAGCTTAAAAAATGTTTGTTGTTTGACTGATTGATATGGATGCTCTTCCCAACAGTTGAGATTGTGACAACTCCTACTTTTTCATCCTGATGATTCACGCCCACATTCTCCCATAAGTCCTCTCTAAGGGATCTACCCAATGCACTGGCTAGGTGGTACAATGGATAGACAGCTGGGATTGGAGTCAGGAAGTCCTGAGTTAGAATCCAGTTTCAGGTATTTACTAGCTGTGCGGTCTAGGGCAAGTCACTTAACTTTTGATTGCCTCAGTTTCCTCATCAGTAATATGGGGATAATAACAGCACCTACCTCAGAGGGTTGTTGTAAAGATCAAATGAGATCATATTTGAAAGCATTTAACAGAGTGCTTAACACAGAGTAGGTGCTTTATAAATGTTAGTTATGATGATGACTATTTTATCATGCCATGGGTACCAGTGTGGCCCTCAGGCTGTCCATCTGCTATCCCTTACACAGTTGAGTTTCTTTCTGGTTGCGTGTGTGTGTGTGTGTGTGCACGTGCACGTATTTTAGGGAAGAGCTTAGGATCCAAGAAAGCACATCATTTCCTAAATGCCACCCAGTTTGCTCTTTTTCTCATATTCAAGCATGGGGCTAGGTACACTGTTTATTTGTAAATTCTATCCAAGACATGCACTGATGAGCTGATTCAACAGGAGGCTTAGCTTAACTAAGTGCAGGTCACGATCCCAACAGTGGGTATTATTCATCTATTTTGCTTTTACTATGTGGATTGTTGGGTCTACCATTTTTGAAATGATGATGGAGTTTTCTGAGAGGCCTCAGGATTACCAAAGGTGTATTTCACAATATTGGAGCAATTCAGATGGAAGAGAGCCTCCCTGGTTATAACTGCTCCTGAAGCTCCTGTTTGTAGATGATCACATTGAGCCCTAGAAATTACAGGGCTTCTTCAATAAGCCCCACAGTTCCTTTAACATATGATTCAATTTACACACAATTTCTTGGGAATACGACAATTATAGAGAGCAAAGTTTACCTATCTTAGACTGTAATTTAGAGGCAGCTGATAATGGAGTAGATAGAACACTGAGCCTGAAGTCAGGAAGACCTGAATTCAAATCCTACCTCAAACAATGACCAGCTGTGTTCCCCTGTGCAAGTCACTTAACCTCTGCCTGCCTCAGTTTCCTCAACTGTAAAATGGGGATAGTAATAGCACCTTCTCAGTGTTGTTGTGAGGATCAAACATAATGATAATATTTGTAAAATGTACTTAGCATAGTGCCTAGTATATGGTAGGCACTACTTAAATGCTTATTCTGTTCTTTATAAAAAGTTCACCTCAGGCTATTTCATTTCAACATACACTTTCCAACTTTGACAAAATCTCAAAAAGTAACAATCCTGGCATTTTCGCATATTAGTTCACATTTGTAGAAGACTAGAAGTTTTACTTTAAAAGTTTCTGTTTTTTTGCCTGGAGTTAAAATGTAGGCTACCAGTTTTCAATTCTTAAGTAAAAAAAAGTGTGGAATTTTAGGAATTCATATTACAAAGAAAATGAAAAGAACTACTAGCTGCCATGTCTTCGATGTGACATTCGCTGCCTCCTAGGGAGTCAGGTACATTGGCTTTGCTATGTTGTATAAAATACTATAAAGTCTAATTTAACCTAATGGTGTCACCTGAGAGTATTAAAAGAGATTTTTCTTTAAACCTAATTTCCCATTTACTCCCACCTCGGACTGTAAAACCAAAGTGAGCAGTAGCACTCCTTCTCATGGGGAATCTTGCATGTGAATTCTTCTCCAACCACACAAGGTTACAGTTTGTTGCTGGCACCTTAATGTTCACCTAATGAAAAGATTTATTCCTTCAAAAATTAGGCATAGAATTTGAGGATTTGTAAAAACCGATCTTTCCCCAGGTAAATTTCACAGAAATTCTTTGCTGACAGCTCTGGCAGGTTAACGGTGGCAGGCAGCTTATGGTGACATGCTTTCCATTTCCCTTCCATAGTTAAGCACCTTCCCTGGTTTACAGTAGGTGCTTAATAAATGTTTGCTCACTTGTTGACTTTCCTGACACCATCTGAAAACGCAGAGAGGGTGATGGAGGAGCTCCATTCCTGAAGCCAAAGCTGTCCCCAGCCTCTCTGGGGTCAGCAACAAAGCAAGGCGGACCCTGTGGTTTGTGCTGCCCTAGCTCTGCCTAAAGAAACTCGTAGCATCAGCAGCATGACTTATATGGGAATGTGTTTTGCATGACTACACATGTATAACTAACCCATATCAAACTGCTTGCCTTCTCAATAGGGGGTAGGGGAGGGAGAGAATTTGGAACTTAAAATTTGAAAAAAGAATGTTAAAACTTTTTACATATAACTGGAGAAAAATAAAATATTTTTAAAATTTTTTAAAGAAATTGGTGGCAGAGAGGGAAGGTACCTCCCCAAACTTAAATGATTTAATGGTATATTTAGAATGCTATTTCCTATAACTTTTTGAAGAGGGATTTTTATTTTATTTTTTTGCTTTTTGGAGGGCAGTTGGGGTTAAGTGACTTGCCCAAAGTCACACGGCTAGTAATTGTGTCAAGTGTCTGAGGCCACATTTGAACTCAGGTCCTCCTGACTCCAGGGCTGGTGCTCTATTCACTGCACCACCTAGCCACCCTGATTCTTTATTTTTTTTTTAAATCTTTTTTGGAGGGGGGGAAAGCAAGGCAATTGGGGTTAAGTGCCCAAGGTCACAAGCTAGTAAGTGTCAAGTAAGGTCAAATTTGAACTCAGATCCTTTTGACTCCAGGACTGATACTCTATTCACTGAGCCACCTGGATGCCCCAGGATTCTTTATTTTTAAAAGACATTTCTGATGTCATTGCAGTTCATGAATGAAAGGTTGGTCCTACTGAATTCTAGTGACTTGGTAAGATTAAAAGGAATTTTCTCCACTCTGCTATTGTACCTTTTTTCTATCCTCCCTTCCTTATTTACACAGGACAATTCTGTCTGTGGAGCTCAGCCATACTTCCCATCAAGCCCCTGCCACTACTCCTTCTGGATAGAAGATCATGCCCTGTCACAGTTAACCCTTTCAGCTCTTTAATTCCTATTTGGGAGGTTGTGCCGTCCTGATGGTGTGTATCATCACAATATCTAGCAAGAAGGAGCTGTGCCCTGATGCCATCCATATACAAAACCTCACATCCTCATGTCTCTTCTTTAGTTTGGGAATATTGATCAAACCAACATTCCCATTGCTACTAGACAGGGCATGCCAATTTACTTCCTCATGGCTTCCATCTTTCCTGTGACTTTTCAAGTCAGAATACCTCTCCCTGGCTAGTATTCCCTTTTATGCATTATCTCTAAACACTGAATGGAAGCTCCTGAAGGAAGAGACTTTTCCATTTTCAGATTTGTATCTCTTGGGGTCAGCACTGTGTTTGGCACATAGTAAAAGTTTAATAAGTATTTTTTCATTAATTCATTTGTGAAAACATGTACCCACTTATCCAGAATAAGTTTTCTGTGTTTTCTACTACAGTTAAGTCTTTAGAAAGGGGAACAACATATTAGCATCAGCTGGGATGAGTGCAATATCAGACAAATCTTGGTAACTCTATGAGTGAGTAAGCCTGGGTTAAACCAACTCCACAATGGCAGAACCAAATATGGTGGAACCTATGAAGATTGCGGTTAGTTTCTTGCCTTATGACAATGACTAGCTTTGTAGCACAGGGCCACAATGCTGAGCCTCAATTTTCTCATCTATAAAATGTGGATAGTAATAGTACCTGCCTCACTGGGTTTCTATCTGTATTCAGAGGATCATAGATTTAGAGTACCTCTGAGGTCAACTTGTACAGCCTCCTTCTACCCCCCCCCTTCTTGACTTTACATGTGAGGAAAGTGAGGCTCAGAAAGGTGAAGAGCCTTGCCCAAGGTCACACAGGTAATACATAAACAGTAGGTCGAGGATTTGAATCTTTAGGGGTCCTAAGACAATGCTGAGGGTGTCCCAAAAGTCTCAGTTCCATTTTCAGCTGTTAGGCCTTAGAACTGTACTTCAGCAAAAACCACACTAAGCCCTAACAGCTGAAAATGGCACTAAGATTTTTGGGACACCCTGTATATAAAATACTTTGTAAACTTTAAAGCCTATAGAAATGGAAATGAACAGTATTGAGATGGACAGCATGGCATTGTAGAGAGCAAGTCTTGAGTTAGCAAGACAAAGATTAGGTGTCACCTCTGACATACACTGGTTGGGTGACCCTGGCAAATCACATAACCTTTCAGGGCCTAAGGCATCTTTCTAATACTCTAATTTACAGAGCTGGCACAGATCTGCATTGGTTGAGTAGGTCTCTTCAAGAGTGACCTTTCTCAAAAGAAGCTAAGTCACAGGATGATCTAAAGCATAAAATGAAAAAAAATTCTATTTTTCTGAAGAGAAAGTCTATCTATGGAATAAGTCTACTCTTTCTCTCTGGAGTGCATAAAGGATTTTTCCATGAATTCAAAGGCATATTTAATGTGATTAGTAGTTAACACTTATCTAACATCATTTCTTCTGTTTCATATCACACTTTCAGTTCCCTGTTCCCTTTTGATGGAGAAAGTTCTGATAATAATACTTGTGAGAGAGAACCTTGGAATGGAATTAAACACTGTTCTTTCCTCCTTATTTTTGCCAATTACTATCATTTCTCTGTCTACCCAACTATTAGACCTGTTACCTTTGGCTTTCCTCATAAGATAGCGCAGACAAGGGAAATTCTCTTAGGATCTTGCCTCCAATAGGAAAAGTAAAGGTAATGGACTAAGGAAAGAAGGAAAGAACTTACTATCTGCCAAGCACTGAGTGAAGTGCTTTACAAATATTATTTCCTTGAACCCTCACTGACGATCCTGTGAGGTAGATGCTATTATTATCTCTATTTTAGAGTGGTGGAAACTGAGGCAAACAGAGGTTAAGTGACTTGCCCAGGGTCACACAACTAATAAGTGTCAGAGGACACATTTTAACTCAGGTCTTCCTGACTCCAGGCCCAGTGCTCTATCCACCATGCCACTTTTACTACCCTTTACTAAGGATAGAAAAATACAATATATGCCCATAAGAGCAAAATGAATGAAGAGATTAAAGAATTATTGAGATAATTCAGCTCTTAATCAATCTTCTATTAAGGTGATTTAAAAAACCCAATCTGGATAGAAATCAAATTCACCAAAAAAAATTGCTAGGATTATTTTACTTGCAAACCTAAGTATAAGAAGATCACAGTATTTGAAACAAATGAGTTCATGGATAGGTTTCCTCTTCAAAGGACAACAGAGTGACATTGACGGGCATGTACCATACTTGTTTCTGCTGCTAAGGAGTTTGTTGACCATGGGCTTACTTACTAATAACTTGTCTAGATTTGTTTCAAATCCTACTCATCAGCACTGGTGTGTATGCTACATACTTTCTTGGTATAAACCCAGGATTACTAAAGGGAAATCATTTTACATCACACTCTTTGCATATATAAGGACCCTTAACCCAAAGCAAATTTGTTTTATTTCAGTTGTTTCTATTAGTTTTAAAATCGGTCCTGTATCAATTCCTTCAGTGATGTTCTTATCTCTTTACATATAATATGACCTTGTAGTTTTCCTTTGCCGTGGAATGTTTTTTTTTAATCACGTCACAGAAGAAATTGAAGTTCCTAACTGGTTTGGAAAATTCCAGAAAGGAGGAGGAACATTTCTACCACCTAGGTATCAGGAATTTTCCTATAATAGAAGAGACAGGGACTGACTTCAAGGCTCAGTCATATATGCCATATTAAGTCTGTCTGGTTCTGAAACACTGAAATTGTGCCCATAGCAAGGAAATGCTTCCTGAATTAGGAGTCATCTTCTGTTGTTCAGGAAGCAGATGGTGCTTCAGGAGCTCTGGTACCAATCAGAAGACCAGTTCTTAACCATGGAATGAATTAAAAAGCATTTGTGAGAAACGACTGAAAAGGCTTATCTTCTGGGTTTGGACATTTTCAGATGGCAAAAGTCATGAAAAGCAGGTACTTCTTGGCTCAACAGAAGGAAGATAAAACAGAGAATATGAATTTTACAAAATTCATATGCATTAAAGAATATACATTAAAATGCTTAGGATTGATGCTAACACAGAACCCTAAGAAATTTATTTGGTCGCTTACCCCTATTTTATGCATTCACTGAAGGGCTCTTAAAGAAAGATATCATTTCTCTGCTCTCTCTTACTTTCTTGAGTGAATGTCAGTCAGTCAGTCAGTCAATAGCCAGGCATTGTGCTAAACACTGGGGATGTAAAGGCAAAAGATAGCCCCTGCCCTCAAGGATCTCACAATCTAATGAGTGAGACAGTAAACAAACAAAAATGTATCAGCAAGGAATAGGATAAAGAGGAAATCATCAAGGGGAAGGCACTAGAATTAGGAGGGACTGGGAAAGGCTTCCTGTAGAAGGTGGGATCTTAGTTGGGATTTGAATGAAAGGCAGGAGACAGGATATAAGGATGGAGAGAATTCCAGGTATGGGGCACAACCAGGGAAAATGTCCAGAGCCAAGAAATGGAGTGTCTACCATTTGTGGAACATTAAGGAGGCCAGGGACACCAAATCAAAGAGTACCTGGGGAGGGGAGAGAGGTAAGGTATAAGAAGAATGGAAAGGTGTATGGGTGGGGGGAGGAGTAGGTTATAAAGGGCCTTGAATGTTAATAAGAACATTTTGTATTAGATCTTAGAGGTCATAGGTAATCAATGGAGTTTATTGAGTGTGTGTGTGTGTGTGTGTGTGTGTGTGTGTGTGTATAAGATATGGTGAGACCTGCACTTTAGGAAAAAATCACTTTGAAAGCTGAATGGAATTCTCGGAATAATTATTTTGAGGCTTTGTTCCCAAATTTTTTTTAAGGGTGTTAACAGCTCATTATATAATCATCTATACTTTGACTTAGTTGTGGTTTATAGATTTCAGCTTCTTGTAATATGCAAAATAGTAACTATTTAGGGAATGTATTTGTGTCAAGTGGATGGAGGCATTAACAGCAGTACCCCAAAAGTAAGATTACCAAATCAACTCTTACACATACCTAGGACAACTGTGTTGAAGGAAACCATTTCTTTGTCTTTGCCATCATTGTAAAAGGCCAGGTGCCATAGACCTACATCCAAATATTGTACAAACACAGCTTCATTCTGGACCAGTGTCTGGATGCTCCGGCGTTCCCGGGGAGACTCTACCACACTCCATTTCTCTTTGCCATCCAGGCGCTCCATGAAGTCATACTGTTAGAAGAGAAAGAAATTGCATGTGAAATAAAGAGACAGATCCCACATATCCAATGCCTCTTTCTTCCCCCTTCTCTGACAATCAATCAAATATATTTGAATATCTACTACATATCCAATATTGTGAAGCTACCAAAGAGATTTGATGTTGCTGATGATGCTAATACTATCTGACATTTGTATAGAATTTTGAGGTTTGCAAAGTACTTACATTTAAACAGAGTACTGTCCTCAAGGAGGAATTTACAACCTTGTAGAAGAAACAAAATGCTTAACTGTGTGTTACTAACAAAAAGGTCCAATAGTTTAGGGCATGGAGAGATCTGTGCAGGTTGGAATAGCAGGAAAAAGCTTACTGAGAAGCTAGGATTTGACCTAAGCTTTGAAAATTGGATAGATTTATAATGGGTGGAGGGGGATAAGAACATTCCGAATGGGATAAAGACGATTCCAAGTGGAAGAAAGAATGTGAGCAAAGGTGGGAATGGAGAAGTAAGTTCTGTATGTACAGGAAACATGTAGGAGGCCACAGCAAGGAGAGGACATGGCAACCTGGGGAGCAGTTGAGCTTGCTGTGGAAGTCAATGGGGAGTCACTGGGGATTCTTGACCAGCTGAATGGTATGAGAAAAGGAGTGCTTTAGGATGATGATTTTGATAATGTCAGACAGGACAAATTAGTGAGAAAGATCGTTCAGAAAAATCACTGCAGTGCTAGGTGAAGTGGTAAGGGTTTGGGGTAGGCAACAGCATTAGGAGTAAAGATGGAGGGTATCAAAATTTGAGAGAAATTTATTGGGGAAAGAAATGATAGGATTTGTGACACGTTTTATAAATGTGATTCAGGAGAGGGAGGATCAAAGATACTGATTTCTAGTTAGGGAGACAGGAAGTAAGTGCCACAGGCTGTAGTAGGGCAGTCTCCTGACCACCATGCATGTATCATTTCACATCAAAGACATGTTGGAGCATTTAAGGGAGCATTTTTAAGAATTCCAATTTTTGAATTTTTTAATGAAAGCAAATTCCCACTATGGGATTAATTAATTTCCTTCCCTATTCCCTTTGTTCCCAAAAGCAAGTATTAGTCCAGGGATGTACAAGGAGCTCAAACCCAAATCTTTTTGGAAACTTCCTAGTCAAGGTAAATAAAGTAAGAATGGGGTTGGCTCTCTTGTTTCAGTGGGTCAACTAGTAACAGCTGTGCCTCAGGAAGGGACATTTTATCTACAAAGAGTGAAAGTTATATATGTGTTTAATCTCTTTCTACCTAATTGATTTTTAGTCATGGCTGAAAGTGGGAGGTTAGACTTTAAAGACTGAGATAAATGATTTAAAATAATAATAATAATAATAATAATAATAGTAATAACAATGATAATGATGATGGCAGTTAGCATTTATATAGCACCTACTATGTGTCGTCCACTGTGCTATGTACTTTACAAATATCTCACTCGATCCTTACAATAGCTCTAGAAGGTTGGATCTATTATCATCCCCATTTTACAGATGAGGACTCTGAGGCAAACATGTTGCTTTTTCAGACTAGAAAGACATTTGCTTTCTAAATCAACTTAAGACTCTGACCAAAGAAACTAAATTTCCATGAATTACTTGTAGGAAAATACTTCATTTTTTGGGGGGTCTCTCATATCACCCTCATATCACCCCCATGAGGGAACCTGTAGAGAACGAGATCACTTGTATGCTATACTGTGAGTGGATTGACTAGCCATAGACCATGAAAGTTCAGACTTAGGGGACACCTAGTCTTGACTAATCAAGTCACTTAGGGGGAAAAAAAACTCAAGACATTTTACTAAGGACATTGGAAATATATACATATATTTTAGATAAATAGATAGCTAGATAGATGTAAATACAGATACTTCATCTGGCTTCTCAAAGTCCTTCCCTTTGTTCATGAGGAAGAAACAGTTTCAGATTACCTGGAAGATTTTTTTTTCCTGAAACAAACATGATTCCATCACTGTCATTTCACAGTGGGATTATTAGCAAAAGTTTATCTACTTCATATGACTCAAATCAGGGGATCCCTTAATCTCCCCTGAATTCATATCCTTATGGTTTTCTTTTTCTTTCTAGAGCACACACCCACCTAGAACATGATGTGTTTTCAGAATGTTTTTACAATATCAACAGATGTTTTTCACTAAGGACACAGATATACGCACTTTTCCCTCAAATTCAATTTATCCCATAGGTGACTGTGGAAAGTCCACAGTGCAATGAGGCGCAACACAGATAACCACACTTAGGTTACAGGAAAGGCATGGGAACTCCTGAAGACTGAACGAGTCAACCCAGAAAGTCATCAAGTTTGCATTCCAGGACTGGAAGCAGTCAGTTTGCTTGGGAAGCATCTGGTTCAAGAGAGGCTCTGCATTCTAGAATTGTTAAGTCTCAGCCTGACCAGCTGGCTTGGCAGACTGGCTAACTTTAGAAGGAGGCCACATTCCAGTGGCCCACTCTTTGCTAGTGTTACATCTTAATGGAATGACATTATAGATGGGCAATTCATTGATGGAAAACAATTACAATTGGCTGTGCTGCTAAACTCAAGGAAACTCAGGTATAGAATAGAGATTTGGGAAACTGCACTGTACTTGTCTTAAGCTTACGCTACTTTATGTCCATACTATCCAATAACAAAAGCAGCTTATAGCCACACAGTCCCTTTCCCAAAGAGGAAAGGGTATATTGTGTCTGGCTTCATGGCTGCTTGGGGCAGACTGCAATTATTTTTTGCTTCAATACACAGAATGAGTGGGGAAAGTGGTAGTAACATGAAAAAAACAATCAAAAAAGCCCCTACCCTCTTTGCTTTAGTTTCTCCACTCTTTGAAAAACGTTAGCGTGTCATGTGCCTCAGAATCATCAGTCATTCACAAAGTGACATGAAATGCAACTTTTACAGGAGCTCAAGAGACAAAGAAACAAACTGCAGAAAATATTTGACTTATCCAATTATAAACGTCTCTTCCTCTTGACAGAGACTATGAAGGGGTTGTAATGAAGAAAACTTAGTGGTTTGGGGAATAAATTAAACTAGAGCAGAGAGGTACACACAATGTCACTAATTTTTTTTCCTGGAAGGTAAGTTGTCAATCCTTTCCAGTATATCACATTCTTGTATCAGGGATGTTCCCTGCCATCTACACAAAGATACACCTGCAAAGGAGGGCAGGGTTAATGGAGGTCATTACTCTTTGGGAAGATGTTGTTCTTGGGTCCAAGACCCTTGGAAAAAGGGGGGAAATAACTTTATTGCTACTTGGAACATGTGTTCACTAAGGGTCGACATGGAAAAGGAAAGCAATAAAAGCTGACATTTCTCTCTGACGGCATGCTGTTCTCCTCTCCTGGTGCTGGCAGCCTCCTCTGCCTCCTCTATGTCTGATGTTGCTTCTACCTCAGATGGCAGGGCAAACTCAGCAGTTGGTAGGATTGAAGGGGAACAGCATGCACGAGTACGGGTTGCTTGAAGCCATATTAGCCACAGGGTCTCTGGTCTCATCCAGTGATCGTGGGAGTGACTTAGCAAGAGCAGGTCACTCAAAGGGGCCTGTACATATCTTTCTGCTTCCAGCAATGCCCGTGGCAAAGTGCACTAGGAATTCTCCTCATTAAAGCTAAGCACAATTTCTTTTCTCTCTTTCAAAGAGAGGAAGTACTAGTCCAAGGTACAGGAAAGACAACCTCTTCAGTACCACGGCCAGCTCCTCGGCAGGCGTTCTGCCCTTCCATCACTGTGGCCTCCTATGACAGTTGCAAGACTTCGCATCCTGACCAGTCTTCAATCTCCATATTCCCTGCAAGATGCCAATTGGGCACAGCTGCAAAGGATCGTTCTGGGTGCTCACCCTCCAGGTCCGAGAGGGAGATCATAAACTTGTGTTAAGGAGAATCCACCTTTATGTTTCTTAGCCATAACCACTCACTCGTCACTCATTGTGCCAGTCCCACACAGGAACACAAAACAGACGAAAGAGAGCGAGGAACAGAAACTGATACCTTTCCAAAAAAGACTGGCTTGTACTCCAACATTTGCACCACGTCCCCCCTCTTTGGGTGTGACTACACTGGTAGAATTCTTTGCTGTATTCTTTCATTATGTCCCTTTTTGTAGGAGCAAAGAGCGATATCCTCAGTCTTGCAGAGAACAGCTGCCAATTTACCTGTGTGGTTGGCCTGATTTAGTTCTAAAATCCATTGAAAATGCTACTTTCTAGAAAGGAGACAAAAAGCCACTAGGCACATACTCAAAATGAGAGCAGCTCAAAACATCTCGATGCTTGGCCACATTTCCTTTCCATTTAATAATGTGCTTTTGTGTTGGGTTTGCAGACAAGGTCGTGAAAGTGGGACAAATGAACACAGGAATGCATATACCAGCACTTCCAGGGCCTTCACCTATAACCATCTGGCATTACTCAGTCCTTGCCTGGATAAGTCAATCCTAAGAGATAAAGCTTTGCCCTCGATTTTAAGCAACAGCTAAGGAAAGGCATAGCTTTAAGTTAAATCATGACAGCTCTATGACAGAATCATGGTGCCTCAGAGTCAGGAAGGCGACACAGACGTCACAAAGTAGACATGTACCATGCTTAGCAGTAGGGAATTCTCTTATTCACATTTCAGTCCTCCCCACAAGGTCACTAGGTAATTGTGTTGTCCATCTGATTAAACCCAGAGAAATGCTGGAAGAGATTTCTCTGAAGACCAGATGAGTCACCTGACTATGGTATACCCAGTCTGGGTCAGTGAAGCTAATAACAGTCTCAAGGCCATCCCAAAATGTAGATCTGTTCTACCGCAAGGCCAGCTAAATCAATACTTCACCTCTTGTTGCCTTGCCTATGTGATTCTTTATTTACTGCACGTTCTCATCTAATTGTCTTTATCCAATGGTTTATCAAAAATGTCACATCTGGCTCCGTGCCATTCCAGAATCAATAGGAGTGTCTCGTGTGGGCTAGATGTAAAAATAAATCAAATGCATCCTTGAGAATAGGGGAACAAACCGTGAAGGCTTCCAGCCACAGAATGAATGCCTGGGTGCATAGAAGAACAGAACCATTGTGGGTAGTGATTCTGCTCTCAGGAGTATGACCTGGACTTTCCCTCAGCTTAAAAAGTTTGAATAGTTTCTCAGGTTCTGTCTGTCTTTTGTTTTTATGCTCTAGTTTCCTGCACATAACCATTTTGGGAACTTTGCACCTTTATAGACCTTAATGGATTGAAATTCCAGCATAGATTCACTTAAAAAATGCCAATGATTTGGCATTGTATAGCTTGGCAGTTTAGTCAAGAAAATATAAATCATATTCACTGCTCTACACTGACCTTACACATACAGAGCTCTCCTGTCTTTCCAGTTTGCTATCACTTAAGATTCAAAGGACAAGAACCTCTGCCTTCTGGAGATACGGTTTAAAGTTTCCTCCTTAAGAGGCTGTGTGGTGCAGTGAAAAGCTGGAATCACTGGACGGTACAAAAAGAGCTGGAAGGGACCACAGAGGCCAGAGAATCCAAGCTCATTTTATTGTCAGGGAGGATAAGCAACTTGTCTAAGATCATATGGATAGTGTGAGTCACAGGAGGGGGGGGGGGTTCCGATCCCTGCTCTGCTTTTACTACCAATGCAGCCTTGTCTGACTTTTCTAGGTCTCATTTTCCTCCACTATAACATGAAGGGGTTAGATTGGAAAAGTTCCCTTTTAGTCCTTTGTCTAGGATCCCTTGATCTCCTCCTCAATAAACTTGAACATGGTTTCTTCAAAAGAAAATGCCAGAAGTGCCCTTATGCCTGTCTTAGATCTTGCTGCTTGATAACTAGATATGTGGGCAAATGCTAATTGGCACAGATTGCTGTGGGGTACCCTTGGACACCAACAACGGATACAAAGGGCCTTTGGAGGTATGTCTGCTTTTCGGGGCACTTTGCATCTACTTCTGCGGAAATCGAGGCTTTTACAGATTTCATAAAATCTCCTTAGCCTAACCTATGTTAGGTCCCAGAGTGTCAATAAAGACCTGAGATTGTGTTTGTAAAACTATCCTCCTTAAAAAATGAGATTAAATATCTCATTAGTGAATTCTGTGAATTAGTATTTGATGTGATACACAAACTGACAGCAGAACAAACATGAATTCCCTTCCCATTTTAGCTTGCAGGGCACCACCCCATGGTGCTAAGCACCAAGCTGAAGTGTAAGGAGGCTGGGGAGGGCAGGGAAAAGAGAGAGAGAGAAGTCATTTCTGACTTGATAATTACCCAAGTCAGACTCCAATAAGGCAGAGACAACAGCAGGAGCAGAAGCAGCCCAGCACTAAGGTATCAGGGATATTCAAAGAATCAAATGAGCATCCAGGTTGCTGGGTAATTCAAATTATTTCTACTTAGAATTGAAAACATGAGCAGAGTTACTTACTCAGGCAAAGACTGGAAAAAGGGAGGGAGGATAGGAGGGATGAAGAAAGGAAGGAAGGAGAAAGAGACAGACCATTTTCAAATAAAGCCTTGAATTGGAAAGATATAAACCAGGGCTAGCAAAAGCTAACATCACTAATGGTAGTCTATAGTTTTAAAAAATGTCAGGAAAAATTCACTGACGGTCACTGATAATGTTTGCTTAATTCGATGTATCTTTATTCTATATATTCCTTATATGCCATGCTTTTTACTTATCCATTATAAGTAGGATAAAATTTGTGGTCCCTTAATATTTTCCTTTTTATTTTTTTACATTTTTTTTTTGCTTTTTGGAGGAAGGCAGGGCAATTGGGGTTAAGTGACTTGCCCAAGGTCACACAGCCAGTAAGTGTTAAGTGTCTGAATCTGGATTTGAACTCAGGTCCTCCTAACTCCAGGGCCCGTGCTCTATTCACTGTACCACCTAGCCACCCCTTTCCTTTTTTTTTTTTTTAAAGTCTGTTTTTTACAGATTTTCTGCTATACAACCCAGAAGCACATCTTGGCTTAAAAGCACTCAGGAATGATGGTTTCTTTTTCTAGTTCATCCACCATTCAAACTTATATTGTTCTCCCTCTTTTGAGATGCATACCCACTAAAAAGACTATAAGGTTACCCCTGGAAGATATAGAACTCACCGGTACATCAGCTTGAGTGACTAAATGAGGCATTTTTTAATATTTGCTAAACAGTAATCCTGAGAAGGTGAAGTCCCAGCAGGGTTCCCAGGCGGTAACTGCATCTTGTTGTCTCCGGTTAATCATGTACCTAATTTGCTGATTATTGACTTGTTCTCACAAAGGATTTTACCCAGCTTGACATATCAGTAGTGATCAGTGATGAACCGTCAAGTGAACTCACTCATTGTTTTAACCACCCAAGTTCTTAACTTACAGTAACAGTTTATGTGTTTTCTATTGATGTCCAGTATAGTAGCCAGGTCATATTGTTTCTCCTAATCTGAACTGTTCTGTTACTTGAGTCAAGGCTGAGAATCTTTGGGAGGTCTGGGATTCACTTAGAAACGTGAAGCACTGGCTACCCCCATTCAGGAATTAAGGGGCTGGTTAAGTAGGCATTACTTTAGACATGGAGACAGGGAACATGGGTTTGAGTCTTAGCACTGTAACTTAAAAGTTATGTGACCCTGGGCAAGTCACTTAACCTCTCTTGGCCTCAATTTCCTCATCTGTAAAATAAAGGAAACAGACCTCTGAGGTTCTTTCTAGATTTACATATATGATTCTATGATTCTATCCATTCCTCAAGTATTTGCCCAAATGTTGCCTACTCCATGAAACGTTCCTCAATTACCTCCAGGTGGAAATGAATTTTCCTTCCTAGACTTTGCCTTACACCTTTCACATGCTCTTACACACTTTACTTTCAGCATTATAGCTAATAGACTGTTATGGTTTAATGCATACATCTTATCCCAGATGTCAGAGTACAAACTTCATGAGGGTAGGGAATCCTTCCAGGACCTTATTCAGTATTTGAAACCTAATTCATAGTCAGTTGTTCAGTGAACATTTACCTCATATCAGAAATCTTAAGAAGGTTCACCTTTTGATAGTGATGATTTTTATCTAAATGCAATCTAGAGGATAATGTCATCTTATACTCTGTCAGGCTATATACAAAACATGGTAAGAACAGCCAGTATTTTGAAGGCCCTGATGAGATGTACATTAATGAAAATATAGTTCTTAAATTTTGAGGTTAGAACTAGAAACCATGTGAGCAGGGAGGTATGTCAGAGATCTCCTAGTCCAGAGTCCCCCTGTTACAGAGGAGAAACCGAGGCTTAGAAAGTGACTTGTTCAACATCACAAAGTGAGGCAGAGACACAATCATAATTATAACCTAAGGCTCCACATTCAGTCATAGGCACATGTACAGTATGTACCAGATGTGACCCAGCACAACCTAATGTCCCAGTAGCTTTCTGACAGTGGGGAAGAATCTCAGCATCTGGAACCTGTTGGGATCAGGGACAACTTTTCCAGTTTGCGGGGACCCTAGTTACCATAGCTATCGGTATCACTGCTCGGTTTTCTTTTTCTTCTTCACACCAAATCTTTCTCCTCTACTTCTATAAGGCTCTGGGTGTGGGAGGAAGAAGGAGATGAGTAGAGAACTTGGTTTCCCAAGCAGTCCAGGGTCCCGCTATGACCCTCTTTCTGAGCTCTCTCCACTGGTGCTGTCTACTCTGCCACAAAGGAGCTTCTTCTCGGCAGATCCTAGTTCCTATCGCAGTCTGTGGCTTTTTGTCCTCCTTCCTACCCCCAGGAACCTCTAGCACTGTCAGGACCCCAGCTGGCTACAGGTGGGTAGTACAGCACAGTTGGGTACAGTCCTTTGACACCTTTGGTCACTTTGTTTTCTGTGGCTCAGGCATCAGTACATGACTTTACTGAATTCAGGCAGGAAAGAAAAGCAGTTAAATTAAAAAATTTTAAGGAATACCACCCTGACCACCAGTTTTCATTGCCTTAGCTTCATAGTATAGAGTACCACTAAGGCAGTAAAGACCAGCTGGGGAGATCCTTTTTTTAGCTAAGAATATAAAGCTGAGAATGTTGTATAGTTTTGTTAGGGCAAAAGAGAAAGGTCTGACTAAAGAGTCAGTATTTTGAAGTTTGTGTTTTAAAAATAAAATTTGATGATTTAAAAAAGTGTACCTAAGTTTCAATTTCTTTGCTTGATGAACAAAAATAATGTCCTTTATGTACTGAGTATCTAATAATTCACCTTAAAATGAAACAAAGCCCCCCGAACATTTCATGGATTCAGGTCTTAATGACATGAGAGGCATATGACTAGGTTGCTAGACCTTTGTTCTTTTCATTATCTCTCTATTCATATTCTGTATCCAAGAATCTGAAGTTTGAGAGATCAAAGGTAAGAAAAGAAACTCTTCACTACTGAGAATCCTTGTTTAAGAATACGTAACAGTTTAAGCAATCCAATTCACACAACCTAGCCACAAGAAGTTCTTTCTCCCCCTCCTGTCCTGTCTCTGTCTCTTCTCTTCCTCCCTGTCCTTCTGTCTGTCTGTCTCTCTCTCTCTTTTCCCCTTTCTCTGTCTCTCTATTTCTGTCTGTCTCTCCCTCTCCCCACCCCTCTCCCTTCCCTCCCTGTCTCACCCTCTCTGTCTCTCTTTATCTCTCCTTCTCCCCCCTGACTCTCTCTGTTTCCCTCTCTCATTCCTTCCCTCCCTCCTTCCCTCTCTCCCTCTCTCTCTCTCTCTCTCTCTCTCTCTCTCTCTCTCTCTCTCTCTCTCTCTCTCTCTCTCTCTCTCTCTCTCTCTGTCACACACACACACATGGGACTACTTTAAATGAGTCACCTTGGATAGAATGCCAATCTTAACATATTTACACACTCTGACAGATTATGCCAATCACAATGAGAAATCCTACAATGGCTCCAGACATGAAAGACTTACCTATCCCTGCAAAGGATTATTTACTGTAGGACACATGACACCTCCCTCAAAGGGTTGTAGTGAGGATCAAATGAGAGAATAATTGTAATTCACTTACCATAGTGCCTGGCACATAGAAAGTGCTGTATAAATGTTAGTTATCATCATCACCATCAACGCCATTATCATTGAGTAGTAGGGCAATGAATGAATGGTGGAGGTCTTTTATTTATTTACTTGTTAATTCTTTTATTCATTCATGGTCATTTATTTATTTTTACAAAACTATCCCTCGTGCTGAACATCTTAAATGTCTTTGAGCATTGTAGTCCAATGCTTGACTGATTTCAGTCAAAAAGTCAATTTATTATTTCACATGCCTTTATAAAGCATCCACGATATATCAGGCACTATGCTTGAATCCATAATATCAGTTTATCATTTTAGACACTGTTCCAAATTGGTGGCCAAACCTACATACAAACTAATGTTAGCATTCACTGAACAAATGTTGGTTGAGTGTGTTCTTATGTAGAAGGTGGTATGGAAGGCATGGTACATGTTCAGCTTTAGTATATGCATATATTTCTACTTAAAACATGCTTGAAGGGCATCTAGTGAATAGAGCTCTGGCCCTGGAGTCAGGAGGACCTAAGTTCAAATCCGACCTCAGACACTTAACACAAGAAACTAGCTGTGTGACCTTGGGCAAGTCACTTAACCCCAACTGCCCTATCTTCCCCCTTCCAAAAAAGCAACAAAACAAAACAAAAACATGCTTGAGGCTGTCCCTAGAAGAGAGTAATTTTAGAATGACCCTTGGAATAATGTTCTCCAAGGCATCATGTATTTTTCTTACATAGATTCTGTAAATACTTGAATAAGTTTCTATTATTTCCTCTGAGAGAATATTAGCTTTTTGAGGGCAAGGACTGATGTATTTTTTTGTCTCTGTTTCCCTAGCATCTTGCAGAGTGCCTGTAGTTATATAATAAATGCTTAAGGATTGACCAACTGATTGATAGCAAGATAATGAGAAAAGACTGACACAGACTCTAGATACTGAGAGTCAGGACTACTCAGAAAGTGGGTAGACCACAATTCCATGTATCTCCAAGTATGCCAGACTTCCAATGCGTTATCTTCTTGTCTGCGTGCATTTATACAAGAAGGAAACGTGCATTTATTAAGCACTGACTACTTGCTAGGCTAAATGCTTTACAAATATGATTTCATTTTATCCACAGAACAACGTGGGAGGTAGGTGCTATGCTTAACCCCATTTTACAGTTGAGGAAACTGAGGCAGACAGCAGTTAAGTGCTTTGCCAACAGTCACAAGTAAGTAGGTATCTGAGGCAGGATTCAAACTCGGGTCCTCATACTTCTATCTACTGAAGCATCTAGTATCAGTTTTTCAGCACCAAGTAATAGTCAAGATTCTTCAAAGGAGCCCAGAGAGGTGGCACAGGGAATACTGGCTAAGGGAACACCCTGTAGCTATAACAGCCTGGGCGAAGAAATTGCTTCTCTATCCAAACTCCTTTTATCTACTAGTCTTGAAGGAATGAAAGTCTCGGGTCTCAGGACTGGTCTTCCCTTAGCCTTCCACAAGACCCCAGAGGCAGAGAGGCACACCTCTCTTGAGTAGTACAAGATTATTCCACTGGTGAAAATACTCCAGTGTGTTTCTGTGAAATAACTGGTAGCAAAAAGTATAAGAAACGTCCCCCAAACTGAATGACTTTGCAGAGGGTCCTTTCCAAACAAACATCCCCGGCCCCAAGAAAAAATTCCCCACCATTTCTAAGCAGTGACTACATTTATTTAATGCTTCAAAGTTTACAAAATGCTTTCCTCACAACAATCCCATGAGGTACCTGTGCCTAAGGGGCATCTCACAGATGTGCCTCTCTCCTTAGCCTCTCTCTCCATAGGGCAGATGAGACTGTGTGGAATGAGTAAGACTCAGTGATTCCACCTTATTTATCTCTGCCTACAGCAAATGCTGTTCAAGGTAATATAAAACCTATGCATTCCCATCTGTTCGAAAATAAAACACAGTCCTTGCATTGATCATCCCAGCCTCCAAAACTCTGAATTCCTTTAATGTGGTTTACTAAATGTACACTTTTCTGGCAGGTTTTGAAATCTTCTCTTGACTTGATCATGATGAGTTGATAAGATGTATTTTTTCCCCTTTCTAAATGTATGCGTTTTCTAAATCCTCTTTATTTTGTGCCCACTGGCTTCATGAATTAGTGTGGAAAGGAAACACCATATGTTTTTTTCTTAGATTCAGTACATTTCTTCTCGTAAGCATAGTTCAGTAGGTACTAATATGCCTCGGAGATAGAGCCACTGGAAGATTTTCCTTCCCCTCCTCTACCAACATGGAATTAAAGGAAAAATGAAAGAGACATACAAACCCAACCTAATCACTTCATCCCTAATACTCTGGATGGAGCCCATCTCCAACAGAAATGATCTCAAAAACAATAAAAGAATTAAGAGAAAGCAAGCAGAAGAGAAGCACCCAGAAATTCAAGGGCTGAATCTTGCCTGGTGTCATCCCGACATTTTAATCTGCAACAGAATATACGTGACATTTGAAAGACTTAACCTGATAGCCCAAGGGATAACCCACAGGCCGAGAAGAACTGACTCTGTTAACAAGGATATTAACTTTTTTTTATCCCTACCAAGCATTTTCATACCTGGGCATGAGATGGTGGAAGCCCTCTTCTTATATACACGCCGAAAAGAGCATCCTTCCCGAGGGAAATGTTGAACTTTAAGAACTGAGGCTGACTGATGTGAATCTGAGATCTCCAGAACACCCCTGGAGGTACTTCTTGGGTGACGCGTCTTCCTACCTCAGCTTCCCCGCTATCTATGCTGCTGTTTTTTGGAGTCCAGGGCCCTGGAAAACAAGAAGAGGGTGACATTTTTAATGCATAAATTGGGTATGAATTTCTGTTTAATTACATGCCAAATTTTTTTTTCTAATACTCAAAACTAAACTCACAGAAACTTTCCTCTTTAAATCAAAGCTTAAAATATTTAGTTTTTTTTTTTTAAATAACAAAGCTATAAACTCATACCCTAGGGCATCTAGAATCTTGGCACACTGCTTTTTTTATTCTGTGATTTCTCTTTGCTGATCAAATATAATAAGGGCAGAGAGTCAGATAAGTACATGTAAAGCTGCTTGCGCGCCTTCCAGCCACCCTGAATGTGACTGGGATGTAAAAATTATCAGCAGGGAAGGGGTAATATTAATGTGGCATTGAATTTAATTCTCCTAGACTTTAATTATTCCTCTTACACACCAAAAACAAGTGCAACACACTCTTTGACATTTCGCTAAATAAAATAATAACCCCACCAAACTAAAATACGTGCAAAAAGAAAATACGTCAGTGGAAAACGTAATGCTTTCAGTATATGGCTGGTCTCCTTATTTCATTGATCTTTGAAAGACGGCACGGAGATTTGGAAGGATTAACAAGTTCTCCCTCATTTGCACTAATATCTTCAACTGGCACATAGTTAAGTGCTGTATAAATGTCAGGTTGTCACATGGTCATCATCACCACCACAACACCAAAGGATGGTATGGAAAATGCTGTAACACCCCCTGCCCCCCCCCCACTCAACATCCAGTAGGGGAGAATCACTTCTTCACCCCAAACCCACATAACCCATAAACTCCCAGTGACTGACATCTTTTGGAACTTGAATTCTGAGGGAAAAGTGGAGACCAGTAGGTAATTCTGAATCTCAGCCCAGGGATAAAAGTAGTTACCTAAAAATTCATATGATGCCTGCATTAGGAAGACTGTGCTTGGAAAAGGTATCAATAAGCAATCTCTTCTATTACCTTCATTAGGGAACATGCTGAAACATCCTGAAAAAATGAGTGCCATTTAGGTGGTACAGTGGTTAAGAGTTCTGGGCCTAGAGTCAGGAAGACATCTTCCTGAGTTCAAATCTGGCCTCAGATACTTGCCAGCTATGTGACTTGGCAAGTCATTTAACCCTGTTTGCCTCAGTTTCCTCATCTGTAAAATGAGCTGGAGAAGAAATGGCAAACCATTCCAGTATCTTTGCCAAGAAAACCCCAAGTGGGGCCATGAAAAGTCAGACACACCTAAAAAAAGACTGAAAATTTAAGAAAGATTTTGCCTCAAAAAAAAAAATCTCAGGCAGTTACAGACTATCCTTGGAACTGATAACCTGGTTATCTTTATGATAAGGAAAAATACTTTAGTAGAATCCAGCTAATAAGAAGTGTGTCCTCTATATACTGCAATAGTTGGATCCCTACTAGAGAATTATGTCCAGTTTTGGGTCACCACTCACTCACAAGTCAGATCCAGGCCTTCTATTCATTTGGATCCCAATCTAATTTAGGCCATCATTACCTCTTACCTAGATAATTGCATCAGTTATCTAACTTGCCTCCCTATTTCCAGTTTATTTCCCCTCTCTGATTCATCTTCCACACAACTGCCAAAATAATTTTTTCAGAAAACAGAACAAACCACCCCAGGCTCAAAAACCCTCAGTGGCTCTCTATTGCCTCTAGGATTAAATGCAAACTGCTGAGCTTGACACAGTTTAAGCCTTGCACAACCTTGCATCAGCCTACCTCTCCAGAATTATGTCACATAACTCCCCTTCATGGACACCACCTTCCAGCCCAACTTCCCTATTCATTGCTTTCTGAATTTGCTATTTTGTGTCTTGCCTGCATTGCATTCCTTCCTTGCTTCTGCTGCTTAGATACATATGTTATTGTTGCTAATACTACCCTTAATAATAGCATTTTATATTATAGAATAGCATATTAACAACAATAATAATGACAGCTAGCATTTATGTGGAGTTGTAAGGTTTGGAAAGTTTTACAGTTATTATCTCACTTGAGGCTCACAGCAGTGGTGTGAGGGAAGGTACTACTAATATCTCCATTTTATAGATGAGGAAACTGAGGTACAGAGTGGTTAAATGACCCTGGGCCACATAGCTAGTAAGTGTCTGAGGTCAGATTTGAATTCTTTCTTCCTGACTCAAGCTTCTACCCTGCCACTAAGCTACCCCCTCTGCGTTCAAAGGATCGTGGACTTTGACCTTACAGGGACCCAAGAGTTCACCCCAGATGTGAACTCTCTTGTTATAGAGATGAGGCTTCTTAGTTTCCTTCAAAGGTCAGCTCAGGTGCAACCATCTATGGTGAGTCTTCCCTAATCCCAGGGCTTGTTAGCATCCTTATCTGTTAACATGTTATACCTCCAAGTAGAATGGAAGCTTCTTGAAGGCAGGGATTTTTTTTCATTTTTGTTCTTTGAATCCTCAGGGACCTCAATAGGCACTTGATAAATTTCTATTGGATGAGTGAGAAACTGTACAGTCTTCAAAGAAAAGCAACACATTCAGCTAATATATATGTTCTTCAGGGTCCACAGCAGATTTCAGGGAATTTGTGAACTTGGATAGGAAAAGATGACACCTCTATTTTCACTAACTTCTAAGTGAAATTTAGCATTTCCTTACATTATGATTGTATGCAACAGAGATTATTTGGAGAAGAGGTTTGGGGCAGCAGACTGATTAAGAACCTGTGGATTAATGGGTCAGCCTTGGGTCTAAGGAAGGCAAAGAATGACATGATTACTTTCTTCAAGTGTACAAAGAGCATTTAGAAGGGAAATGATGATCATTTATTTCCTTCTAGCCTACAAAAAAGTCCAATACAGATAGAGGGAATTAAAATCAAGCAGAGGGATGATATCAGAATTTCTTTGAAGTGAGACTGGAGCTCAGGTCTCCCTGTCTTTGAGGCCCCCCATAGCATGCTGTCTCTTCATGTGAAAAAAAAAAACAACTTTATTAAAATGCTACTTGTTGTGCTTGGCCTCTTATATTCCCAGAGAATATAAGCCCTTTGAGAGGAGAGCTCTTTTTATCTTGGTACCTGGCACTGTGTCTGGCACACAG
>NW_027186372.1:13247860-13329504 GCF_028583685.1 Petaurus breviceps papuanus
GAGAGAGAGAGAGAGAGAGAGAGAGAGAGAGAGAGAGAAGAAAATGAGATCAAACAAGTCGAGCTACAAGAGAAATATACTGGATTATGATAATGTCAAGCCAAATGCCGGTGCTGTGGGCTGTGAGACAAAGAGCCAACCTCCCTAGGAGCGGTTGCTTAGGAAAAAAATCAGATGAATCCCCAGTGTCAAAACATTGCTTACTTTTTAGACAGTAATGTTATCCCATCCTATTTTAATTTACTTCAACTTTGGAAAAGTAACCCCAGGAAATAATCTGCCACTACCAGGGTGTAAATCTTTACCTTTTCAATAACCACATCTGCTTCACAGAGACTCACAGAGTTTTCCTCTGATCAGACCCTTTTCTACCTAATATAGCTATTTCTTACTTAGTTTCCCTGGGATATTATATATGTATGTGTTGATCAAGCTCTAGAGAGAAAGATATGATCATGACATTAACCTAGAAACATTTGTGTGACCCTGGCCAGGTCACTGACATTTTCAGTGCCCCAAGCAACTCGAAGACTAGAATTTATTGTCTAAAAAGTAAGCAATATTTCACTCACTCACTCAATCAGCATTTATTAAGCCCCTACTATGTGCCAGGTACTTTGTTAAGCACTGGAGATACAAAAAGAGGCAAAAGACAGTTCCTGCCCTTGAGGAGCTTACAATCTAAAGATCTGACATTATTGTATTGTATACATGTGTATCCTATGTATTTCTTTTAGTTCCATTTATTGTTCGTGTAAGGAATTCCTCTAGAGAAAACCCCTTTTCCCGATGCAGATAAGCAATTGCTTTCTAAATCAGTCTTAGAGTTGCCTGGGGTATTGGGAAGTTAAGTCGTCATCATCATCATCATCATCATCATCATCATCATCATCACTAATGTGTATATAGTGCTTACTATGCATCAGGCACTATCTCATTTAATGCTGACAACAACCCTAACAGGTAGGTGCTATTATTATCTCCATTTTAGAGATGAGGAAACTGAGGCAAACAGGGGTCAAGTGACTTGCCTAGGGTCACACAGCTAGTAAGTGCCTAAGGCTGGATTTCAACTGAAGTCTTCCTGTTTAAGTGACTTGACCAGAGTCATACAACGTGTAAGTGTAAGGTGATAGAATCTGAATCCGGGTCTCTTTGATTCTAAAGCCTGCTTCTTATCGACAACACTAATTATCTTTTTAATCATAATAATTAATAATAACAAGAATAATTTCATTTACATAGCACTTAAAAATTTTCCAAAGCACTTTACATGTTATCACATTAATCCTCATGACAAATTTGAAAATTAAATACTATAGGAATTAAACTCATTTTGTCAGATGAATAAGCTACTGCTCAGAATGGTTATGATATTTGTCCCTAGGCTCACATGGTTTATAAGTATCTCAGGCAGAATCTGAAACTAGGTCTTTCTGATTCACGTTGAGAACTGTTACTACTATACTGTTACTGCCTCTGCCGTAGGACTTCCTAGGTTACTGAGGCACCCAAGTTATATTCAATCAGCTAATCCAAAGGGATTTATTAAGTACCCATGATGTGTTAAGCTGTGTTAAGACAGAAAAAACCAGTCCTGGCCAGCAGGATTTCACATTCCAATGGAGGAGATAAATGCATGAAACATGCAAGACATATACAGAGTCACTGGGAAGTAACTTTGGAGGGGAAGGCAAGGAGACCTGGGGACACGTAGAAGGGCCTCCTGCAGATGGTGGGATTGAAGCTGAATCTTGAAGAAAGTTATGGAAATTAAGAGGTATAGGTAAAAGAGAATAACATTAATGGCACAGGGGACCATCAGTATAATGGTATGGAGACAGCAGATGGAAAACAGGAAGAATAATAATAATACTATTAATAATAATGATTATAATGCTAGCACTTATATAGTCCGCTTCACAAATATTATCTCATCTTATCCTCTAGGATAAAACTCTGTGAGGTAGGCACTATTATCCCTGTTTTACAGCTGAGGAAACTGAGGCACAGAGAGTGTAAGTGATTTCCCCAGAATCACACAGCTAACCAATGTCTGAGGTTGATGTGAGGTTGGATGTGAACCCAGGTCTTCCTGATTGCAAGTCTAGTGCTTTATCTATTTCACTGCATAACAGCAAATAGACCTATAGAGGGGGTATTGTGAAGCATGATGTGGTTGAAGTTGCTGGGGACATTTAACTTGGAGAAGAGAAGGCTAAGGGAGGGATATGATGGCTGCCTTCAAGGACTTTTCATACAGAAGAGGGATTATACTTGTTCTGTGTGGCCCCCAAAGGGTTTAATGAGAAAAAATAGGTTGAAGTTTCAAGGAGGCAAATTTAACCTTGAATCCTAAACATTAGAGCCCTTCTGGAGAGGAACAGGCTGCCTTGGAGGGCTGCAGTCTCCTCCTTAATGGAGGTCTCCAAGCAAAAGTCACAGAACCACTTTTGTATGTTAGAGCCCACATCCCTTTCTTGAACTCCAGTGCCACACCAATTGTCTTACTGGACATATCAAACTGAATATCCCAGAAAACTTCAATTTCAACAGTCCAAAACAGAACTTGTTGTCATTCACACAAAACCCACCTTTCTTCCAAATTTCCCTATTTCTTTTGAAGGCTTCACCCTTCTTCTAGTCTCCCTGATTAGTAAGCTCAGAGCCATCCATGATGCCTCACTCTCTTCTCTCCCTCCCTCCCCTACATGTCTGTAAGTAATTGTCAAATCTTGCTATTTGTATTATCTGCAAAATGTCTTATATCCAACCCCTTCTCTTGACTCAGAAAGCTAGAACCTTTGGGTTTGGGTCCTCATTGCCTGTTGTATGTCATTGGTCATCTCCAGTCATCCTGATGACTATCTGGTCACTGGGCCCAGATGGGTCTGGGGGAGAAAGTGAGGCCAGTGACCTTGTACAGCCCTCCTTCACTCAAATCAAAGTCATCTGCAAGTTTTGTCATCGTTTCCCTGACGCCACGAAGATGAAGGACAAACAATGGCCTATCGTATTGAGACGTATCGATATGATGCATAGCTGGATGCATTGTAACTTGACTCTAACATAGTGATGTCATTTTGGTCTGCTTTGAGAAGGAAGGACAGCAACCAACCACCACCTATTACCTACACAATTGCAAGAGCCTCCTAACTAGTTTCCTTGCCTCAAGTCTGTCCTCTACCTAGATGACAGTCGTTTCCCTTAGGTTCAGCCATGTCTACGGTTTTCTCTTACTCAATAAATAAATGCAATAGGTAGGTAGCCACCTATTGCAGCTAAGAGAAAATATAACCCACTCTGGCTTTTGAAGTCCTTCACAGCCCATGCCCAGCTTGCCTTGCCAGCTTCACTACACATCTCTCCCTTTACTGGCCAGCTCAGATGGCGCTCATTCTCTTGGATTTGTGCCTTTGTTCATACTTGGGATGCATTGCTCCTCACCTCTGTCTCACAAAATCCCTCACTTCCTTTAAGATACATTCCAGGTACTACATTTGACACTAATCTGTTCTTGATCCCCTTGCTTCTAGGGCTCTTTCTCCCTGACCACCTTGTATTTACTTTGTCCTTTTATATGCACATGTTGCTTTCCCAATAACAATATGCTTCTTGAGAGTAGGTATTGTTTTATTTTACTGTATCTGTATCCCCAAAGTCTACCCACTACACAGCACAGTGCCTGGTACACAGAACGTGCTTAATAAATGTTTACTGACTATTAACTCTCACAGTGCCTGGCACACAGTACGTGCTTAATAAAGGTTTATTTATGATTGATTGTCACAGTGCCTGGTTCATAGTAGGTACTTAATAAATGCTTGCTGCTTGATAGTGGGATTTTATTTTGCTGAATAAAGATTTGATTAGAAGGTCTGCTGAGATCAATCAATTAATCAAAATTTTTAAGCACCTGTTTTGTGTCAGGTATTGCAGTAGGCCTTAGTAATACAAAGACAAAAAGGAAACATCTTGACTTTTAGTTCACAGATTCTGTGACTGGATTCCTGCTTCTGCCATAACTAGCTGTGTAAAAAAAAAACAAACCACTTCTGAACCTGTTTCATCATCAGTAAAATGAAGAGGTTAAACCAAACGTTCCAGGTCTCTCGGCTCTATAATCCGGTGACTCTCCTAAATCACTGGCTAACCAAGCTGAGTTAGTAAGCATCCTCTCTGAGCATGTATGTATAAGTATGTGCATGAATGTATGAATGAAATAATTAGCAAAGGTCATCCTTTTTCCTTTTTAGTGATTGGTCAGAGTACATTTCCCATGAAGTAAATTAGAATTCGCTTTTGCTCAGCTGTATATGACTCTTTATGACCCCATTTGGGATATTCTCTTGGCAAAGATACTGGAGTGCTTTGCTATTTCCTTCTCCAGTTCATTTTATATATGAGGAACTGAGGCAAACGGGGTTTGTGACTTGCTCAGGGTCACACAGCTAGCAATTGTAAAAAACCAGGAAGAACTCAAGATGAGTCGTCCTAACTCCATCCACTGTGCCACCTAAGTGTGCCATATAAGAGTCAGTGTAGTCAAAAACAGATTTGGCAATTTTTGAACTGAAGTGATTATTTAAATAACTTTAATAACAGAGGAGAGTGTACTAAGCACTACGACTGAACTTAACTCACACTCCCTAGGTCTCATCTAGGACTCTGGACACTATACAGTCCACTTTCCTCTGCTAGTTATTATAACTGGAAGCAGTGAAGAGAACATTTGGAAGATGATAATCACTTCACCCTTAGAAGATGCTTAAGGAATGATGCTTCTGGATGGTTCATCATTGGCTTGAAGATTAGATCTGCAGGTTTTTTAAAGGCAACACTAATGATCAATTTTCCAGGGCAGTCCAACTCTATAACTCCACGGAAGATTGCTCATGTAAATTTGGAGATATTGCCCATTTCAGAAACATGTACCTAAAACTTCACCCAGTTAAGTAAGACTGATGATGAGAAAAATGACAGCCTTCCATATTCACATTAGGAACTAATCATTTCAGAAAATGTTGCCATAATTCATTTACAGAAACAGTGAAATTATCTCCCAAACAAGTGATAAGGAAAGGGAGCCATATTCATGACATGAAAATGAAGCCTTATATTAATACTTTTTAAACTTAACAGAACTCAGAGGGCTCTTCAGCATAAATCTGCTACACAGATTATTCCACCTCACATATTTTTATCTACTGCAAATAAAGTTGAATTCAGAATATTGCTTCAGTCATTACACCTCGTTTCCATTTATTTGGAAATCAGGACAGTCATCTGTGAGTTCAGTTTAACCGGGAGATGACTGCACAGAACCTCTCGAGGTCCAGTGCTTCACTACCCAGGGACCCAGTTTATATAAAGACAGCAGAAACAATACAGAACCCAGGTTTCCAAGTCACCCTTGACTTCCAACAAAATTCTCAGCAAAGACTCATGGCTCATTTGGTCACCAGGAGCTTTATCATCCTTGGGATCATTATTATTCTTGTGTGTTGGCATTCAGATTATATATGAAGGGTGGTCCGATCTTTCCAGCTTTCTTATTTTCAAATTAGTGACTGAATTTAGTCTCCCATCCCTTTTTAAAAATCCCACTTTGTGCCCTTGGGCAAAATGGTAAACTCTTCTGCTTATGAATTATGAACAAACATTTACACTTTTCATGGGCCAGGGAATACTGGTTTTATTCATTCAGAGGATCCAAGTTGAATCAGAGATGAGACTTTGGGCAGTCAGGATTTTCACACCTGCCATCCAGCCTCCACTGGGAGGAAAAGAGAAGGAGGAGGGAAAAATCACCCTGGGGCATAGACAAATATTATAGAGAAACAGAACTAATAACATCGATAACACCAACATCAGAGATGGGCAGCATGGCATAATAGATTGAGTCCTGGCTTCACAATCAGGAAGACAGGAGCTCAAATCCTGCTGCTGATCAATATTGGCTGTGACACTGGCCAAGTCACCGAACTCACTGGGCCTAAGAAACTCTCTGAGATTATAAATCACAGAGCAACAGCTATTCTGCATTAAAAGAGGGAGTTTCTCACCTATGAAACCACATGTCCAGTCCCCCCAAATTAAACAACAATAACCAAGAACAATGATACTCCCCACTTAGGAGACCTTTCTAACTCAAAAAATGGTCCCTAAGTGGGCAATATGAAACCTGAGATTCACCACAGCATCTCACTAAAGGTGATCTCCTTGACTATGAATGGTAAAACAACAAAATTCCATTGAAATTGAGGGAGGAGGGAGTTTGCTTTGACTCTGTAGACCATTAAGCTACCTACCTCAAAGAGGTCTCAGTGTGTGCTGTGTGTGACAGTGGTCTAAGGGGCAGAGACCCCTGGTTCTCTCTGGGATTCTGGTTGTAACAGAACATGGTGGGGGGTATGATTGTTCTGAGATCCTGCCCTGTGTTCATTTGGAGGCTGATAGGAAGGATCCAGAGGAGCCATGACAAACCACCCTGCTAATCTGGCTCCTAATTCTGTACACTATGCCAAACTAGTAAAAATCATTATGAAGTTTTTGCTGAAAGGGCAAGTGTAGAAAAACATGTTTCTAAACAGAATAACAGTCTTTGCCATTTTTTCCTTCCAACTTGCATACCATCTGGAAATTCTGATTTTTTTTCAAAGGGTAGGAAAGAAATGTGCTCCAGGCACAAATAAATGTTTACAGCTGAGTTATAAACCGAGAAAGTAGGGGGCTTAAAACAGACAAGCTGGCATTGATGGAGCCCAAGCTAGAGAAGGATGAAGAATGGGGTGGGGAATAGTCAAGCTTGTTCAGCAATACAAGACCTTTTGAGATGGACTCCCCAATTCCCCGCTGACCTCAAATAAATGCTTGGGAGAAGCCTTTGTATCTGATTAATTTAGTCTTTAGAAAGCCAAAAAAAAAAAAGACTAAGGCATAACCATCATTATCCATCTCTAAGAGTAGTTTTGGGAAAATATTTCAAATTTTTTCTTCAGAACATTTTAAGTGACTTTTGCCATGATTAAAATGCTCATATCAACACAAAATCTTTCAATGATAAATTTTGGAATATATTATATTGCTAATTCAGTCAGGTGGAGGAACTGAGGCAAAGGGAAGTTGTTGTTTTTTATAGTGTTATATTATACTTACTGTGGTTCTGGGACTCAAAAAAAGCATCTATTCAGGGTAAAGAGGACCAGGTGAATTTGAAAAGAGTTAAAGATCTTGAGATATATCTTAAGCCCACAGAATTCTAACTTAAAGTGCCATTTTGTTTTATAATTTGTTTACCTCACACTTTTTTTGAATTTTCCATACATTTGCACCTCTCTTTTGTCTTCATGGGCCTTCTCTCTGTACTCTCTGCCCAATTTTTCCTCTTCCCTCACAAAAAAACAAAACCAAAACAACTTTCCCTTCCTGTGTCACCCAACTAGCTCACAAAGTCCTCCTGGACACTGCATCTGAAGGCTCCCATAGTCTTGGATCCTTTACAGTGAAGATGTATGAATTCATTTCATTTTATCAAGAAATACACGTAATGGTCACCAATTCTAATAGCACGTGCTTTTTCTTCTGAGATCTGACACAGCAAGCAACCGTGTTAAGAGTTAATTGGAGAGGGAAAACATGCAAAACAATAGCAACCAAACAAAACAAAAGAAAAAAGGAATGAAGAGAGGAGAGAAACAGAAAGCCCAAAGAACATATTCCCTTCCAAGTAATTAATCAAGTGCTTTGTTTCCACTAACACATCAGGGTGTGTGGGTTGTTCTGTCTATTAGATTCGTTTCCAAACCTGAAGAGTGTAAACATTCCTAAAGACCAGGTAATGAAATCTCTATCGATGTGCATCTTACATGGGGCTCACATGGCTCTATTTTGCTTACATTTTAATTTGCTTCTGCAGGATACTTATTCAGTAATTGCTTAATAAGATTAACCTCTCTGGCAATACTGGTGTAGCTTGATTAAAACATTATGGGAGTGAAGGATTATTGTATATTACATAAAATGGAGGGGGGAGTTATTTAATTAACTTATTGCCAATATATCTTGATTGCCTCTTTGAAACACTAGATAAGTAATCAATAGGAATTGATTCAGGTTATCTAAACATATAGAATGGGGGTGGGGGAGGATGAGGGTGGTCAGTGGATAAACCAATTCACCTTGAGTCTTTTCTTGAAGGTTTGCTGGAAATACCAAAGCTCTTCCAGGCACTTTAGATTCTAAACTTTTATACTTAAAAAAGGATACTGAAACACTTAGTCTCTGGCATGATTCTATTTGGAGATCTAGAATAAAGTTTTTATTATATTGGGCTAGGGCTTTTTGTTGTTTAATTTAAATGCCAAGTTTTTTTTTTTTTTTTTGGAGGTAATCGGGGTTAACTGACTTGCCCAGGGTCACACAGATACAAAGTGTCTGGGGCCAAATTTGAACTCAGGAAGACGAATCTTCCTAACTCCAGGCCTAGTGCTCTATCTACTGTGACACCTAGCTGCCCCAGGGCCAAGCTGCTTCTAATGTTCCTGTCATCACATGAATGCCCCTGTTGTCAAGGGTATAGGGATAAGAATAGGGAACAACTTAGGAAGGAAACTTCTTCTCCCGATGGAAGCTGGCATCTTTTCTGAATTTAATAATCTTCAACAGTCATCTACAGCAGAGGTGTCAAACTTGGGGCCTGAAGCCAGAAAAGTGCCTGCTAGATTAAAATGCAATTGGGAAATGTTTAACAAAATAAATAAAATTAAAAAAAAATACAACATAGATAATGGTAATTTGTGGTTTTCTAAGTCAGTATGTGGCCCTCTCAAGTGTGACCCAAGTGGAGGGCACCAAGAGGTTAACCGACTTGCCCAGGGGCACACAATGAACATATCCCAGAGGCAGGGTTTAATCTCAGGTCTTTCTAGCTTTGAGGCTAGGTCTCTCTATACCACAAGCTGCTTCGGGTGTACAGTTCGATAAAAAATGTATAAATATTGCTTTGCATTTTGAAAACATTAAATCTAGCAAAGTATGGGACTTACTTAACATTTCCTCAAGCATGCCACGTTCATGTATGAAAACAAACAAACGAGGCTTTTCCAACAGAAAGTCCCTTTGTTAATGTAAATATTTGACATCCCTTTTTTTTTGGCAGAGACGATTTCAGAAAAGGTTTAGACTACTTTCTACCTTGGGGGAAATAGGATGGTGAGAGTAGTATTAAACGCTGCTATGCTAAATGCAAAGGCCTTCAGCAAGGCCACTACTGAAAGATGTATTCTTTGCACTATTAAGGGGGTTTGCCAGGGTCGTCCCACCACTGACTTCCTTCGAATTACACTAAAACCTCATCTTCTACAGGAAGTCTTTCCTGATACTCCTTAATTCTAGTACCTTCCCTCTCTTGATAATTTCCCACTTATTCTGTATACTTTGTTTGTGCATAGTTGTTTACATGGTGTTTCCTACATTAGATTGTGAGCTCCTTGAGATTTTTTGCCTTTATTTGTATCCTTGATACTTTGTATGATGCCTGGTACATGTTGACTTGACTATATAAGTTTATGCATGCATTCAAATACTTAAAAGGACCGATGAACTCATCAGTACCAAATTTTCTCCAGACCTACACATTGCAATCCATCATATGTACACACATTTAACACATAAGATATACGACTTATATTCCCACAAACTTTCCAAAGAATTTGAAGTGGTTTAAAACACAAGGTTAGAAAAAATATTTAAGGAAAGCAGCTGAAAAAAAAATCAGAAATAGTAAATAACTTTAGTTACTCAGGTTAAACAAAATTTGGATCTATTTTTTAAGCGGTTCATGAAAAGTATATTGGGGTATATAGTTCTATTTTTGCCAACAGAAAACATATAAATGTAGTTTATATTATATTATAGTCAGTACACCTTTTCAAAGGTATGATAATGGTATGAGAGAGGTAGGCAGATAGAGAAGCTCTTGGAGAATCAATGAAAAGGTCTACATTTGTGCTATCCAATTAATTTTATAACTTTTGAACATATTTTCCCATATTTTTCATTTTTCCTTATGTTTCTTCATATTTTCCAGTGCTTAGTGCAATGGTCAGTCCTTTTAGATGTGTCCAACTCTTTGAGACTCCTTTTGGGTTCTTCTTGGCAAAGATACGCCATTTCCTTCCTTATCTAATTTTGCAGATGAGGAAACTGAGACAAACCATTAACTGACCTGTCCAGCGTCACACAGATTTGAATTCAGGAAGATGAGTCTTCCTGACTTTAGGCCAAGAACTCTATTCACTGTGGCACCTAGCTGCCATTTATCACATACTAGGCATTTGATAAATGCTTTTTAACTGACTGACTTATTTTTAATCTTCCAAAATGGAAGAAGTATAAGTTTTTCTTTCTATTGCAGATTTACATTTGAATACATATAAGTGTTTAGTGTCATGTAAAAACTTAAAGATTTCATGCTGTAATCCACTTCAAATCATTTATGAAAATGTTAAATAAAACTGGCAGTGGAGGATACCTATTGTTAACTCTAAGATTAAAAGAAAAAAAGCAATGAAAATACACAAAAAGTCTCCCTTTCTTTACCAAAAGTCTTACCATTTTTTACAACAATGAGAAGAAATTTAAGCAATATTAGCAAGTAAGTCTTGGAAGATCAATGAAATTCTCTGTGGCAGAAAACCATGAAATCCCTTTTGAGTACCTTTTTAACTATCAGTCTTACCTGACCTAAAGGAATGGGAGTAAAGCATATGATGCCTTCCAGTCTTGGGATTCTAATACAATAGTTTAAAAAAAGCTCCAAGATGTTTTCCAAAGACCACCAGATAAAGTAATATTATTTTCTTATGAATATTATAGGCTCAGAAGAAAATTTTTCTATATTTTTTAAGTAACAGCTATCTTTAAATCCTCCTTCTAGTGAACAATAGAAGGTATACGGTTAATTAGAGGTGGCATGCTTCCGTGGAAAGAACATTTGACTTGAGTAAGGCAGAGATCTGATACTTACTTATTATGTGACCCTGGGCAAATTTCTTAAGACCTCTGAGGCCTCATTTTCCTTACCTGTAAAATAGAGTTAACAATGCCTATAGTACCTACCTCCCAAGACTGATGAAAATCAAATGGGTTAAAGTATTTGCAAATTTTAAAATGCTATGTAAACATGGTTTGGTTTGCTGTGTGTGTGTGTGTGTGTGTCCGTGCATGTGCTGGAGTTCGTGCATGGCATGCATACATGTATCACAGAATTATAGAGCTGAAAGAGGCCTCAGGAGTTAGCTAGTCTAAAGTACAACTGAAAGGAATTCCTACTATAAGAGTACAGACAGGTCTCTGAAGACCTCCAATGTGGGGGGGGGGGGAGGGAGTACTTATCACCTTTCAAAACAGTCCATTGCACTTTTAGACAGCTCTAATTGTTAGAAGTCCTGCAAACCCACCTCCCTCCCTTCATTGCATGTCCCCAGCCCCACCAAATCTCAATTTAGTTCTTTCCAATTTCCACCTAATGTTCCTGATTCTGCCCTCTGGAGCAATAACTCTTTCCCCAACTTCTTCCAAGTGACATCCTGTCAAATACTTGAAGGTAGCCACCATATATACTCTACTGAGTCTTCTTTCCTCTAGGCTGAATATCCTTTATTTTATAACCAATTCTCATACAACTTGGACTCAAACGCCTTCACCAGTCTGGTTGCTATCCACTGGTACACTTGCTAGCTTATCAAATGCTCTTGATAGACTCTGCGGTTCCTAGAACTGAACACAATACTCCAGATGTTATGCATCTCAACCCTGCCTGACATCACACTAGTTTCTTGGGCTGCCACATCACACTGATAATTCTGTTGAGCTTGCATTCCACTAAACCCACCCAGATTTCTCTTCCTGGCCAACTTCTGTCAAATCATGCCTCCCCCAGTCTGTATTTGGGAAATTGATTTTTTGAACCCAAATGTAAGACTTTACATTTATACTCATTTAAGTTGATCTTATTAAAGTCAGTCTGATGCTCTAGCCAAACTCTTTCTGGATCCCAAATCTGTCATCCACTGTGCCAAGTATGCCTGTTGCCCTGGTGTCATGTGATAGGCATTTTAGCTTCTTTACACAAGGAACTGATAAGAAAGTGAACCAGCATCAAGCACAGATCCTAGGGGAGTTTCACTAGAGACCTCTCATTGAGATGATATTGAGCAATTAACAAGCACAATTTGCACCCAGACCCAGAGTCTAACCACATTGTCATCTAGTGCACATCACTTCATCCTTCCCACAGGACAAATATGAGATGTTTTTATCTCCAGGTAAAAATGTATATACAGAATTCCTTTGATCTATTTGGTTTGTATTTATGTCAAAAAAGGAAACTTGGTAGGTTTGATACACTTGTTCTTGATGAAGCCACGATGACTGTTTTATGTGTGTATACATATATGTATAAATGTGTGTATATGTATGTATACATGCACACACATATATATTCATGTTTTATCTGAATCTGAGATTTCATAAGTATTGGGAGTTCCCAGGAAGGAAACTCCTTACAAATGCAAATCACAAGGTCTTCCATAATTTATAATCTTAGAGAGCTGCCTGGGACATTTGGAGGGTAGATGACTTGTCCAGGGTCACATAGCCAGAATGTGCCTGAGGTAGGATTTAAATCCACGATCTCCTGAACTCTAAGGTCAGTTCTCCACTTACTGCTGCCTTATGTCAATTATTACAGAAGTAGTTATTATTAGTATTATTTGTTTATGCCAAGGGGCAGAGTATAAATTTTGTAGCTAGAGAAACTCCTAACAGTAACATTACATATTTATTATTTTGATCCTGAATTAAATGTGCAATGTACCAGCTGGTTAAATGTGGTATTTTCTGTTGTTTCTTTTAATTATTTCATGTCTCCATTCCTTACAATCTTCCCTCTTCACTACAACCCCCCCCCTTCTCTTTTTGCTTTTCCTCTCCCCTTTTAGCACCTTGTTAGCACCTATTTTCTCTCTAGAAGAATATGGTGCCTGATTGCTTCAATAAACATTTCTTTTGTCCCCTTGCTATTATAAGAAGGGAAGCTTTGTTAGCTAGTTGTCAAAACTCCTTGCTATTTTCTCTGAAGACTGAACAGCCACTACTTTTCCTCTTTCGAGCCGAGCCAGGCTTTGCCTTGTCCCCAGGGATACTGAATCTCTCCTAGTGGGAGAGGTCTCTACCACAACAACATACAAGTGTTTGCTGCTCTCTCCTCTGATAAGTGTCCTTTCCCTGCTACCACTATTGCTGCTGCTGCTGCTGCTCAGGCCTCTGCTGCTGTTGCTGTTGCTGCTGCTGCTTCGTCCTTTTGATTCCTTCAAGTAGCTGAAGGGCTGTGCCAATCAATGTAGATAGTGGAGGTGTGCACATTGCTGTATGTGGGCAAAGAGCCAGCACGGAATTAATGCAGCCAAACATAGCAAACAAACAGGAACAGCAAACAGCATTTAATGTGGGCACTTACAAAAGACCATCAAATGCATTTTTTTGCATACCTTCCAAAATTTGGATTAAAAACTGAATGGCTGGCAAGAGCTCTGAATTCCTGTGACCTTAAGAGGGCAAGCAGCAGCTGTAACCTCACCTTTGCCTCCAGATGGCAATGTTACCACATCATCGTTTCCTGGTAATCCGGTCCTTATCCCATTGTTAAAGGTGTGTCCATCTGCCGGCTGTAGTTGCCAATTGAGTCCGAGCAGATGCATTGCTGCAGGAGAGACAAAGTAATGAAATATAAATATATAATTCAGAACTAGAAATGTCACGAGGGGAGTGCCAGTAGCCTTTTTCAGGTAAATCCATTTTATGGAGGAGACATCCAGAACAGCTTGCCACAGAGATGGGCAGAGTGCGGCTTCTTTTAGCTGCTCCACATCTTACGATGTCTCAAAGTGAAAGGCCTAAAAGAGACACCTGGGAGAAGGAAGACAAGGAGGCCAAGATTTCCTAAACAATTCCAGAGAAGGAAGACCAAGGATGCTTCGTGGGGCGGGCTACTACTGAGCTACTGACATTGTTCCCTTAGGGAATACGGTGCCAAAAAAAAAAGTATGCCATTGTCTTAGAGTTAATTTGTAAGTTTTTCTCTCAAATTTAGGGCAAATGGCCCTGATCGGATTGTGCAGTGCCAGATCTCTATAGGGGGCCCTACTTCTTTTGACATCAGTTCTGAAAGCTTGATTGTCCCACACTGGAAATGTCAGGAGGGGGAAGGCTGCATCCAAGACAACAGTTGCACCAGTGGTTTCATAAGCCCATTTCAAACCCTATCTTTCTACCAATTTTCATCTGTTGACATTTTAAATGTCTACCATTGTCCCCTCCCCTCCTTTATCTCCTTTTCCTTTTCACTTTTTATTAAATGTACCACCTTTCACCAGATTGTGAATAAGCCTTTTCTTTCAATATTCCTGTTCTTTTCAAAGTTCCAAGTGCCTTCAACCTTCTTGAAACTACTATCTCTACAGCATACTTGGGCATGCATGTACACATGCACGCACGCGCACACACACACACACACACACACACTTTTTCTTACTTCACTAGAGGATAAAGTCAGAGAACAGAACTGTCTCACTGGCTCTCCTCTGCTAAGGAAACAAGACGGCCTTGAGAATACTGGCTTTTCTTCACTCTGTGTGTATTAACCTTCTAGATTGACACAGGGGCCTACTTGATCGTCCTGGTTACTCTGTGGGAACTCTCCAATTATTTTAGCAAGAACATATCCATCTGAAGTGATTGTTAGTTTGTTGCTTTTGTTAAACTTATCCTTTTGACAGGGTTGAAGGTAATACCCCTCCTGTCTCCCTACGGCCCCCCCAAAACACCCTTTTCTCTCAAATTCCTTGGCTAACAGACGCCTGACCCAACTCCCTCCTTCCTTTTTTAAAGGGATTTTACAATTCTACCGAATATTTTCTATCAGACAATAGCCACACTAAAACTGTATTACATTTTATCCGGACACAGGTTAACACTGTCGCTGCTTTCCCAGCCCCATCATGGAGAAAAGTCTGTTGACTGAGACAGGTTCTGATTTTGATGCAGGGACTGGGAGAAACAATTAACCACAGGAAATGCAATTAACAATGCTTAGGAAATTGCTCACATAGCAATTAATTCTGCATGCCTACTACCCAGTTAAGTCATACTGCATTCTATTAAGGTTAAAAATCTATCTTCAAACAATATAGCTTCAGAGTTGTGTGGGGGGATTTAAACCAGTGGAGTTTTTATGGTTAAATACCTGTCTTTTATCTCAGACACTTTCCAATCTCAGGGCCTCATAGTTTTTCTATACATTACTCTGAAGTGCTGGGCCCAAGTGCTAAAAATGATAAATACTAATAAGAATAAGTGACATTTACAGTACATTTTCTGTCAAGGTAACACCTAATTTTCTCATGCAGTTTATACGTTATATGTAGGTCACTTACTCGAAGCGACCAAATTCTACTGCTTCAGATAATGACATATTTTCACAGCACAGAGGTCAGGAAATGAAAACTAAGAGTGGCTGCTTCGAGATAACGATAGCTTCTGATTTGTAATTACCAGGTGAGGGGAGGCAAGGAATTAGCTATTTTTAAATGATTTTTTAAAAACGATATTACTGTGTTATCAGGTTTTACCTGGAGCCATCTGTTTGACCCACAAGAGATGCAATGCAGTTGTTTTGGTGAACATTTCTCTCTGTCCTGAGTTAGACACAGGTGTGCCAGGTACAGTTAAAGCTCCAGGTCAATAGCCTTGATTTTTCACATCTACAGGATCCATGTGGCAAAGGGAAGGATGCCAATCTTCTCATGTCCTATCGACTGTAATATTATTAATAATGTTGCTAATATCTATGCACCTAATTATTTACATATTGTCTCCCCCATTAGAATGTGAGTTTCTCAAGGGTAGTAACTGTGGGCTTTTTTTTTTTCGCATTTCTTTGTATCTTCAGTCCTCAGCACAGTGCTTAATAAATGCTGCTGACTGAGTTACATGGTGTGTTAAGTATTGCAAGGAGTAGCTAGGTTTGTAGGTTTAAAGTGGATAGATCAAGGGCCTTCAGTCAGAAGACTTATTTTCCTGAGTTCAAATCTGGCCTCAGACACTAATGTGCAGACATGGTCAAATCATATAACCCTGTTTGTCTCAGTTTCCTCACCTGCAAAATGATCTGGAGAAGGAAATGGCAAACTCACTCCAGTATCTTTGCCAAGAAAATCCCAAATGGGGTCACAAAGAGTCAGACACAACTGAAAATGATGGAACAAAATTAAGTATTGCAAAACCCTTCCCAGAGATTATTTCATTCGATCTTCACAATAACCTTGTGAAAAAGAAGCTGTTTTTTTTTTATTAGTCAGGAGACTGAGCTGAAAGAGGTCAAATGATTTGCCCAGGGTTATGTACATAGCATCTGTGGTAAGATTTGAACGTGAGTCTTCTTCTAGCTAAGTCATTGTGCCTTAATCAGAATCTAACTTTAATCTGAAAAGGTGGGGGGAGAGGAGAAGGGGGAAGAATGGAAGACAATTCTGAAGGATTTCAGATGAAAAATGCTATCTGCCTCCAGAGAAAGAAATGATGGAGTCTGAATGTAGATTGAAGTGTACTTCGTTTACTTTCTTTATTTTGTCTTTTTTTTTGGGGGGGGGTCCTGTGCTTTCTTTCAAAACATGGCTAATACAGAAATATGTTTTGCATAACTGCACTTGTTATAATCTATATCAAATTGCTTGCCTTCTCAAGGAGAGAGGAGGAAAGAGGGCAAGGGAAAGAATTTAGAACTCAAAATTTTTAAAAAATGAATTGTAAATTATTTTATGTGTAATTAAAAAATAAAATGCAAAATTTTAACTAAAAAAAAGGAAGTGGGGTGGGTAAAGAACCTTCCCTTTAAAGAATTTTACCTTCTCATTTAAAGACATGCTGACTTTGGGGAAGGGAAGGGAAGCAAGCCAATCCTTCAATCTTTCATGACTAAACTAATGAAAGCATTTATGAACCATAGAGTTTTTCTTGGCTTGAGATGTTGCATTTTCTACTACTCCCAGACCCTTTCCTCCAGTTGTCCTAGGTTCTCTTGCAGAATCCTTTGGCAAAAAAAAAAATAGTCTACTGAAAACGAGAGAACTGTAGCTGAGGTGAGAAGGGTTGGGGTCAGAGCATGCCAGCAACTTCTGAGACAGCTCTCAGAAGTGTTAAGAAAAACAAGAAAATGAGAGGGAGATGGGAAGAAGAGAAAGAGCCAAATCAACCAAGCACAAGATCTGTGCCCCCGTGGAAGCAATAGAACAGAAAGGAAACTCAAGTTTGGGCATATTTCTGTTGTTGAATTGGATGCTAAGTAAATAAGTGAGAATTATTTCAAGGTATGAATCTTCGTGTGTGTGTGTGTGTGTGTGTGTGTGTGATGTCAGAAAAAGGCTTTTATTTGTACTTTTGTCTTGATCTTCCATTCGTTCTCTTGTTTGTGAAAGACAAAATCAGCCCCATGGAGAGAATTGTCCTCAGGATAAAGATATGGAAGTGGTCTAGAGATAAGGACCTCCTTCTGACTCTCAGGCTCCAGGTTCTCATTACACCACTGAATGGATATGTACCTGATGTCAAAAGTCATTCTTTGGCTAGATTTCTCTGTTTTCCTTCCTGAATAATGGGGACAGTTCTGGTTAGGGCTAGACTTCAGGCTTGAAGGCAGAATGAAGAAGGATGGGTTGAAATGACAATGGTGAAAACCCAAAAGTGCAGGGAAGTGGCTTGCATACTTGCTCCAGAGTACTTTTTTGAGTGGCTTTGACACTCAAGGTTTACACTGGCCACATCCCACACTTGTCACCCTCTTGCTTATAGTTCAAAGAATTGGGTGAGAGAGTCATAAGAGTGTTCTTTCCTAGGGTGTGAGGCATACTGACGCTCACCCAAACACATCTCTGTGGAAACTCTGGATAGCCTGATATATTATGGGAGCCAAAGATCTTCCTTTCATAGGGGAGGGATCTCAGGATAGCTCATAGATCAACATCCCTCCTGGATTCCAATCAATACGAAATCATATACCTATTCAAATGTCAGCAAATATATCTGACTTGAGTCACAGCACTACCATGCTAGGACTGGGAGGGCAGGAAGTATGAACACAGGCATGCATGTATGCACGAGTGAATAAATGAATTAATGAATGAAAAAAGCACTAGTAATCACTATGTACAGAGTATTGTGGATGTAAGTCTAGTTATAAATGTTCATTCTTGATCACTCCATAATTTAAGGTGAAAATTAGCCTCACTGAACTCACATTTCAGAGAAGATGAATACTTTTTGGGGAGTTAGGATGTCTCAGGTTTTAATGTTCTAAAAACTCATCTATGGAGGTCCAAGTTCAGACCATCTTTGGGTCACAAATGAAATGAGTTTAGGAGACCTGCTCTCTAATGGTTACTTATCCCCACCTAAAACCAAAATGTACAATTTATCATGACTTGACAGACTGTGCTCTATAGGGATTTGGGGCTGGAAAAGCAGGGCCCTTCAGGTCAGTAAGGACAGGATGGAGAAAGGACCATGGGATAGAAGCTTGTGTAATTCCAGGCAGTAGCTTCGGAAATTGGCCATTTGAAACACAATAAGTGGCCAAATGCTCAACCTGCTCTTCAAGTAATTGTATAGTATTTTTATGGAGCCTTGAAAAAGCCCTGTAGCCAGGCAGACAGACCACACACAGACCCGGGATTTCAGCCAGAGGAGCAAAGGAACTCCATAAGGGAAAAGAACTGGAGTCAGGGTAATATTTTCTTATAGGATCCACTGTGTTATCATGCTAGGCGGGCTCTGAAATAGACACTAACAAACTCCAAACCAAGAAGAAAATAGAGTTATATCAGTTATAGTTAAATGGGGAATCTCCTCCCAAATCATAAGGGCTGGGAGCCTACACGTCCTAGCAAATTATCAGCTAGAGATGGGGATTGTCTGAAATAGAAAGTAGGGTTCATGGGAGCACTGCTGGGTGCCACTTAAAACTATCTGTGCTCATTGGCTGACAGAGGATCAACCTGACAAGAAGCCAATCAATATGTCAGAAACTCTTCTGAGAGAATTGTTCATCCCCTGTCAGAGAATGTGAGCGTGGAGGCCAAGGCTCCTTTGTGTTTGTAGAGACAGCACCTAAGAGCAGAGGGTATCTTCAAAGATCAGGCTTGTCAATACATGACCGGAGGAAGAGATCTAGCTTTTCTTTGAAAATGGAAGACTACATGCAGCCCAGTAAGTAGCAGGGGAGGATGGAGGAAGAGAGAGGGAGAGAACAATCCCAGGCCACAGAGCTCAATATATGGCTGGGGTCAAAAAGGTTCTAGAGCAGATGATGGAAGAGCCCATTCAGGCAACAGCAATGTGGAAGAGGATTAGGATCAGGACTGTGTCACTTGCCCCTCCCCTGCCACTTTCAGTCAATAAAGTCAGAGTGGAACTTAGTTTGTGCCAAAGCCCAAATCTAACATGCATTTTTGCATGGCCCCAGGGAGAGAAGTGCAGTTAACTATCCTTGTATATGCAAAAGGAGGGGAGACCTTCGAGCTAGGACAAATCTGCATTCATAACCGACCCTGAGACTTGCAGTGATCACATAACAAATAAGCATTAATATTAAAAAACCCCAACAATCTGAAGTTATCTTACTACATCTTCCATTGTTTCTCAGTACCTACTACAGACTTGGAGTGTAGGATCTTAAATCTACCACCATTTAATAGAGGATTAACAAGGCAGTTAAACTAAATCATTACTTATTAAATGTTATGGTTTATCAACTGATATCCTTTTTCCCACCTCTCTTTAACTAGTCCTTGGTCCCCAATAAATGTCCTTTACTGGTAAGTTCTCCAGCTTAGAGGAATCACCTTAGTAAAGAACAAATTTGTGTTTAGAAACTTAATTTAAGCAATGCCAGGCACATTTAACATATTTATCAGGCTTGTTCTCTTGGTAGTTTGTTTATTACTATTTAAGGGAACATAATAAGTGTTGTGTTTCCCCTTTAAAAAAAAAAAAAGAGGCCTTTAGAAATCCATTCATTGTTCTTGCTTCTTACAGATTTACCAGTGTCGTCCCTATGTCTAAGAAGAAGGAACACAAAGGTCTAAATACGGCAAGAAAAATTGTTTTAAAAATATTTAAGTCTTAAAGGAGTTTTTAAAAATTCCTTTTCAAACTGACTCAGTGACGTGATTTTTCTTCCTCTCTTGGACTGTATTGGAATAAATTGAATGGAATGAATTTTCAAAGCACTGTTTGGAAGATACGCCCACAAATCCCATTACTAGTAATGGGATTTGTGTACCTATCTCCACAGATGTGCTGAAAACTTACTCCTCTCTGTCCACCCCCTCTCTGGCTACTTTGAAAATGCATGCAAAGCTTACACAGCCCGGTTATTATGCTGAAGCAGGGGGAAGATGAGGTGTAGACCTGGCTCTAGGACCCCTAAAGAATATTGCTTTTTTATAATCACTACAGGCTTTCTCTGCATTATCCCTGCAATCACTGAGATGTTCCATCAGCAGGAATTTTGTTCCTTGTTCTCTTTCTGGGCCCCTCACAAAGGCAGTGCCACTTCTTCCTTCAGCATACCTGTCACAAGAGTAAGGGTGCTAATGTTGGCCATAACTATGTTTGGGATTTGAGAAAACCGGGGGGGGGGGGGGGAGTTGACAAGAAGCAGCACCACCATGGAGTCCAGAATTAATCCATTCTCAAGACAGCTCCAATATTAGGTGGGGAGTGGGAAATGGTCAATCAATTTCTGTGTTTGGAAGAAGTGGACTCTGCTCTTAGTGACCCATTTGGATATACTGTGGCACCCTACTCTAGCCTACCACTCTTGCTGAGTGGGGTGAAATTTGGAGAGTAAGAAATATTTTTGTGGGTGCCTGCGACATTAGGTGTGTAAAAAGTTACAAGGCCTGTGGCAGGGGACATTGTGTTCCTAATACTGCCTGAATGAACGAAGGTCACATTCTCAGTCACTTTTATTTCCTTGAACCTGGATCTTAGGAAGGAATATGGCTGATGATTAGGGATGGCCAACCCATTGTCCACTGAGCAGGGCCTACCACATGTAGATAAACACAGCAGTGGAGCTCTTAGCTTCACAGGGTATCATTTCCAATCTCAGAATATCCCATCCTCGCTATTATTTTTTCCTTGAAAGAAACAAAAATAAATGCTTTTTCTTTATATAAGAAAGGACCCATGTGACCAAGATCTCTTTAGAGAATGATAATATCAGTAGGTTTTATTCACCAACAATCATGGATAGGGATTTTAAGAGCTTTTGTGAAAGCAAAACAAGACAAAACCAAACCACCCCAACAACCCAAACTCTAAGCATTTATTTTTCTTGAGCTTGCTTAGTGTTGACAACCCAAACAATAGTTAACCTTAAAAAAAACCAACAAACTAAAATGAAACAAACAAAACAGTGAGAAACTATTAAAAAAGGAAGGAGTGACTACCAAGGCCACAATTACAATGGAAAAGTTTCTGACTGCATTCAGTATTTTGCTACTTGAATCCTAGGAAGGCAGACATTATGAATGTTTTTGATGAATAGACGGTATATTGATGGGTAACGTGAGCTGGAACAAAGATGGAAAATCTCATGTGAAAAAATGGCCCTCTGGAAGAGAGAGTGGTAATTGCATCAGGTAGGTGGCAATTATTATTATGTGTCTACCATATCCTTCTGCCCAGTTTCTAAGACAAAATATTTTCATTGAGCTACAGAGATGATGTGAGTTTGTCTCATTGTGCAAAAGGCAGTCTTGTATATATTTCATGCCACCACAGAAAACTCCAAGAGGCTGATGTGCTAGCTCCTGGCTTATATAACAAGTCTGAAAAAATCTGTGGGGAAATGCCTCAGGGGAGTAGATACAGTTGGGGGAAGGATAAACATCTTGCTGCTGGTTCTTGTATGTCATGGTTCATCACAGCAGTGCAATAATATACAAACACAACTCCCCAAACAAGGCAACATCTAGGAGACATATAGTACAGCGTACATGTAGACAGAATTCCTTCTTATACTCGCTGCCACGGTATCCCTATGGTGACATCTTTTTTTGCATCACAATAAAATACTCTAACTTTAGGGCTGGAAGGAAGCTTAGAGATCATCCAATCTAAATCTATCATTTCATAGATGAAGTGACTGAGGACCAAGAAGAAGAAATTACTTTCCCAAGTATATAAGACTGGAGGCAGCAGGACAAGTATCCAAGTCTCCTGGTTCCTAACTGAGTTCTTCCATGCTATCACCTTGTCTCCCTCACACATTACAGAGAATTGGGGTGTTGGAGCCAATGGCTGTGTATGCTACACTGAAATGAATTTCCATGAGACAACTGTAATCCCGGATTGTATGGAAAGAGGGAAAGGCATCTCTTTGCCCTTTCCTTGGGCAAAGTACAGTTTTGTTTTGTTTTAGAACAAACAAAGTCACAAGATCATCGGTATTTCTGTATATTACTAACAAAAATTAAGAGGAAATGACAGAGAAATTCCAGGAAAGTAACTACAAGATAATAATGATATCAGTTAATTTATCAAATATAATTATATAAACATGTCTATAAATGGGCATTGGGCTTGCAATCAGGAAGACCTGGGTTCAAACTCTGCATCTGATATTTACTAGCTGTGAGACACTGTCAAGTCATTTAACATCTCTCTGCCTCAATTTCCTCACCTTTAAATAAGAAGGTTAGACTTAATAGATTCTAAGGGTCCCTTTAGCTTTAAGTCTAAAATCCTATTATCCTATGAAATAAGGCAGACCTAATAATTGGAGTGAGATTTGATATTCATTGGGCTCTGCCAATAAAATAAAAGGTTGTTACCCCCAAAATTAATTTACATACAGCAGTCAAGTTACCAGGCTACTATACTTATATAAACAATGACTAAATTCATGTGGAGGAATATTTCAAGAGAAATGATGAAAAAATTAGAATGAACAGAAATTCACATTGCCAGATGCAAATTATGCTAAAATTATTAAGTAATTAATTTTAAAAAGGTTCTTGAATTGTTAAATACATAAAACTATTTTAAATATTTTTATTACATCTTTGTTTTAGTTTTAAAGTTTTATTTGTGTATGCTTTATAAAGCATGTACATAATCTTTTAGCATGGTAATACATACATCAATTTATAAATTAACATGCACATATTGAGGTGAAATGCTCAATAAAATTATATTAAAAAGCAGTAATCATTAAAACTTTTTTGTACTGGCTAAACAATTAAAAATAATGCCCTAGTGGAACAGAACAAATAAGCAAGATCTGGAAGCAAATTGCATATGTATATTTATGTATATGTTGTCCTGTATACACAAATATATAGCAGCTCAGTCTTTTATAAAACCAAGAATATAATCTATGAGAAGTAGGATTCCTTATTTGAGAACTGCTAGTAAGAACAGAAATCAGAGCTCAGCAGAAAATAGGTTTATAATAGTAATTTACACCATATACCGAAATAAGCTCCAATTGGACAAGTGATTTAAAAAATATAAGGTTACACCATTAAAAAAGTTAGAGGAGAAATAAAGTTTGTAACTTTGAAGCTATGACACATGCGAGAATTCATAACCAGATAAGATACAGGAGATCACAAAAGAAAAAACAGACAACTTTAATTATAAATTTTTAAAACTTTTGTACAGTCAATACCACTGAAATATGAGAAACTATGGATTGGGGGAAAAAATCTATGCGCTAGTACATGTTTGACATTCAAAATCTATGGGGAATTGGCTTAAATCTATAGGACCAAAAGTCATTTTCCAATAAGTAAACATTTGAATAAGATGAATAAATCAGAAGAAACAAAACTAGCAACAATTATAATCCAAATTGTTAACAATACAAGGCATGTAAATTATATAAACTCTGAGTTATCACTCATCCCTGTCATATTGGATCAAGATGACAAAAGTTATAAATAATCAATAGTAGATAAGCTATGAGTTCTAGGGTCCCAAGAGGAATATACTAATACATCGGTTATGAATTGGTCCAATGTTTTGGATAACAAATTATAATTATGTAAAAATAGTTATTAAACTTAATACTCTTTTGACCCAGCAGTCCTCTAGACTGGCTCTTAAGAAGGTGAGGAGGAGAGTAAAATGTCTAGTTTATACCAATGTTCATGGCAGCACTTTTTAAAGTAAAAATCTGGAAAGAAAGTATATGTCTGGTGATTAAGGATGGACAAATAAGGTTTACAAATACAATGGAAGGAATGTGTTATGAAGAATTCAGAGGGAACAAAGAACAGCAACAAAAGTAATACAAATGAAGGCAACAAAAAACTGGATTCTTTTTTTTTATTTTTATTAAAGCAATCGGGGTTAAGTAATTTGCTCAAGGTTACACAGCCAGGTGTTTCAGGGTGGGTGCTAAGTGTCTGAGCCCGGATTGGATCCCCAGGTCATCCCAACACTGGAACTGGTGCTCTTACTCGCTGTGCTACCTGACCACCCCAAAACTGGATTCTTCTCCTCCAGTGCAGTGAACAATATTTGGAATAGTTTGAATCTGCTTCTTCCCTTTTGAGAGATGGTAGATTTGAACTCAGATCCTCCTGACTCCAGGGCCAGCGCTCTATTCACTGTGCCACCTAGCCACCCCTGAGATAATACATTTCTTTCAGACTTCAAGTTGATTAAACTGAGTTACTACAAACTATAACAGAGGCAACACATTGAAGTATGAAGAAAACTGGTCAGAGGATTGGGGTTATAATCAGGATTCTTCTATTTACTACCCACACAACCTTGGGCAAGTCAGCTAGCCTCTCTGAGCTTCAGTGCCTTCATCTGTAAGATGGGGGTATTAACTCCTGCCCTGCCTAAGTCATAGAATTTTTGTGACAGTCAAATTGCATAATGAATAAGAAAGCCCTTAAAGTGTTATTATATGAATGAGTAATTTTTTGTTGTTCAGTCATGTGTGACTCTGTGACGTCATTTGGGGTTTTCTTGGCAAAGATGCTGGAGTCGCTTGCCATTTCCTTCTCCAGTTCATTTTACAGATGAGGAAATGGAGGCAAACAGGGTTAAGTGACTCACCCAGGGTCACACAGACATTGTCTCAGACCAGAATTTGAACTCAGAAGATGAGTCTTCCTAACTTTAGACCAGATGCTCTATCCACTGAGACATTACCATTATATCCCTGAAATAAGGATGAAATAAAAACAACTTGTCCCACTTTTCAATTTATACTCTGGTTCATGACGCTTCAAAGTTTATATATAAACTCCATGCTGCCCATGTGCTTGGTATAGCTCTAATTTTTTTTCAGTAGTAAGCAATGAGTTAAAGAAATAAGGATATTAAACAAATCCTGAAAATAATTCCCTTCTCAATTTTGCCATTTGTTCAGCAGAGCCAAAATTAGGCGCATTGGGAGGTTGACAGTGTCCTTTTAAATTTTTAATTTTTGACATAGTTAGCTGGAGTATTCTTAACACTAAAATGCAAATTCTTTATCAGGGACTTCAGCTTGATCTTTGTCTTACATGATTTTTGGCAAAGTGGATTTCACAGGGCAAACCTGAAACGGTTTAAATTTAATTCTGGTGGAAAACCTAAGTACTAAAGAAATTAGTTTTCTCACCTGGGGCAAGACCATTTAACAGAGAATGAAAAACCCTGTTGAGGGGTAGTTGCCCTCAACAAAGCCAACATCAGGATGGCATGGGGGAGTGGAAAGTACATGGTATTTGGAATCAGAAGATGAGGTCTGAATCCTGCCTTTGTTCTCTGATACCTGTGTGACCTTGCTTATGTCACAACCTCTCAAGGCCTCTATTTTTCTCATCTATAAAATGAAGGGGGTAGAAATGGGTGACCTCTTAGGTCCCTTTCAGCTCTAAATCCTAAGATCCTCTGGTCAACTTCTCAGTCGAAGGGAGTTAATAGGCTGGGAAGAAGGGAAGATGGGATTGGGGAAGGTTAACCTTTTTTAATGTGTAATTTGGACATACTTTTAAAGAGATATTATTGGTGTGTTTTCATCTGCAATTAGATAAATGATAGAATTAAGCCTTTATGCTGAATGTGTGACAATTTACTTGATAAAGGTAATTTCAGGGTTTTTAATGTAGTATTCAAGTCATGATTATTTCTCCATGGTCAAAACAGCCTTAAGTTTTCTTCAAAAGGTATCTACCTGAATTACAGGCTGCATAAACTATAATAAGGCTTTTAGTTTATAAAATGTGTGGAAATACAACAAACCCTCATTATAACATGAGTAAAATGATATCTCCTGAGATGTAATGCCCATATAACATCAACCCTTGATATGACACAATTAGGCGTTTTGCCCTGCAACAGTGGCCTTGCGTGACCAAAGTGGAATGAATACTTTCATAATAAATCTCTAACTTGTTCTCTCATTTACTTAGCAATTTAAGGGCTAATTTTCTATATTTGATCTCTACGAAGACTGATTAAAAAAGAAACTCCTCTTTTTCCCCCTATAATTTTTTTCTTTTCTTTTTAGCTTCAAATTCTTTCCCAACCTCAACATCTTCCCCACTAGTTGAGAAGGCAAGAAATATGATACCCTTTATACATAAAAATTATGCAAAACATTTGCACATTAGCCATGATGTAGGGGAGAAAAGAAAGAAAAATAAAGAAAGGTGGAAAAAAATTCTCCAATCACTACTCAGAGTGCATCAGTTCTCTCTCTGGAGGTGGATAGCATTTTTCATCAAGAGTCCTTAATAAGAAACTTCTTAAAGAGTTTTAATTAGAATTGTAGGATGAGACAGCTGGAAGGGCTCTTTCAGATTCACCCCATTCAGGCCTCATTTTACAGATGAGGCCCAGAGAGGCTGGGTAATTTGTCCTTGGTCAAGCATCTAGTTAATGGCTAACCCACGATTAGAACCTAAAGTCTCCTGACACCTAGTTTATATTCTTTCCACTTTGTCAACTTGATCTCAATGCATTTGTTTTTGAATTGCTTCCCACAGTGCCTAGACATATTATTTTTTCTGTCTTAACACTGCAACACGACAAAGACTCTTCATTTTCTCTTTTACTAAACATGCGTTCACTGAGGAAGGAGATATGTAGCGAAGAAAAATGGACACTACATCTTGGTTGCCATATGAAACATACCTGTGTTCTCCTTTCTCTGTGAGAGTGATGATATAAAAATAATAATAGCCAGCATCTAAGTGCTTGACAAACATTATCTTATTTTCTCTGCACAAAAATCCTAGGTTCAGTTTTTCAGTCATGTCCGATTCTTCATGACCTCATTTGGGAATTTCCTGACAGAGATACTGGAGTGGTTTGCCATTTCTTTCTCCAGTTCATTTTACAGATGAGGAAACTGAAGCAAACAGGATTAGGTGATTTGCCCAGGGTCACACAGCAAGTTAAGTGTCTGAGGTCAGATTTGAACTTAGGAAGACAAGTCTTCCTGACTTCAGGCCTGGTGTTCTACACATTTCACCACCTATAATTGTGCCCATGTAACAGATAAAGAAACTGAAGCAGACAGAGCTGAAGTGGCTTGTCCAGGGTAATGACCATAATACTGTGTTTCCCCGATAATAAGACACTGTCGTCTTATTTTTTTGGACAGAAAAACACCAGAGGGCTTATTTTCAGGGGAGGGCTTATTTTAATGAACATTGACAGCAATTTTAATAAGCAGGTAAATGTGAACAAAAAAATGTACCTTTATTCAATAAGCAAATCACTGGGGAAGAACAGGATGACGTGCTCACTGCTGCAGCTCTGATTGGATGCAGCTCGGAGCGCGGCATGCGTTTCACAAGGGGGGGGCGGTGCATACAGAGGGTACCGTAATGTAGCGTGTAGCACAGGGGATCACCTTCACTACAGTAGCAATCTCAGTAGGGCTTATTTTCGGGGGAGGGCTTATTTTAGAGGAATCTTACACAGTAAGGGGAGGGCTTATTTTTGGGATAGGTCTTATTATCGGGGAAACACGGTAAGTATCTAAGGCTACATCTGAACTCAAGTGTTCTTGATTCCACGCTGTGTGCTCTATCCACTTTGCCACTTAGCTTAGCTAGCTCATCCTGTCCCTCTTTTACTTTAAAAGTGTTAAGGGTTAAGTGACTTGCCCAAGTTCACATGGCTACTTTTTGTGTTATGTGTCTGAGGCAGGATTTGAACTCAGGTCCTTCTGACTCCAGGGCTGGTGCTCTATTCACAGCACTACCTAGCTACCCCCTTCTTTCTCTCTCTCTCTCTTTCTTTCTTTGTTTCTTTCCTTTCTTCCTTCCTCTTTCTTTCTTTTCTCTCTGTCTCTCTCTCTGTCTCTGTCTGTCTGTCTCTCTCTCTCTTTTCCTCCCTCCCTCCCTCCCTTCCTTCCTTTCTTCCTACCTTAAACCCAGTTCACTCTGAAGCTCAAATTGGACCACAAGAGGTCCCTGCTCAAATTCCACTTAATGGCTGCATTTTGGGCCCTCCTGGCTTAGATTGAATGTCACTGTTTCTCTTTGGAACAGCAACCCTGAGGGTCTTTCCCTCCCAGTATGATTTTTTTTTCTTTTTTCTAATTAAAAGGGCTATCCCTTCACTCACTTCTTAAAGAAGCCTATTCACTGAATGGGCATTACCTCACTCTAAGTGAGTACCTAAAAAAGCCTTAGCCTAAAAGGACCAGGGTCTCCCATTGCATCCTGGGTCATCTCCAGTCATCCTGATGAATATCTGGTCATTGGACCCAGATGGCTCTGGAGGAGAAGATGAGGCCGGTGACCTTGCACAGCCTCCCTCACTCAAATCAAAGTCAACTACAAGTCATGTCATCATCTCCCTGATGTCATGGTCCTCTTTGAGAAGGAAGGGCGAACACAACAATCTTGCTAAACGGAACATCACAGGGAGACCGATAGAAATCCGTTTATTTGATCAAGAAATCATAAGCTCTAATGTTCTATTTCCAGATACAGAGAAGAAGGGTGCAATCCAGACTTCTCTAGTGTTCTGTTAGGTACTGCTAGGCATTCCGTCTGGGCATGATTGGGTAAGAGAATGACCAGGAAGTCAGAAGAATCCCAGTAGTTGCACTGGAAAAAAAGCTAACTTCATCTCAGGATGAGAAGATGACAGGCTTTTTATAGCTGGGGCCAGCCGAAGGCACACTTTTCTTTCTTAAATACTCCACCCCATCACATACTCTGTGCTTATTCTCACTCTCTTCCCACTGTCTTCTAAAACTCTGCAATTTGGCTTCTGATCTCGTAGTTTGACTGAAACTGTTCTCTCCAAAGTTACTAATGATCTCTTGATTGCCAGATCTAATGGCTTTCTCTCAGACCTCATCCTTCACCTCTCTGAAGCATATGACACGGTCAATCACTGTCCCATACTAAGTACTCTCTTCTCTCTGAGTTTCCAGGACACTGCTCTCTCCTCCTCTTTACCTGGCTGCTCCTCCGTATTGCTTGCTCCATCTCTTGCCGCCCTCTCCAAAAACTGATGAAGCCCAAAGCTTTGTCTTGAACCAACTTCTATTTTCTCTTTATACTACCTCCCTTAGTAAACTCATCATCTTTCACGTGTTCAACTGCCATCTCTATGCAAATGATCTCAGATCTAGATTCAATCTCTAGTCTCTTTTCTGAACTCTGATGCTGTACCTCCAACTGCCTACTAGACATTCCATTGTCATCTTAAACTTGACGCATCCAAAACAGGACTCATTACCATTTCCCCTAAATCCTCCCCTTTTCTAAGCTTCCTTTTTAAAAGGTTTTATTTTTAAAAATAAATTTTATTTGTTTAATTAACAGAAACTATTTTCTCTCCCTTCTATTTCACACTCCATTGGAGAAAAAAGCTTTGTAACAAATATGAATAATTTAACAAAATCATTTCCTAATTGGACCTGTCAGATGTATGTGTGTGTGTGTATGTGTGTGTGTGTGTGTGTATGTGTGTATGTCTCATTCTATGTCTGAAGTCCATCACCTACCTATCAAGAAGGGAATGCTTTATCATCAGTCTTCTGGTATCATGGATGGTCAGACTGATCAGAAATTTTTACAGATTTCAAAGTTATTTTTACAGTGTTGTTATTGTACAAATCATTTTCTTGGTTCTGCTCATTTCATTCTGAATCAATTTATATGATAAATCAATAAATAATCAACAAATCAATCAATAAACATTTACTAAGTGCCTACAATGTATGAGGCACCATACTAAATATTTGGAATACAAGAAGAAGTCAAACAGTCCTTGGCCTCATAGAGATTACAATCTAAAGGTGGAGACACCAAACACATATATTCAAATGATCTCTATTCAGGATAACTCTGCAGAGGGAAGGTGCTAGAATTAAGAGGGGTTGGGAAGGGCTTCCTGTAAAAGACAGAATTTTAGTTGGGACTTAAAGAAATCCAAGGAGTCTTCAAAATTGTTCATTTTTGTCATATTGATATTTTAGTACAAATTATTCTTCTGGTTCAGTTCATTTTACTCTGTCTCAGTTGATACAAGTATTTCTACGCTTCTTCTCCATATCACTATTTCCTCATTTCTCACAGTACAACAATATTCTATCACACTTACATTTCACAAATTGTTCAGCCATTCTCCAACCAATGGGCATCCCCTTGTTTTCCAGCTTGTATTTTTTTTTCTTCAGTACAAAAAGAGTTGCTATGAATATTTTTGTACATATGAGACCTTTTCCTCTTTCTTTGATCTTTTTACTGCCTAGGTCTTAGACTCATAACCTGACCATCCCCTTTGACTCCTTAGTCCTATTTACCACTAATATCCAATCCGTTGCCAATTCTCATTGTTTCTAGCTTCACAGTATTTCTCATATATGTCTCTGTTTCTCCATTTACATGGCCACCGTTCTAGTTCAGGCTCTGATCATCTCTGACGTGGACTATTATGATGGCCTTCTCCTTGGTCTCCCTGACTCAAGCCTCCCACTTCAATCATCCTCCACATAGCTCCCAAAACGATTTTCCCAAACTGCAGGTCTGACTATGTAAGCCCGCTAACTCAGGAGACTCCAGGGGGTCCCTACGGCCTCCAAGATCAGGTGTAAACCCTTCTGGGTTGGTCTTTAAGACATTACACAATTTGGGCTTTTCCTGCCTTTCTAGTCTCCTCACCTTCACTACCTTCTACATACTCTACGGGGTAGTAATAAATGGCCGGCTTGCTGTTCCTTATCCACAACACTCCATCTACTTTCTCTGTGTCCCTACTGCCTGGAATGCTCTCCCTCCTTGCTTTCGCCTCTCCACACATCCCTGGCTTTTTCACTGTTGTGCTGCTGTTGTTCAGTCGTTTTCAGTCATGTCTAACTCTTTGTGACCCCATTTAGGTTTTTTTTTTTGGCAAAGATACAGAAGTGGTTTACCATTTCCTACTCGAACTCATTTTACACATGAGGAAACTGAAGAAAACAGGGTTAGGTGACTTGCCCAGGGTCTCACAGCTAATAAGTGTCTGAGACCAAATTTAACCTAATGGAGACAGGTCATCCCAATTCCAGGTCTGGCACTCTATCTACTGTTACACTTAGTTGTCCTGGCTTTTTCACTACTCAGCTCAAATGTCACCTTCCTTTGGGAGCCTTCCTGGCTCCTCAGTCATTTGAGATTTCCCCTCTAATGTTAACTTTCTTCTACCGTGTATATGTTGTATGTGTGTCTGTTTATTTGTGTTGTCTCCCCGACTGATGACATAAGGTCTCTGAGGATAAGGGCTGCTTTTTTGGTTTTGATTTTCCTTTTTTCCCTAGCACTTAAAACATAATCAATGCTTCATAAATGATTGCTGATTGATTCCTTTTGCTGCCCTTATCCCACCAGGTATCCTGTGTTCTCATGCTGAGCCCTACTAGCCTAGGTCCCTTGCCCAGTTCAGCTCCCATCCAGGCCTATCCTTTGTGGGTAGTTAGTACAGCATGTGTTGGTCCTTCCTCCTCTTAACAAGATGGACTTCTACCAAAATTTATTTCCTCAGGGCCATGCTTTCCCAAATTTAAGTTAGCCAATTTGAAAAACTAATCTGCTTTAATTGCCTAAATGGCTTGATATGGTGTCCTTCCTTCCAAAGCAAATACCCTGTGTTTACACTTTGAAAAGGACTTTAAAGAGACAATACCTTAACCCAGTCTCAAATACCTAGCAGATACTTTAAAAAAGTTTTCCTAGATGGATTATTAATAATAATTGACATTATTATATAGCTCCTTAAGATTTACCAAATACTTTTCATAGATGATAACATTAGATTCATGTGTGGTCTTCCCTATAAGAATGTCAGTTCCTTGGGGAGCAAGGATTCTCTTACTTTTCTATTTATGACCCCAGCATTTAGTAAGCTTGCACAAAGTAAGCACTTAAATACTTCATTCATTCATTCATTCATTCATTCATTCATTCTTTCATTCATCCCAACTCCATGAGGTAGGTACTAAAAACATATTATCCCCATTTTATAGGTGAGGAATTATAGGCTCCAAAGGTGGAGTTGCCTATAACCATACAGTGTCAGTTATTAGGTCTCCCCAGACTCCAGGTCCAGCTTCCTTTCCAGTACAGCATGCAGTCTCAGTATTAAATGAAGACAGAACTATACTGAGCCCCTTGGGATTAGATCTCTAGGGTGTACTTACTGCCAGTGTAAGTAGGATCTCGGAGAACAAAATCAGAATGGGTGCTTCACTTATGTGATATTAGCTCCAGGACCAGCCTTGATGGTTTGAGGGAGAAACCTCTCTCCCTTCCCATATTGTACTTCTGAGGAACTTAATCTTCCAGCTTGCTTTCTTTTGGTTATAATTGTCTTACCACCTCAAAATTCTACTCTGATGCCTCAATCGGTATAAAGGTGACTGTCTTTTCTGGAAGGCTGGACTAGCAGGCTCTTGAAAGGGACCTAGCACAGCATGCACCTTTGACATGGAAACTGGTCTAGCAAAATGTGGGCACACTCATTGTCAGTAGGCTTGTCCCAAGAGGATTTATTCTTTGGTCTGGCAACATGTGAAAGAGATAAATTTTTTGTGGCCCCTTATCCTTCCCAGTTCCCTCCTGCTTCTGCAATGACACTGACAATGTGGTGGGGAGAGAAGGACATAACAAGACACACCATTTTAGACCTAAACATTAAACATTAGACCTCAATGTATAGGCACTCAACTGAAGTAACTGGACCATGCCAATGGGGAATTCTTACTATGAATAAGACCAGAAGATATAAAGAGGTTAACAGTTAAGGGGAAAGAACAGCTAACAGGTTCTTCTCCACGAGATGAACAATGGAATTGGAGGACCTGGCTTCACCACATACTGAAAGGCTATATACAAGAAACATCATTTCATGGGACACTTGGTCATCTCTCCTTTCAGTGCCATGATGAGTATAAGTAAAGTGACCCAAAAGGTAAGCACACCTGCCAATACACCAACATCTGTTCTAGAGATTAAAGTAGAGAAGTTGTTCTTTGTGAAGGCAAGAGTCTCCAAGTCAAGTCAATCTGACAATCGAGATGCTTTTATCAAACATAATGTGAATATGGGTATATGGGTCACTAAGAAAAATTGTTGGAAAATAGTTCTCAATTTGGACATGGAAAAAGTCAAAGACTAAATAATTGCACAATAGCCTCATACTTGCATAATCTGAATAATATCTTCAATAAAGAGTTGGAGGGTGCCAAATGTGGTGAGCACCAAACTATCATTAAAAAAAAAAGTTAAACTGACCATGTCTTAACAGAGGCAGTTGTGGTATAGGAGACGGAGAGCTACCCTTGCAGATAGGAAGGACTGGGTTCAAGCCTTGCTTCTAACACACATCAGTGCTTGAGGCAATGCTCTAAGACTCTGTTTTGCAGAGAAGCTGCTGACCTGTATTGGTAGATAGAGTTACCTCACTAGGAAGATCCCTATTTCAATAAAATCACAAGCTCAATCTTTATCCCTATCTTAACAGACAGAAAATGATTGATCACTGATGCAGAAGCCATTTCACAAATGGTTGTCTGTGAATAGTCAGGTTATTGAGAGATTAGAGAAAATGCAAAAAAAAAAAAACCCACCACCAAATAAGAAGAAATTAGAATACAGATGAGAAGATGCTTCAATAACCAGCATAAAGCAGTTGTTATAACAAGAAGGCCAAAAGAAGCTAGAAACTGTCACAGTCAGCAAAATTCTGATCTATATGCCAGCAGGAAAGATGTCAAGTGCAATATGATGTTAGAGTACAAACTCCCTTTCAAAACAATATGGAGGAGGAGAAGGAGGATATTCTTGAAAGAAGTATACAAAATATGAAATAGGCTTTAGCAGATAGTTTTCTACAGCAGACATTTTTAGTCACAAAATTGAATGAGAAGCACAGAGAATACAATATTTCACTTCGTCTTGAGCTCTTTGATTACCCCTGCCCTCTACAAGGAAAAGAAAAAGGTTTGATTCAGTGGATCAAAAGAGCTTGAGGGGATCTCCCATAAGAAGGTATGTTTCATGCATATACTGAAATCATGCAAGTTTCCTTGATAGCTTTTACATATCAATAATTAATGAGATGTAAAGGAATAAGACTTATAATTCTAAAAATGTTTTCCTTTCCTGATAGATATCTGACTGTTTCCAAACAGAAACAGGAGGGCTGAAGATGGTTAAGTTTCCCAGATATGGATGTTATTGTGCTGGTTGTATTAAGCCCCAGTATACCAGTGGCCTCAATGGGCCCTATGGCCACTTAAAGGAGATCATTTTAGCAATCTGCACAAGAAATATCAAATAGATGGTCTTCCTGACGTCGTGGCATATGGTTGAATGAGCAGCTCACGGAATTAATGTCTCAGCACAACTGAGCGGGAAGTATAGATAGACTGAATGAGACTTAGAGATCAACAGGAGAGGGAGCATGATTGCAATCGAGGAATTGTGCAGTGCCCTTAACAACTACATTAATGAAACAAAAATTCATCTCTTCAACGCTGATAATCTTCTGATAATATTATATGGCTAAAAGTTATAAAATACCACAACCTCTGAACAATCAGAATAGCAAATAATCCAAGGGCAAAGGAGAGATACAGATTGGGTGTAATTAGGTTACATCCTATTACATGTACTAAAATAAATATGTCTTTAAGGTTTACAAAGTACTTAAATGAAGTATCATTTGAGCCTCACAACTACCTTCTCAGGCAGTTACCAGAGTCATTATTACTCTCATTTTACAGATAAGAAAACTGTGGTTGAAAAAGATTAAATGGCTTTGCCCATTAGTCACGCAGCTAGTGTGGTGGGATTTGAATCTAGTTCTTTCTCATTCTAGCATGTCCAGCATGCTATTTAATACTGACTGAATTATTCCCATAAATTCTTGATCACTCTAATTTATTAAATTATTACAGTTAATCTATAAAGATGTAAGGAATTAGCAGGGGTGGGGGGTAGAATTGAAATTTTGCAGGAGGCTATAAGATTTAAGAGTCTTAAAGATTCAAACTTAATTTTTTTTTCTGCCTTTTTGCAGGGGGGAAGGCAGGGCAGTTGTGGTTAAGTGACTTGCCTAAGGTCCACGCAGCTACTAAGTGTTAAGTGTCTGAGGCCCAATTTGAACTCAGATCCTCCTGACTCCAGGGCCAGTGCTCTATTCACTGAGCCACTTAGATGCCCCCAAGATTCAGACTTTATTGAGGAGATATTTTGGCACAGAGAGATTTCCCAAGGTCCTTGAAATCACAATATCTCTCTTTTTTTTTTTTTGGAGGGAAGGCAGGGCAATTGGGGTTAAGTGACTTGCCCAAGGTCACACAGCTAGTAAATCTGTCAAGTGTCTAAGGCTGGATTTGAACTCAGGTCCTTCTGACTCCAGGGCCGGTGCTCTATTCATTGTTCCACCTAGCCACCCCCACAATATCTTTTTAACTGGTACCATGTTAGTTCAATGATGCTAATGCATGGGGAGCTAGCAAGCAACACTGCTGTGATGCTAAAAAAAAATCACCTCGTCACAGTATCAAGAACTGGAAGGAACCATAGATCACTTACTACAACCTCTTCCTTTTACAGATGAGGCAAATGGAAAACAAGAAAAATCAAGTGATTTCCTTAAGGTTCCACATGCAGCAGAGCTGGAATTTGAACCCAGATCTTGTGAACCTAATTCCACTACTCTCACCTGACTCTCTAACTCCCTTCTTCAAAAGACCATGAAAACCTGACAACCCAGGCTTCCTCCTTCCATTTACATTTCAGCTTGATGATTTAAATAGGGGAAATCCAGTGTTCTGTCAAACCTAATTTCTGTTCATCATGACCACTTCAAGTAGAGGGCTCACTGTGCAACTGTTAAAAAAATAATCCTCATGAAAAACTGCATTGCATTCCTAACAGAAAAGACAATGTGAAACCAATTTTCCCTGTTTTAATTATGTTCTGAACTTTGAAAGGATCTTCTCTTTTAAACAAGCCAAGGCCAGTAAAACAGGTACTGTGTAAGGGAGAAACAGATCTTCTCTCTAGTTGGCTTTTCCAAATCATTTCAAAAACTCGATCATATCAAAGATTTTGCCTTGCGTGCAGAACAGAAATTCTCAATACGCTCTTTTTGAAGAGTATGTGGTTTTATATTTGAAAACAAGTGATAAATGGCCAGTGTGCATGCAGGATTAACTCATTTCCATGACTGCACTGAGTTTCAAAATCTCCAACTTTTCATAAGCACAGTTGGCGAGAGTCCAACCACAAGCGGACTCTTTTCAGGGCAGTAGGACACTGGAGTGTAGCACACAGAAGACAGCGATCCAACTTGTTTTCACCAGAGAAATTTGGTAAGTCCAAAGATGAGAATGCACTTTCTGCGGCTAAGAAGCGGTTCGGCTCCTCCTGCAAGTCAAATTTGCATCTAAAAACGTTTTCCAAATTGCTCTTTCCCAGTTTGGTGAGTGGGTTCCAGCAGTGTCACTTATTCACTGTCAGTGAACAATATTAAGGCTTGAGAGAGCCATGCATGATCACACTTACTGTAGCATCAACTATTTTTTTCTTAATTGTCCTGAGAGCCTAGAAAGGAAACAAGCGTCTGTGCTGACAGAGGAGCTCAGCGTGAACTCTCATTTTTCACATGGAGCTAATTAAAAACTGAAATTAGTTAAATATGGAAATGACACTTGCAAGCACTTTAGTAGAATTCTGGCAAAATCCCTCTAGAGTGCTCTGACATTACCTGCTGCTTCGAAACTCCCCAACTGAATTTCACAGTTAAAAGGCTGAGCAAAGGGAAAGTTATTATTGAGATTTCCGATTCAAAATGTGTCTGTAAAACTCCAAATTAAATTTCATGGCTGGTCCTTGTGTTATTGGGGCTACAACATACAGACCAATGGAATGGGAATCAGACAATGTCCCAGTACACGCTCATATTACCTTAATTTTAGGTATGGTGCAGCAGGATGTCTCATGTTTGATGGCTGGAAGGTTAACAGCTTCCTTCTCCAGAGATCAGGCAGTGTGAGGACTGGGCATGCGCAGATACATATGTGCACACACATACAAAGAGATTCATTTGGATAAACAGTATGAGAATAGGAGGGGTACACCCAATTGAGGGGCTGCTTAAGCTCTAGAGAGTTCTCTTGTAGTACTTATTTATTGTTTTTGTATATATGTGTGTACATGTGCACATACACACAGACACACACCAATTTAAAATTGTAACTACGATGCACTTGTCATGCCTGATGCCTGTACAACTGAAAGGCCAAAGTATTTTGGCCAAGTGGGAGACGCAGTGTTGAACAGTCTTCTCTTGAACCCACTGGTAGAATTATTTTTACCAAGTGGACAGTGACTGATGGTACTTTGCTAGGTACGGCATTGAATGAGTGCCATCTGGGATCCCACGTTCTACTTTACAGGCAAAAGCAGGAGTGTTTGCTCAAGGGCAAATTATGATGTTTGTCTGCATCTGCATACAATTTAATTAAACCCGCCTACATATCTGATAGCTCTGGATCTGTGTCAATGCATTCTGGAGGGCCAGCCACTTTTCCAAACAACTGGAGTGTTGTGATTTTATTGTTTTTTCGACACCTCATCCATTTGCCCTTGAGGCAATTCCTTCCCCCGGACTCTGGCCATAATTGCAGCTCGCACCAAGTCTCTGCCTGGGCGGGCCAGAAAGTGTAGCCACTTAGTGCCAAAGCCAGCCTCGCTCTGTAAGTCAGCTTGGCAGGGTTGATTCAGCAGGCTTGGTTGCCAGAGAGACTTCTCTGGCAGCTACTGGTATAATCTTCACATCACACCCTGGCTTTGCTAGTCCAGGGCCTTGAAATCATCTCGGCTTACCCAGCTGGATGGGTGGAATGCTGCAGCTGTACCATCAGGCTGGCTTATTTTATTGAATTTTGAATATCCAATTTCAAAGCAATTCAAATGAATTTGCCCAAGGCCTCGGATCAGTGTGACTCCCGACACTCTCTGCAATAGGGTTTCGAAGTTCATATTTCTAAACAAAGGCAAGATTACAGGAGCTTTCCTTGTCAAGACCAGCACCTCTAAAGAGCCCACTCTACTAACTCTATTAGGCCATAGGCTGACAGCAATGTAAGATGTTGTGTTAATCCATAGCCCATACTACCAGAGCTGTGGTGGGTAGAGGAAATTGGGAAAGTTTGGGGGACTCAAATAGGGAACGACAGCTGGCAGGCCAGTGAGGATGTGACATTCATAGATGCCTGTCAAATGCAGAGAAAGAATCCTGTGCCAGGAGTTTATTTCAAAATCAGTTAACAAAAAATTAAATGTTGTGTCTCAGGAAGACAATGAGTCGAGGAACACTAGCCTTTTTCGATTTGATTCAGGCCCCTATTTGCAAGGCACTATGGTAGGGTCTAGGTCTAGGGGCACAAAGACCAAAAACCCAACTAACAAGCATTTATTAAGTGTCTACCACAGCCAAGTACCTGTGGATACAAAGAGAAAAACAGTCCCTGCCCTTGAGTTTACATTCTATTGAGTGTTCTAAAATTACAGGACAAGAGAAAGGACACCTTGCTGTCAGAGGCAGCAAAGTAATCAACACACAGCAGGTTCTCCTTTGTTTTATTAGGCTTTTGGAGGAATTCATTGCATGCATATCATCAAAAAACATCTAAGTCCTTAAGAGTTAAAACCAACTTGATAACTCCTTGATGCTCAAATTCTTGCAGAGGGCTCTTTGCATGGGTCAGGAAAACTCAAGGCAAACAAAGACCCCTGGATGACCCTTCCATTTTATTGCATCTGGGAAACTTTCCTCTAAGAGGTCTATTCACCCTTTGATATTTTTTATTATTACTGTTCTCTTTGTAGTGCCCACCCATAGGCTGGCTGACTTTGAAAGTGGAAAAAAAAATTCTAAGCAGGTAGGAAGCTCTTTGAAGTTGGAAAAAAATCTATAGTTTCCCCCAAGTAAGTACATCACAAGACCACAATGCTTACAACCTGGGTGCCTGACTTAAGTGTCTCAAACATGTATCATTACATACTGGTGCCCAAAATTCCCCTCTATAGGAGATTTCTATAGTTCCAGAGATGTCACACAGACAGAAAAACAGTGACAAAGAAAACTCCAGAGTCAGGAGTGAAAAAGGGCTGCCTATTCTATGGGTCAGATGGTGGGAGCAGCCTTGGAAAATTCAATGGGCAGGGGCCAGACAAGAGTCTATCTAACCTACCACCCATATTCTGACAACAAAGAGTTGGTTTGTTAAGCCAGAGGCAACTACAAATGTCCAAGGTTTGCCCAGTTTTATTTTGAAGCAAAACCAATTTTAAATTGTCATTTCCCCCCTTTTATACACAGTGCTCCTGGTTAGTTAGCTAGTAGTTGTTTTTAATTATAAGCTAAAGAGTCTTTTCATAGCCCTGAAACCAGCATTCTCTTTCCAAAGATGCCTTTTTTAATATTTATACATCTAAAGAGGGTTTGCCCTTCCAGACACAGAAAATCATTAGAAAGCCTTCTCAAGAGGATATAACTGTGGTCAAGGTCATACACAAATCTAAAATCCGAATTTAGCCGTGACTTACCAGTAGGTGCCACTTTTGTACCATAAACAATTTGTAGACCTCTGCAATCTTTATTTCTAAGTTATCAATTTTTAAATAGAGGGGAAAATGCTTGTGAGACAATTCTGAGCACATAAAAGTTGTGGAAACTTTCCTTTTTTTGCTTCTTACTTGGCACATTTATTTAATAGGGCTTTTTGACTTTATATTTTTTTTCCCCTAGTATATGGTAGATGAATGAAACAACACGAAAGAAACTGCACTCAAGGAAATGTTTTGTAACAATTCTAGCTTCAGTTTGGCATATAACCTATCTAACTACATTTGTAAGAGGAAATATTCAGAATTGCTATGATAGTGGGGGAAAAATAGTCTGGAGAGCCTCCAAAGATACCCGGTATCTTAGCAACGACCAAGGCTCTTAAAATCCAACATCTCAGTTTGTATAGCTGACTGGAGTGAGTTCTACTATGCCCATCCACACATAGATCTTAAATCACACCCCAACTTGGCTGAGAGACGCATTTCTATGAATCTTGCACCTAAGTCATGGGAAAACAGGTCGCTGTCAAAGAGCTGGCAACTCTTTCCCAGAAAAACATATGCAAAAGTGAGAATGAGATGGGGGTCAAATATTTGCAGCTGCCTACCGTGGCTGAAAGTGCTCTTGCTATCAAATACTGTAAGCCAGGAAGGAAGGGAAAAGACGAGGAAAATGGGGAATGCAGGACCTATGGGATACTGCTTCTCTGAGAGGGAGAGCTAAGGGAATTTTTGGCGAGAGAGCTGAGATTACTTTCTGGCACTTGTCTTCAGGGATTTTGGTGAACTAAAGGGGGTTTCTGGGGGTGAATGACTCCAAAGACTGGCCAATGAGATCAGTTGGTTGATTCCTAGGCTTCCCTCTGTCTTGTTCATTCGTCTAGGTCTGGCACATGGATAGCCTGTCCTCTGATTTTTCTTTTAAAAGTCTGAATTCTCTAGCTAAAAACAACATTATTTCTGGATAGGGAGTAAAAGAATTTTATTGGCCTTTCTAACATCTGTTTTCCTTAATTTATCATTCAGTGACACAAAACTCTTACTTTTCAATTAAAAGATGAAATCTTATTAGCACATTTTACTTTATCACCCCCAGTTTTATATCTTTGCTATATATGTTCAGATAACTTAGAAAAGTCAACCTATGTCAAACATCTGGATAATAAACTCCTTGACATTTCCCCTTTACCATCTACCTGACATTGAGCGAGATGATCCAACCTTAGACACATGAATCAGTGGCCGACATAAATTACCACCACTCCATTATTTCTGGGGACCAGCCTAGGGCTCACTTTCTCTATGGTATATTTGTGTAGAAGTAAGGGAAATATGAAGTTTATTCTGTTGTATACATACCTGTTGACAGAAAAACAAAAAGAAACCAAAATAAACAAAAAACGAAAACCAAAACCAAAACCAAACCAACCTACCAACCAAAAACACTCCCAGGATTACTCCAGAGTAAAACTGAATCTTACGACCCTCTCTGGAAAAACAACCACACAAACAACTTCACAAGGGGGTTCCCAAGACTCTCACTAAAGAAAGCCTTGGGTTTTAAAATAGGAGATTTAATTTTCAGCAAATTGCTTCTACCTCTGAACTGCAGGGGGGACCAGCGGTGTCTGAAGAAGCCCAAAAGGGGCTGCCACAAGTTCTTCCTTTCTTTATATATCTTTTGGATATTCTCAGGGGGAGCAAATGAGAATCTGTCTAGCCTCCCCTTTACCCCATACTATGGGGGATTCAGTCAGTATATAGATGGGGAAATCTAGTCAAGAATGCTTAATATGATGGGGTCTAGACCAGAAGTGCTCCAGTCTTATCTTTTCCTAGAATCCACATCCTTCTAAATTTTTATTTCCCTATAGAGTGGAGGAAATAAGAATATGTTAAAGCAATTGCTTAGAAAATATTTTCGAAACATTTGGAAGTAATTTCTATTCACAAATTATCCCCATTCACAAAGTGAAAAGGCAAATTACATGAGCTGAGATAAATTCAGAAGGAAAAGAAATCAGAATTAATCTTAAGAGGAAAGAAAGAAAAATGGGAACTGGAGAGAGGGAGAAGGGGGAAACAATTCCATCCCTCTTAATAAAAGAGGAAACTAAGGCATGAACATGTTCCCTGATTTGCCGAAGGTCACCCTTCTAGTTCAGGGGAGAGTTCAGACTAGAACTCATTTCTCCTGACTCCAAACTTCTGTATCTTTCTGATAAACAGAGAGGGAAATGAAGCAAAGGAAACAAGGGAGGGAGAAAGAGAGCAGAAAAAAAGAACAAAGATTAGAAAGGAGAAAGATAAGGTATAATGCAAGAGAGTGGCAGGAGGAGAGGGCTTGCAGATTCTGTAAATGTAAATAAGATGCAGCAAAGAACTTTCAACCCTCCCTCTGTTCTGTATTCTTACATACGACACGCCTGTCACAAACATTGTCAAAAACTGTAATTGAAAAGATATCGGAACAATTATCAGGCAGACAGAGCCCTTTATTCTCAGTGGAATGATGGCACTGAGACACCACGGCACGCTGGGATGGAGTGGAATGAAACAGGCTTCTCAGCTCCAGGATTAAACATATCACTCTCTTAGTAATTTTCCTTTCTCACTTCAATGAAAATTAAATATCGGAGATTGTTATTAAATAGCAATTTGCTATGCTGGCACAGTAAAACAACCCTCACCACAACCACACAGATATGGATAATAAATAGGGCTAAAATGGGATGATCAAAGCACATTTAGAGAATTCAGAGGACCCCAAAACACCCCTGAAGAAAAGCATAGGGCTTCATGCATGGCACCCACTGGAAATCAAAGAGTGAATCCAAAAGTTTAACATGCTTTGTCACTCCTTATTCTCTCTCTAATGAGACCAGAGTCCCTAGGATGAGAGTTCTAGGTTCATCAAGTTCTAGGTTCATTTTCTACCGACAGGAAGGAATTACTTGCTTTGTTACTAGATGCGACTGAATCTCTAGGTAATAGGAGAGGAGGCTGCTGGCAGGAGAGAGCAAGAAAGGCAGGAATTAAGAAGCTCAAACAGGAAGATGACAGAAGTGTAAGGTCCCTGTTAGTTCAGCTGCTATCTCAGATCTGGGTTGTTTGGGGGAGACCCTAAAACTAGAGAGGAGAGAGACTTCATTATGTCTGTTGGTAGTCTGGAATGCTTCCGGGAAAGCAGTCTCCCTCCCTATACTTCCCTGCCACAATTTTAAAAGATTCTATCAACGTAAAAAAAAAAAAAAACACAGATCAGTAGAGGAAGTGATTCCCTCTATACTTCAGGAGAGGGAGGGAGAGAACAGAGGCAAAAATGGGGGAGAGGAAGAGTATAAGGAACAAAGGAGCAGGGAGAAGGAAGATAGAAAGGAAGAAGAAAAAGGAGAGGGTGGGGGAGAGAGAAAAAGGAGAAGAAAGACAAGGTGACCTGGCAGATTCTGCCCTTGTAAAGTAAGATCACTCTTTGTAAGGCTGTAGTCATCAATAAAGTCATTTGCCAGTTTGGGAGCTGAATGAATTTGTCAATATGTCTTCTGAGGAACAATGGTGGAGACAAAGGGAAGGACATTTTTCCTTCAGGACCATTCCCTGACTCTGACAGGTGGGGAAACACCAAGCAGGGCAAAGAGAGAACAAAATCGGTGAAATACAGAATCAAAGAAAAATTGCTCAAAAGAAATGAAATGAAGTCTTCTCTCTCTCCCCTCCCCACAACTGTACAGATACTCCCTGGAGGTAAAGTATCCTGAATAACTGCCTTACACCATTTTCCCTGATGCGTTACCTTTCCTGTTGCTCGAGGTACCAAACTACCAAGTCAGAATCACCGATTTTTTAAGAGTACAAGGGGACCAGACATTTTCTATTCCAGTGGTTCTCAGATTATGGTCTGAGGACCCCTAGTGGTCGCCGAAACTCTTTCAGGGGGTCTTTGAGGCCAAAATATGTACATTTAAATTTCTAATACAGCAAATAATGAGAAATATAACCCACATAAACAAAAGCTCCGTGGGGGGTCAGAGGGGAAGGGGCTCAATAACTTTTACGAGTGTAAAAAGACTAAAAGTTTTGAGAGCTACTGGTCTATTCTATACTAGAAAAAGATAATAGAATCAAAGATTGAAAGCTGGATGGGACTTCTGGGACCATCTATTTGAGCTCCTCCCTTCACTTTACAGATGAGGAATCTGAGGCTCAGGGGGATTAAGTTACATGTCCAAGGTCACTCAAAGTAACTGTCAGAGGTAGGATTTGGATAAAGGCTTTCTGACCACACAGTCCTCCCTCCAATTGCATTTTCCACTGTAAAATGGTGCCACCCAAATGTGGCATAGCATCCACATCAATTGGGCATCTAGCCTCTGAATGAAAAACTCAAGTAAGGGATGAGTCCCCTACCTGCCCATTCCATTTTGGGCAGCTCTCATTTTTATGTGTTGTTTTTTTGTCCTTTTGGAGAGGGGAAGGTAGGGCAATTGGGGTTAAGTGACTTGCCCAAGGTCACACAGCTAGTAAATGTTAAGTATCTGAAGTTGGATTTGAACTCAGGTCCTCCTGACCTCGGGGCTGGCACTCTATTCACTGTGTCACCTAGCCACCCCCTTTTTTCAAGCTCTCATTTTTAGGAATTTATTCCTTACACTGATCTGAAATCTGTCTCTCTGCAACTCCTAGCCATTCCTTCTAGTTTTGCATCTTGGGGTCAGATAGAATAAATGTAATTTCTCTTCCACATTACAGCTTTTCACATACTTGAAAACAGATACCACAAACCTCCTAAGCTACTAGCTAAACACATTCATTTCCTTAAGTCAATCCTCATATGGTAGTCTCTTGCCACCCTGTGTGCCCTCAGTTTACATTCCAATTTAGAGAGAAGGAAGGGGGAAAAACATGTATTAAGTGCCTATTATGTACCAAGCAGTAAGTGTTTTATAAATATTATCTCATTTGATCAATGTCCTTCCCAAAATGAGACCATCGGAACTGAACAAAACAGTCCAGATGTGTTCTATCAAAGCAGAGAAGATTAGGACTATTATCTTTCATACACTATTAATGCAATCTAAACTAAGCTATTTTTAAAGTTGATGGCTTCCATGTTACTCTGTTGATTCATACTGAGCTTGTAGCCATCTGAAATCTGATCTTTTCCATGTGAACTTCTGACCAGCTATGCCTTCCCCATCTTGTACCAATGCAGTTTTGTTTTTGGTCTCAAGCACAGGACTTCTTAGCATGATGGGGATAGCGTGTCCATTATCCAGTTTTTGCTCTCCTTTTCTAGGTCTAGATATTTTGAGAACTTTTCATTCCACATAATTTGAATAAGTATTATGATGACATCTATTAAAAACACTATTGAAAAATTTTTAGAATGTCTCTTTCACCCAACATATTAGCTATTCTACCCAGATTCATGTAACCTACACATTTCATAAACATGTATTCTATGCCTTCATCAATATAAATATTGAACAGTATGAACCAGAGCCCTGGGGCACTCCCTCCACATGGACCAGTTCGAAATCATCCTAGCTATACTATGGTCTATCCTGCATCTCTCCATCTTGTGCACAAGAACATTAGAGGTTTTGACAAGACTAATATTCTAAATCTGAGGCATGTAGTAGCTTGCTTGATGTTATAATTTATTAAATTGCCTATCTAGCTAGACATTCAGCTCGGAGAAGGAAAAGTCACGAAGGCAAGGACTCTTACAAAAATCAGAATTTCATACAACCTCCACCATTCCTTTATCCCAATGATGCAAACTTTCCTTTCCCCTTCTGAATTTCATGCAGAACATGGCTAATACAAAGCATTAGGTGACCTGTAAAAGATCCAGAAGGCTGTTCCAGAGTGGAAGAGCTGAATTCCAGGAGCTATTTAGCTAAAGCAGCTGCTACAAGGCAGGTACCATTCAGAGAACAGACATAATGTTGTCAGAGCTCCAGAGGGCTTCTCATAAGCACTTAAAGTATGGAATTTAAGTTCAGCCTCAGCCAGGTGTAAGCCGACTCATCTTCTAATTTCCCATGGTTCCTCTTATTCCTCAGGGAAAGTATTTTTTTCCTTAAGCTTGTCAGAAGTACATGGCAATAAGAAGACTTGTATGGGGAGATGCAGAGTAACGAAAGCAGAATCAACAGAACAGTATAAATTGATAAGAACACTAAAAATAGTTGAACCTGGTGCTTTCTTTGTAACAAAATCTTAGTCTTGGGGAACTGATAGTGAACCATACCGCCTTTCACTAGAGAGATGAGGACTAGAGTTGAATGGCTATTTACACACTGTTAAATATGATTGATGGGCAAGTTGACCTTGTTTTAATGGATTGGCTTTGTTTTTGATGTGTCCTTCTTTGTTAGAAGGAAGGTGTGTGGGATGGCTAGGTGGTGCAGTGAATAGAACACCGGCCCTGGAGTCAGGAGGTCCCGAGTTCAAATCTGACTCAGACACTTAACACTAGCCATACGACTTTGGGCAAGTCACTTAAGCCCAGTTGCCCTGCCTTCTACCCCTCCCCCCAAAAGGCTAAAAATAAAAATAAAATAAAATAAAATAAAGGCATGACAGTTAGGTACAAAGTCCTTTTGCTCCTCTCCACCTAAATGATCTGAAGACTCAGGGGACTAAATTGCAGGAGATAAAACTTTATTGTTCAGTTATAAAATTTACCTCATTTTGCTTCTACCATCCTTCTGTCCAGTTACTAGTCACTCTCATCCACTGATACCCACATTTCCACTGAGCAGAATGTGTTTTGCGATTTTGTCTACGTCAAGATATGATTCAAGTTTCCACTGATGGAAATATCAAGCTATAATAATCAGGATCTTTGGAAAACTTAGGTCATTTCCTGTCCTTTTTAGAATGAGTCACTTTTTCCTTGGAAGCTCTCACATACAAGATTGTTGGTGTTCTGGCAATGGAAAAATGTAATGGAACCTTCCCCCCAAGTTATTCCAACAGTATTTAAATAAGTTGTAGGGAAAAAAGAGTCAAATATGGTCCTCTGAAACAAAATGGGGAGATATGTGGAACAAGGATACTTTTCACTATACCTAGTTAATTGAATTTTTAACAAAATTATTGCATTTTAACCATGATGATTAGGCATAGCTGTATGAATTATATCGTCGCATTTGAACTACTTATCAGTCTTAATGGGGCTGACAGCACTAAAAATACACAAAAAAGTAGCAGTGAGTCTGATAGATGCAGAGCTGACAGGGATGCAAGATTGTGGTCCTGCGGGGTTGTAGTCTTTAGGCTACTAACTGCTTTCTTCACTAAACGGGGATCCTCTGTTAATCTGTTCTCTCTGCTATGTTCCTCAGAACTGTTTTCTGCTGCTCTCTACTGGGTTACAGCAAGCCAGCATGAGGAGTTTGAGTTTTTTCAGCTGATATTCTGGGCTGGGGGTGGGGGATATTGCAGCTCTCTTGAGATTTCACACTCCAGCCAACCAGCTAGGGAGAGAGACCCTTAGGCATTGAAATCTGTGCTTTGAACTTCTTTTCCTCTACCTCCTTTGGATTGAGGTTTGAACTCTTATTTGAGTTATGGTCAGAAAAGGATTTTCAGGTCTTTATCTTATTTTTCTGCACTAGAATGCTTCTTTGGTGTCTCACCACGATATGTAGATGGCCCTAGTTTCTCAGGAGTGATGCTGGTGGACTACAGGCTCTGGCAGGCCCTACTGAGTTGAGAAGTATTGGCGTACGGACCTGATTAAAACTATATGCTTGTCATATCTTAGGACAGTCTGCCCAAGTTCAGGGAAGTTCAGTATGAGGCATGCTGCAGGGTGATGAGTTCTTTGGCCATGGAAGCTCTCAAAGCCTAAATACTAAGCTATAGAAGGGCTGCAATTGGAAGTAGTGGAGGGTACATCCTCACCAATGACTCTATAGATTCTTGAAGGATTAAAGTGGTTGAAATATATGAAATATAATGTTCCAGTAACTAGAAGAGGAAAAAATTAAGACATTCTGCTCAGAGGACAAAAAAAGGAGAAAGAATAAAAATAAATTTGAAGTGTATTACACTCGTGAGTTACAAACCACTGGCATGTAAGATTGAAACAGAAAGAAATCGCTAGGGTGGGTTCCAGTATTTGGTGTAGGATCTGCCTTATCCCTAGGTACTTAGAGACATGATTACAAAGTAAGGCAGGGAATAACAGAAGAGACAAAGAAATATTCTCATTCAACCTTAGGCCTTTATCACCTCATTAATGAACAGAATATAAGACCACCAGCTCCTACTCCACCTGGACTACAGAATGCTGAGTGATAACAATTTTGGCCAATTTTACCAATCTGTACCAAGGGGCTCTTTAAATCAAGTCAGCTTAATGGGCAAAATCTTTGATATACTGTAAAAAGACCTAGAGGGTTGTAATCTATTCCTCTTACACAATGCTTTATTTATAGCCAAAAAGAAAAAAAAAAGCTAGGATATAGCCTATGAAAAGGAAATGGGAACCCAAAGGAAAGACTCTTTTTCTATTTTCTAATAATCTCCCCTACCAACTCAATATTGAAAGACTTATTCAAATTATATGGAATATATTTTCTATGAAGCTTTACTTATTTGGTTTATATCTCTCTATCTACCATTTATCTGTCTGTCTACCACCCGTCGATCTACCTATTCATCTATCTGTCATCTATAACCTCTATCAACTCTCTCTCTCTCTCCACCATCTATCATCTATTCTCTGTCCCCACCTTATATTTTTTCTCCCTCCCCGCCTCCAGAGTCTAGCATGGCTCATGGTACAGAGCAATTACTTAAGAAGTATTTATCGAATGAATTATTTTTGCAGGCTAGCTTGTGAACAATGTTTTTATTCATAATCATTATTAAACGTAGCCAGGGTCCCTCTCACATGTGTGTCTCCTGAAAACTACCCCACGTTTGAAGCATATTATGGGTCAGCCTTCACTCAGAACCATAGCTTATAAGCTACCACGGATATGTTTCTTTTATAAGCCAACCAGAAGATATATTACAGCAGAAGCCATGTATGTGAACAGCACAGCAAAAAACAAAAATGAAAAACAAAAAACAAAGTGATGCAAAAGATATTCCCCCCAAACCCAGAGGTATATTCTCTCGCAAATTATTGTACCGGTGAAACAGGGGGCACATACAGGAAACACGTGTGGCCAGGGAATGCATTTAGAGAAAATGAGTCACTAGGGAAATTCACTCTCCTGAAGCTTATCCCCACTGGAATGCCTTTCTGTCTCTAATGCTGCTGCTGCTCCCTTGCAGAGCTGATCAGTTCTGTAAGACTTCAGTCCTATGGGGCTGTAGTCTTTAGGCTACCAACTGCTTTTGTCACTGAGCTAGGGTCCTCTGCTGCTCTGTTCTCTCTCTGCTAGTGCCTCGGCAAAGCAGTTTTCTGTTGCTCTCTGCTGGGTTACAGCAAGCCAGCATGAGGAGTTTCATTTCTTCCAGCTGATAGTCTGGGCTGGGGGTGGGGGCTATCACAGCTCTTTTGTGATTTCACACCAACCAGCTAGCTAGAGAAGTTTTAGGCATTTAAATCTCTGCTTTCAACTTCTTTTCCTCTACTTCCACTGGACTGAGGTTTGAACTCTTTTATTTGAGTTATGGTCAGAAAATTTCTTTTGGGGCAGCTAGGTGGCGCAGTGAGTAGAGCACCGGCCCTGGAGTCAAAAGGACCTGAGTTCAAGGTCTTAGACACTTAACATAAAAACTAGCTGTGTGACTGTAGGCAAGTCACTTAACCCCTCACTTAACCCCAATTGTCCTCCAAAAAGCAAAAAAAAAAAAAAAATTTCCTTTGACTTCTTTCACCTGGCTGGTCCCTAATCTAGACCCCTGAAAATCATTTCAGGAGTTCCAACGAGTAAAACTTCCACAGAGTTGGGTGGTGGTGGTGTTGTTCAGGCATTTTACAATCGTGTCCAACTCTTTGTGACCCCATTGGGGTTTTCTTCGCAAAGATACTGGAGTGGATTGCTGTTTCCTTCTCCAGCTCATTATACAGATGAGGAAACTGAGGCAAACAGGGTTAAGTGACTTGCCCAGGGTCACACATCTAAGAAATGTCTGAGGCCACATTTGAACTCAGAAAAATGAGTCCTGACTCTAGGCCAGGTACTCTGTGCACTATGGCACCACCTAGCTGGGGAGAGTTATGATAAGGAGCCTTCTCTAGACCCCTAACATGGTAAACCCTAGGGGGCACAACTGGAAGGGGCTAAAGGTTCTGACGAAGCCAGTGACCCCTCTTTTACTTATCCCCAGCAACCACTGCTGTACCGACTGCAGAAAGATTTAGTGAGCACCTGTGTTTAAGGCACTGTGCTATAAATGATATGGAGGATACAGAAAAGATCTATGCTGAGATTAGACTCTGACTAGCTATAAAACTGACCCACAGGCATCCCCAAAAACATTTGTAATGAGTTCCAGATTTAATTCCATTCTGTTAAATTCAATTCAATAAGCCTTTGAGCCCCGACTACTGTCAAGCACTGTGGTGCAGAAGCTGGTTACACAAAGACAAAAACGCATGAGAACCCTGCTCTCAGGAAGCTCACAATCTATTGAGAAACCGTATGATTATAATCCCTAACTTTTTATTATATTAGACTTCAGAAAATTTGTGCCCAATTTGCAGAGTTGTGACCTGCACTAGGGGTTGAATAGATCTTAAAAGCTGCCTTCGAATCACAAAAGTTTGTCCAGTTTTTCCCATAATTATTACCTTTATCTCCTAAATGTAGCCACTACAGAGAACTTGCACAATTTGTCTTCACATTTACTTGTTCAGGCTTAGCTAGAACAAGAATTACCTGACATATCACAGATGGGCTGTGATCTGTGTTGGTGGAAGGACTCTCCAAGCCAGGAGTTTTTCACATAGGTGAAATCACAGATCTTTCACATTCTTGTTAATTGTTCTCAAAAATTTTCATTGGGTTCCTTCCTCCACCCTCACCCCAGAAACTAATGCCCACACCATTTTACCTTAAAAAAAAGAAAAAAAAATGAAATTAAAAGCTTGTTACTGAAGTGAGAACCAGGTTTCAAGGATCCATTTGAAATTGTCCAACAGTCTTCTTGGGAAGTTCTGGTCCCCAAATCGTGAAACACTGAACGAGGCCACACTATAGAATTCACCATGAAGCAACACCGTATTCAAAACTATAGACTCTATGCATGAAAAAATATTCATCTACACCAATTCATTACCCACTTGAGAAATGACAAGCTGGCTCCTAGGAACAGTGTTAAGCTGTTCTGTTACAATTTTACCCATGGTAAGAGTCTGTTCGCTATCTTCCAAACTCCACTTGAAACTTCTCTTGGACGTCATACAAATCTCTTCATATCTTGGACTCCCCAGAACAGGCTCCTCAAGGAGGGATATTTATATTTCAATGAGGTTTTCAGCGTGTTGTCAGATACGGAAAAGTCATTATAAGATGACGCTAAATTGATCCAATGATTATTCTGACTGGACTAATCACATAACTGAAAGTAAATGTTATGAAAAAAGTAATATTTCCACAGCTGACGGTCGGCCTCTGCATGTAACTGTAAGGAACACTACAATTATCACATGAGGCTGACCTCCTGTGTGGGGGCACTCAGGCTGGTATGACACTGAACTCTCCCTATCACTGCGGTACTGAGACCAGAATGAAACAGTCAGATTACAGAGGACATGAAAGAAGCCTGTTGTTGTTCAACTGGGTCTGACTCTTTGTAATTCCATTTGGGGTTTTCTTGGCAGAGATACTGGAATGGTTTGCCATTTCCTTCTCCAGCTCATTTTACAGATGGGGAAACCGAGGCAAAAAGGGTTAAGTGATTTGTCCAGGGTCACATAGCTAGTAAGTGTCTGAGGCCACATTTGAACTCAGGTCTTCCTTGACCATAGGCCCAGCACTTTATCTACTCTGCCTCATAGCTGCCCTAAAGAAGCCTATAGTCTTTATCAAACCCTAATCTATAGTCCTCAATAGATACCAACCACATTAGTCAGTACAGAATTACTAATTGACCAGATCCATCAGAGGTAATCATCACAGCACAATTACAATTAAGCCAGAAACTCTATGGATTTGTGACTCATCTTTTTGTATCCTTAATGTCACCTGGCTATATAGTTGGGAGATAGATGGTAGAGTTTGGGTGATGGGCAGGTAGAAATTGTATGTTTGCAATCATCCACTGATTTAATGATCATTTGAATAGTCAATATAGATCATTCAGAAAAAGGTGGACTTGGGGCCTGAATTAATTTTAATAGTACTATTTAAACTTCCACAGTAACTGCATTGTAGGATTTGGACTCAGGAAGACTTGTGTTAAAAGTCTGATTTGTTGTTCATACATTTCATTGTGTCTGACTCTACATGATCTCCTTTGGGGGTTTTCTTGGCAAAGATACTTCAGTGATTTGCCAATTGGAAACTGAGCCAAACACGGTTAAGTGACTTGCCCAGGGTCACACAGTAAGTGTCTCAGGTAGGTTTTGAACTCAGGAAGATGAGTCTTCCTGACTCAAGATCTGGTGCTCTATCCACTGAGTGACCTACCTGCCCATAAAATCTGACTTAGCTGTGGGATCTGAGGCAAATCACTTTATCTCTCTGATTTTCTCATTTGAAAATGAGGAAAATGATAGCATTCTCTTTTGGAGAAGGTCAAATGAGATAATGTATAAAAAGTGCTTTGCAAGCTTTGAAACACTATTGAAAAAAAAGATAAGGGCTAAACCTGGGATTTCATGGTATAAAGCATTCCCAGACGAGAAAACTCCTACCAATGTAGGTTTGTGCTTTTCTGCCAATTACACTCTTTAGATAGAAAGTTGCTTAGAATATTGAGAGTTGAAGTGACTTGCTCAGGATCACACGTATTAGAAGTGGGGCTTGAAACCAGGTCTTCCTATCCACTACAGTCTACTACTTCTCATGTAAATTCAGGGCCTCTTAAAAAAGTCTTAATGTCTTAATGCAGTTTCAGTTCGCACAGCTTAAAACGGCACCAGGACTTCTGGGAAACCTTATTTGACTCTACATAGAAGTCAGCTATTAGTGATCACTTAACCCAGTAGGGCATTTTATCTACAGAGGTAACACTGGGAGGGGCAATGCTGAACAGAAACTCCCTTGTGGTCCAGAGAGGTGGAGAAACAGAGAGGAGAGAGAGCTCACGCACGGATGTCTAGCCCTCTCTGCCCCAATCTAGAATTGGAAACCAACTTCATCCATCTTAGCCTTCAACCCAGTTACGATGGTTCAGCCTCACCCTCCGATATACAAGTTGATGCATTAGAGTTTAAATCTGCTCATACAGTGAATATGTAGCAGATTTATCATAATTTCAAACCTGCCTCTAACCATCTGATCAAAAAAGCAAGTTTCTCCTTTTAAGATTTTTCATTTGCAAGCTTCACTGACCAAAATCTAAAAGGGAAGCATTACAAACTCTTAGGAACCACATTCTGCATTTGCAAGCAAGTGCTATCCAGTCACAAAACTTGTTTTTAAATTCAGAAAAATGGTGATAGGCTTTCGATCACAGATGCATCCCCACGACTTTTTGGTTCACAAACTTCATGCTGCAACTAACAGCATCTCAAAGTGTCATCCATGAAGCATGCTTGCCTGGAGAAATTCAGTTTTACTTTAATTTTCATCTTTCCTTGACTGTCCAGATCTTTAGGAAATGAATATTTCAGAAGGGGGTGATGGATTTAATTGGAGCAACGAGCCTAACCATATTAAAACTTTCCACAGAATTTTGTGAAAAGACAGAATGTCTCTAGTTGTTATGCAGCTCTGGTAAAGTTACACATCAGTGGGAAATGTGGTCAAACACGCTTCTACAGACATATCTACTGCAAAATGACCAGACAAATCTATAATTTCCCAATCTACCCATTTCTGTGAATGGCATCCACAATTTTCCAATCTTTCAGGTTGGTAATTTGGGCTCCCCTTTTGACTGCTCCTTCTTTTTTAGCTTAATCTATCAACAATCTGTCACTCAATCCTGTCCTTTTCCAAGACTCTCCACTTCTTTTGTTATACTTCAGGCCCTCATTATCTCTTACTTAGATTACTATAAAGTTCCTAGTAGATGTTATACCTTTACTTGGTCATTTAGTATCTTTAATGTACTCACAGAAGCAATGTGGTACAGGCAAAAGAATACAGTATCATAAGACCTGGGCTGAAGCCCTTGCTTCACTACCTATATATTTATGGATTTAGCTCTAAGTGGCACAGTGGACAAATCAATGGTCTGGAGTCTGGAAAACCTAGGTTCAAATCCAGCCTCAAACACTTAGAGATGCTGAGCAAGTCACTTAAGCTCTGTCTGCCTCAGTTTCCTTATCTGTAACATGTGGTTTATAACAGCAACTATCTCCCAGGGTTGTGAGTTTCAAATAAGATAATAATTGCAAAGTGCTTCATACAGTGCCTGGTATGTAGTCAGTGCTATATGAATTTTTATTGTTTCTATTACTAGATGCTGGGTGCCACTGCTGGCCTCTCATGACCTTAGTTCAAATCAGGCTATACTAGCTATGTGATGTGGGGCAAATTTTCTCATTTTCTTCATCTAGGAAGCAGGGAGAATAGCTTCTACCTCACAGGTTATTGGGAAATCAATCGAGATAATATACATAAAGATCTCTGAAAATATTAAAGTGAAATATAGATGCTGGTTCTTCTTCTTCTTCTTAATAGTAGTAGTAGTAAATGGATGGGTTTGGACTAGTTAATTTCTCATATTTCTTCCAATCTGCAAAGTCCTATGATTGGTACTATACTGAGTTCACTCTCCTGCTTAGAAATGTATATCTTAACCCTCATTAGAGTAAATCTCTTCTACCTGTCTTGCAAAGTTTTCCATAATCTCCCTTCACCGTGCCTTTGCACTGGCTGGAGACCTGCCTGAAAAGCTCTCCCTCCTTATGTGCATCTCTTGGAAGCTTCCTTCAAGACTCAAGCACCACAATCTTAAGGGGGCCATGGTTGTCCTTTCAGCTGCTAGCTGCCAGTGCTTTCCATCCATACCTGGTGTCCGCTTCGTATCCGCCTTGTATCTACTAACACAGATACACACTTTCTCTCCTGATGGAATAGGGTATGCCTTATTTCACTTTTTTTTTGTCTCTTGTACCAAGCAGAGTGCTGGGCACAGAACAGGGACTTAATAAATGTTTGCTGATTGACAGGCAGCACCCTTTTTATCCACTTTTATTTATTCTTCAGTATTCCATAGTATAGATCTGGTAGAACTCTAAATCCTCATAATGATCTCCTTTTTGTCCCCAGAACAAACCATGTTCATTCTTAGATCTAAGCTTTGTGCATGCTGCTTTCTCTACTCAAAACGCTTTCTGTGCATCATCAGAGACCATGAGAAAGTCAAATGGGGCACCAAACAGCATAGAAGGGTCAGTGTGAGTTCCAGCCATCTCCCTGAATGTTGACTTGCATGGTTATGCTGTTCATTTTTTTCATGGCTCGAGAAAGAAGGGACATAGGTGTTGGGTGTTCTGGAAATAAAGTTACTATTGTTTGGAACAATGTAAGTGGGATGTTGAGGGAGTGAGTCCTTTCGAAAGAGAATATTCTGTATTAACCTTTGTATGGGCACCCATGCATGGGTCTATGAACTAATGCACAGATGCAGGTTTTAAAATGAAAAACAGGTCTCGGTATGAAATTTTTCCACCACTGGCTTCTTCACAGATTTAGGCAAGCATTCAGGCAGAACACGCATCAAATTGTAGCTCATTAGCTCCAGTCAAACAGAAGTATAAGGTGAAGCAGGTAGTAAACAATGGTAATCCTGACTTAAGCAGGGGAAAGCAACCTTTCTTTTCCCCCTAAAACAAATAGCTGTCTCTGGGCCCACATCATTGTTTTACTATTACTGGTTAATACAACTGCAGGCAGAAGATACAGCTGTGGTCCTGAGAACAGGCTCCGATGTAAGGCTGAACATAATCCCTCATGTAATGAAAAACCTATTTCTATTTCTGCAGCCTCACTACTCTTCATATTGAAGAGCCTTGTGCCTGTCACACATTTATTGAAGCTTATTACTCATCGAGTCAGCTGGGCCCAGTTAGTATTTGGAATTATATTTTAAATCACAATTTTTCTATTATTTATTTTAGGATTCCTAGGTTATAGAAAAAGCATGTCAATGTTGTTGTTTGATGAGCTGCCAAAGGTATTTAAAGCACGGGGTTCAAATTCCTGTCAAGGAGAAGAGACCTTTATTCAAATCTGTAATACCTCTAGTTAAGTCAAATAATCAAGTCAAGTCTTATGGCCAGAACCAGGAAAAACAAAAACAAGACAAAAAAGACCAAACCCCAAATCTGTGGTCAGATGGGTAGGATTAAGTACTAACAATCCCCCCCTGTTTGGTATTAGAGTGATCTTTCCAAATGCATTAGGTTCCCCCCCACTCCCCCCTCAGATCATGTTCCTCTTCTTAGGCTACAAAAATAAATGGATTGGATCTCTCAGGATGATGGGGCTGGGGTAAATGAACAGACATAAGCCAGGGGGAAGAAAACAAAAGCAAAGCAATCAGGGGTTTAAACTAAGCCCTGGATTTTCTGCACTGACCATATAATCTGGGCTCACGTTTAGGTACCTCTGCAGAGGTGAGCTTCAGGAGAGCAACAGGGCAACCAGAATTTATTAAGGGCTTACTATGTTCCTGGTACCGTGCTAAGCTCAAGGAAGACAAAAACGGAGGCAAAAGGAAAGGGACAGTCCATGGCCTCAGGAAGCTTACATTCTAATGGAGGAAGAAACTGAAAAGTAAGGGAGAGGCAAGCACGGACTCAGGGGCTGCACAGCAATTATGATAATTCTTCAGTTACCCCATAAGTCTCCTTCCTCCTTTTCTGTCCCTCTGGAAACATACATTTAGCAACTTGAATGCATATATTTGCATATTTTTCCTTTAATTCATTAGCTCTCCAAGAGTGGTCCCTTAGATAATTTCAGAGGAGTCTTTGAGGGCAGAATTGTTTTCATAATAATAAGATATTTTAATTTTTAATACAGTAAATATCAATAGATATAACTGACAGAAACAAAAGCTCTTTGGTGGGGGGGGCTTAATCATTTTTAAGAGTGTAAAAAATTATGAGTATAAAAAAGAATTTGACTGTAAAAATAAACCAAAAAGTTTGAGAATCATTGGTTGAATCTGTGCATACTTTTTATCTCATCGATTAAAAGAAAATCTCTCACTCTTCCAATTTTCCCTCACATGACACCTCATAAAACATATTTCATTTTCCTCTGCTCCCCATTGGCACGATCTTTTGGGTAATTAACAGTAAGAATTATGAAGCAAAAACATTACATAAAGAATCTAACATTTTTCCCTCCATTTAGAGCAGACATTTAAAATATGTGTGTGCACATACATATACATCTATACATACATACATGCATATCTATATATGTATATGCAGATATACATATAATCACACATTGGATCTACATGTATATATACACACTCAGTTGTGCAGCCAGGCTGATCTTCTCTCTCCATTTCTCTAAAGAGATTTCACATAGAATCTCAGAGAAGGAAAGGCTCTCAGGGGTCATCTAGCCAACCTTTACATACCCAAGGAGGAATGTCCTCAGAAAACATCCTTGACAGGCCATCAGCTAGCTTCTGACAGTAGAGCTTCATTGAGGGGGAGCCCATTCTATGTTTGGGCAATTCTGTTGCTTTCAGTTGTGTCCGACTCTGCAAGGCCCCATTTGGGTTTTTCTTGGCAAAGATACTGGAGGGGTTTGCCATGTCTTCCTCCAGCTCATTTTAGAGATGAGGAAACTGAGGCCAGAGTTAAGTGACATGCCCAGGGTCACACAGATATTAATTGTCTGAGGCCAAATTTGAACTCATGAAGATGAGTCTTCCTGACTCCAGGCCCCGCACTGTGCCACCTGCGTGCTCGCTAGTAAAATTTTCCTGTTGAGCCCGTATCTGCTCTTCTGCCCAGTTATCCACATCTCTTGGTTCTTTCCTTTCTGGCAAAGCAGGATAAGTCTGGCCTTTTTTTTTTTTGTATGCTATCCCTTCAAATATCTGAAGAGTTATCACACCTCCCATGAGCTTTCTCTCCTAGGCCAACATTTCTATTTCCCCTCAACTGACAAAGATATAGTATGCTCTCTCATCCCCTCCACACCCTGTTGAGCTAATTAATAATTATGTTTAGCCTATGGGCTAAAACTCTGGGCCTCAGTTTCCATATCTGTAAAATGAAGGGGTTGATGATCCTGGAGGTCCCTTTCTGCCTCTAAATCTATGATTCTGTGTCCCAGTTTTGTTAATGACTTTTCTAAAATGTGGTACCTAGAACTGAATACTATTATCCAAAAAGGACTTGACCAGGACAGAATACAGTGGGAGCATTACATTCTCATTTAAGATTGTGTTAGTCACTCTCTTAGTCACTATGTTGCATTGCTGTTTCATGTTGGTTCCGTGAAAACCATCAGATCTTTTTCATACAATCTAGCCCGTTATGGACTTTATGCAGTAAGTTCCTTGAAACAAAGAATAGGGTTTTACATGTATCCCTGTTAAATACTATTTAATTATGTCAGGCTATCAATCTACCTTTAGAGATCCTTTCAATAGAAGGCTTAAGCAACAGGCAGCAAAATCCTTTATCGTAGCGTTTGTGTAGGCAAGAGAAAGGAAGGGGGAAAAACACTTACATAGCACCTACAAAATTACCCAGCACCGTGCTCTACGTTTTACAATTGCTATCTCATTTGAACTTCACAACAATTCTGGGAAATGGGTTATGTTATTATCCTCTTTTACAGTAGAGGAAACCAAGGCAAGCCAAAACTGTCTTTCCAGGGTCACACAGTCAGTAAGTGTCTGAGATGGATTTGAGCTCAAATAAGTCTTCCATGGAACCACCTAGTTGCCTCTAGGGAAGTATGATTGAGTAGTTTGTTATTTTCCTCATAATGAAGAAAGCAACAATCACAGCACTGCTTTTTGGTTGGGGGTCAGACTGGGATGGGATGTGATACGGAATAGGAAACGGTGTAGATTAAATAAGGGCACTCAGACACACAATTTACTCAGTGTCAAGACTGATTTAGGCATAATCTGATTTTTTTTCTGTCTTGGCACCATTCTGCCTGGGTGGGGCGCACATACTAATATAATAATCCCCATAGTCATACAACCATTATAGACGATCTTTTTTTTTTTCTCCTCTCTTCAAGATAATTTTAGCAGCAAGCATTTCAGCGAGGTCCATTCTCCCATTTACCTCTGACATTAAAGCAACCTATTAGTACTTTGGTACTATGTGTGTATAGGTACGGGGGTCAACTGACTTTTCAAGAAGTCTTGTCTAATTCATGTCAGTTTTGAAAATAACAAGCAATCAGGCTCCACATTCCCACCAAGTAAATGGAAATGGCGCATCTTATACTTTGCTACTACCATCCTCAGGCAGCCGTTTCATCCCACTGACTTTCCTCAGAAAGAACCCAAGGAAAAAAAATAGTTGGAAGAAAGCAGCTGATCAATGAACCAGTAAATTAAAAAAAGCCTAAAATTAAATTAACTGCAGTGCTGTTATGCATTATGCATATTACTTTTAAAAAATTAAACCTGACAGAACAGGATAAATCTGGACATCCCTGAGGATGTTTAAAGGGGGGAGGACTGAAGGAAGGGGAAGAAGGGAGAGTAGAAGAGAAGAAAATAATACTTTGCAACTTATGTTTCCACAAAGGTAAATATATACTCTGAGAAAGAATCAAATTTTGGATGGAAGTGTGAGGGTTTGTTTTTCCATTCTAAAACTAAATCCACCTGTCAAGATTTCATAAAAATGCAGGAATATTGAAAAGATTTTTCTGGCTGAAATATTTTTTAGACCCAGTACCTCTCTTGCTCTGAGTTATTTGTTGTTGTTCAGTCATGTCTGACTTTTCGTGATCCCTTTTGGGGTTTTCTTGGCTAGAGTGATTTGTCATTTCCTCCTCTAGCTCATTTTACAGATGAGGAAACTGAGGCAACTAGGGTTAAGCGACTTGTTCAGGGTTACAAAGCTAATAAATATCTAAGGCTGGATTTGAACTCAGGTTTTCCTTACTCCAGGCCTTGGGCTCTATTCACTGTTTCACCTAGCTACATCTTGCTCTGTGCCTGTATTATTAATTGATAGGACTTAGGGTGGGGGTAAGGTTTGTGGGTGTGAGGGGGTTCCTTTGCCCCATGATATCCTGCTGAATCATTATGAAAATCTCCTAAAGTGTGCTTCTTTGAATTTGCCTAAGATAATAATTTTAAACAGTGCTTTCCACACAAGAATCTTGTGAGGCAGTTGTTGGGATCATCTCCATTTTAAGGATGAAGAAACTGAGCCTTGGTGTGGTTGGGACATGCCAATGGTCAAATAATAAGTGTTGGGTTAGAAACTGAACCCAAGTCTCCTGAAATCAGGACCAGTCCTCTCTGTTACACCATCCTGCCTGTCTAGAATCTAACTCTTAGAGAGAAATTCTTAACTTGGGATCTCTGCGCTTGTTTGCTTTTTTTAAAATAAATATATTTTGATCAGTGCATTTCCAAATGCTTGGTTTACTCTGTAACTTTATTTTATACATTTAAAAGCATTCTTCTGAGAAGGGGTCCATGGACTTCACCAAACTGACAGCAAATGGTTGAGAACCTCTTAGGACAAGAGGACCACATCATTTGTTCCCAAAGCTTCATTCCACTCTATGCAGATTAGCACAATATGGTGGGGAAAGTTTTGGAGACAACATAAGTCACTTGCTTCCTCTATACACAACCTTGGAGAAATCTGGGATCAAGTTAACTCCTTTACTTGTTCAAGTTATCTTGTAAAGAGAGAAAAACAATTCTCACAACTTGCTCTCAGATACTATGGATCTATTGAAAGAACATACAATGTAAGTCAAGGGTGGATTTTCTTTCTCCCAAAACCCCAGTGCTTACAGGGGAATAAGTATCTATCTGTATTATTTCAAGCTCTTATAAACCTATAATGTAGTGAAGGCAACTGATGAATCTGGATGCCAACTATGATTCAACAGGACATAAAATACCTTTGGTGTTGACTAGTTTTGGGGGAAGGATAATGTTTATAGAGTAACAGTATATTGTAGTGGATAGAGAGATGGTCTTAGAGTCAGGAAGGCTTTGGTTCAAGTTCTGTTTAGGACGCATTCTAGCCATGTGACCTTAGGCAAACTGCTTCATCTCCCAGGGCCCCTGGGCAGCCCACCAAGATAAAAGATGCAGAAAAGATACAGATTACATTAGCCTGGGTGTTCCCTATGAAATCACAGGAATTTTATACTCTACATACCATCTCCCTCAAGTATTTTTTAAATTTATCATACCTTCTATTCAATGTATGGACCAATGGGAACTATGAGTTACTCCCTCATCATTTATTAGGAAACATTTTCCCATAGTTATAAATTCCATTCCCTATATTATGATAACTAAGTTTTATTTGCACAAATGTTGGGCTGTCCTCTGTTGTTTATCTAAGTGGTTCATGAGAGAACCAGAAATCTAATGATGCAAGATGAAGCGGTAAAGTAACCTCCGAGTAATTCTCAACTATTGCTTTTCATCTCATTACACTTTGGTTGGACTTTATTGGTTCAAGAAATGGTGCAGAATATGATATGTAATTTGCTATGCTGGGTATCATTTTTCTTTCCATACTTGTCTCCTCTAATTGTCCCATGTTTTCCATTGCTTGATGTATAGCATCTCATAATTTCTGTTGCTAGTTAACATTTCCAATTATTCTCTTCACAGCCTGTTATGGCTTTTGCTTACTTCTTGCCCCCGTTTTTAATCTTGCTCCTTTCAGTATTTATTTCTCTCATGTTGGTTCTTTATCCTTCACTGTTGCAGTCCCTTAAAACTTAGTGGATGCCAGAGGTTGGGGAGGGGTTACCATAAACGTCAAAATCTACCCAACTGTTAAAAAAAATTCTCAGCAAATGCAGGGAGGGAGTAATGGCTTCTCTTGAGAATAGCAGAATACATAGAATGATAAATATTTCTTCTTAACTTTTCTTCCTGCACAGCACCTCAACTAGTTCACCATATCTGAGACATGAGAAATGGAGAAATCTCGAGGGCTATGGAACACTCATTCTTCCTAGTAAGTTAACAAAATGTTCTTTGTCACAGGAGTCCCTATTTGGTGATGTGTTAGGAAACTGCAGAGTTCAGTGGCCCTTGAACTGGTTCCATCCCCTACATGTACCTGGATTAATGTCACTGCACCAGGCATTCAAGTAAAACATAACTTGGAAAATACTCAGAGCTCACTAAATGTTCTTATTAACTCTCCGAATACCTAGGAATCTTTATTGGGTCCCACACTTTGGAAAATTTCAAATTAAAACTATCCTTAGATTCTGAGAAAAGACAACTAATTTTGGCATCCACTATGGCAATCTGACCCCACTGGGATATGCACTGACCTTCTTGGAAAAGACTTGTTTTGTTTTCTTTTGTAAACCCAAGTAGCAAGAGCTAGATTTGGAGACTGACCACTTTTAATGGGTAACTTTTGTCAAATGACATCTTGTCCAGGTCTCATTTAAGCATTTTAATAATAAGGAATTTAGACTAGATGGCGTATATGGTAGACCAAGGAACTGACTTACATATGACATAGCAAAAGGTAATAAGGAAATGATGGGTAGCCATCTGAAGAGAAGAGGACCTCTCTGATAGGGGCTGCTCTACCATATCATGAATGTTCCACTGATCTGGCACAAGGTTATCATCTACCTTCATACAAGCCTACTCTACCCTAGATTAACGAGCATGCTTAAGCAGACAATGGAAGGCCATGGGGAGCCACACTCATTATGTATCTTTGTGCAATTACTTAATTAAATCAACTGTCTGGTCATATATTTAGGACACAAAGTACCTTATTGTACCAGAATAGAACAGATTTTGACTCTGATCTGAGACCTCCTCTCATGTACCTTCAAATTCTAGATTTATGACTGTGCTTTATGTTACCCCAAATTCTTGGGTGACTTGATATGTCCAACAATGTATTTATTAAAAGAAAATTCAAATGTATAGACCCCCAGATTCAACTAATGTAATTCCCCTCAATTCCTCAAATTGGGGGGATTTGAGAAAGAAGATAGTCTTAAGCTTTGTTTGCAAAGAGGACGTGTTTCAAAGGCACATCAAAGTTCTTTAAAGCAGCAAAAAATGTCATCAGTGTTTATTATGGCCTGAAGAACAGAATGCATTTGGCACCCAGCTACTTACCTTTCCCTGTGGAATATAACCCAAGTCTAATCTAAGTTTCATTAACATGACTCTAAAAAGCTCATGGTGTAACAGAAGTAAGCAAACTGATAGAATTGCATCATGATGACTATGGTAAAGGCAGGGTAATGTGCCCTTCTTTTATAAAGATCAGTCTCCCTAGGGAAGCTGCAGAGTCTGTTTGCACAAATCTTCCCACAAATGACCTACCTCCAGTGAAAAAGCATCCCAGGGGAAGGACTTTCACTTCCAGCTATGGAAGAAGTCATGATGAAAGAAATGCAAAGACTGGAAGTGAAGTTTGTTTGCTTATCAAATACACTGCTTTGGCTTTTATGAAAGGCGCCTGCAGTGCAGGGGTAAGGGGAGAGGGTTTTCTATTTTATCTTAGCCAAGTTCTTGTCTTACTAATGCACAATTTGTTGCTGTTATATTTACAAAGACGTTAAAGCCATTTTTCTTCTAACTCTCCCTCCTCCATCCCCAAAAGGTAGAAATCTTATTAATAGCCTTAAATGAGATGCTAACAATTATATAATATTTGACTTAAGACAAATGCTGAAATATGAAATAATGCTGTATTCCTAATGCAGAGGACCGTGTTGCAAGACATGTTATTTAGTAAACTTTGTATTTAAGGGCAAAGTCTCAAGCAAAAGATTCCGGTTTTTTTGTTATTGTTTTTAAGAGCCCAAGAGTGTTACATGGAATTTGCAAAAGAAATTTCCATTGCAGAATGGAAGAAAGTCTAGTCTGGTGGCCTCAAGAGAAAAAAGAAGTGCTTTTAAAGTTCACTGTCAGGTCAAGTCTGCATTGCACAAGCTTACACAGCCAAACTAGACAATCGTAGAGACAAAAAGCAAAATAAGGCAAAAAATCCAAACCCAAATGGTACGGTTTGTGTGCACGGTCCTAGGAGCATTTGCATTTATTTCTTAGCTGTTCCTCATTTATAGAGAAACAGCAACAGACTTTTAGCTCTATATCCTTATTTGCTTCTTCACCTTGAACTTCAGCTAAATTCAGCTACACTTTTGTAATGGGAGTGCCAAATGACGGCAGTCTGCCAAACACAAACACTTACCAGTTTCACTCAGCTAGTTATCTCAATTTCAGGGAATCACAAATTCCTGCTAGAGGGCTTAAGTGTGGTGCTTATATAGTCCCCCTAACTGCTCCTTTGCCTAAATGCTTTCTAACTCAGAAATGCAATTTGGGAACAGAGGCAATTACAACATCAGGGAACTAGAAACTCCCCTTTATATGGAAAAAGGGAGAAACTAGGAACTGCTGAGCTGGGGATTATGAATCTTTTTACCTTTCTACTAAATGGCTCACCTAACCCTAATGCCGATTGACCAGCTTCAAGCCTAGTTTACGTTAAATTCCTGAGTAGAGTCTAGGCTCAGGGGATAGTGGTAGTCAGCAAAGTGTAAATCAATGATAAAATATGTGTATCTAACTTCGGTTTGATTCTTGAATAAGGTTTTACTCTTCTTATACACTAGAAACAGCACATGGGCCCTTTTAAGCAACAAGCCAAGCCAATATACAGATGAAAAAATAACCTGAGAAACAGCTAATGCAAAAACAGTAAGTTAGGGATTCTATAAACAACCTATGATTTATACCTAAACAGGCGCATTATGCAAGTTTAGCACAGGATCTGGCACATAGGCACTTAATAAATGTCTCCTGATTGATCAACTGGTTGATACTGATTGATTGATATAAGCAGTGCATAATAAGGTATGATAGACAGGCACCAAGGTCTCTATAGCAGTAACTGCTGAACAGACAACTGCAATAGCAAAGCCCATGAGAAGGCTGTCAATTTTAATATTGGTGAACAACAGGTGGTGAACATTCCATATTGATAGAATTATACTCTTGGTTCCCTCAAATGTCAGGGGATTGCTACTTGTATTGGTTTTTATTCTAGTTCAGTGCAAATATGAACTGCTTCATTTTGTTGTAAGTAGCTTAAAATGTGAAGCAAGAATACCTTCCTCCAGCTCTGGGGTTTATGATCTGGGGTCTGGAAACTTAAAAAAAAATTTTTTTTGTTAACTGTTTTTCATGATTTCCTCCGTAATTTTCTCTATTTTATTTTATGTATTCTTCAGGGATGGGGTCCATAAGGTTGATAACACTGTCAAAAGGGTCCAGGGCACAGAACAGGTTAAGGACCTCTGCTATAATTAATTCTCTGCCATTGCACCCTAGTGAAAAAAAGCTATTATTGACTTGACTACTTGAGTTAGGAGGGGCTTACCTGGTGGTTCTCCACTGAAGTCTGACTCTAATGCTTCATTACAGTGTGGTGGGGACCCTAGATTCCCAACGACTGTGCTGGTGGAATACCAGACCCGGCAGGGGCTGCTATTAAGTTGAAAGGATTTCACATATGAGCCTGGCAGTAGTGGTGGCCTCTCTGCCGCCCCAGCACCAGCCCAGCTAAGTTTGGGTAAGGTAATCATCAGGTTGGCTGAGGGGTGATAAATCATTCAACCAAAGCAGACTGTGGAGGTAGAGCCAATACACTCATCAACATTATTATGGATGCCTAAAAGGGGCAGTTGGCAGGAAGGTGCCAAATTGGAAAGGTTTCCAAAAAGGGCACAGTGATGGACTTATATGTCTATATCCAAGAACCTAAGATAATATTCCTAAAGCATAGGAATGTCACCTCCCTCCTAACTAAACTCTAAAAGCTTCCTATCACCACTAAGATTAAATACAAACTCTTGTCACTTACAAACTGACTCTGGTAGGCCTTTCTTACCTTACTCCACTTCTCCCACTCCCAAACGGGCCCATTTGCCATTTTGTCTCCCAACTCTGGGTCTCCGTCCAAGCCTTGCCTGGAATGTAGATACTCCCTTCTCACCTTCTCCTCTTAGAACACTGAATCTTCTTCAAAGTTCAGCTTGAAAAAAATCACCTCCCACACGAGTCCTTTCCTCATACCCCATGTTGCTAGTATGTACCCTTCTCTCCCACTCAGTCAATGCTTTATGCTTATATTGTCTAGATTTATATCTGTACATTGTATCCCTTAACTGAATGTAAGATCCTTGAGGGCAGACTGCTTCTTTTTTGTTTTTGTAATCTTTAGGGTGTAGGACAAGTGCCTGACATATAAGCTAGTACGTAACAGAAAAGTTTGTTGAATAATTGATTGAAAAAACTCATTGAAAAACTCGTCAAAAGAACAAAGTAAAAAAGTGCACGGCATAGAACAAAAGAGAACTCACAAGGAAACAAAGAAAAGATGGACAATTCTTAACACAACGAGTATCATTTATCATACAGGCTTTCTTGAAATGAAAATCTATTGTTACATATTTTGAATCCTCTCATGTTCTGTGATGTACATGACATGCTTTTGTCCAACTTTGTATTTGTTTCAATATTTAACTTTGATATGTTTTTGTTTCTTTTCTCTATTCTGTATTTGTGTTCTGGTGTTTGAGTCTAAAATAAAATTTTGAAAAAGAAGAGAATAAAAATCAATATCTGGAAGGCTGGTACCCAAGCAATGACTTTTTAAAATTGCTCTAATTTGCAAAGACTATCTAGTAAGTGGTAAAGGGGCTACCAGCCACATTGGTAGGGAGATCCCCACAATAGATAAAATATTGGATTCTTGAAGCCTTGAAAGAATAAGTGCTTGGTTGTAAGCAGATGCGATGATGATGAGGATGGTGAGAGCAAGTAATCACGCAGCACTTTAAGGTGTGCAGAATACTTCATAAATCTGACCTCATTTCATCTTCACAATAACTTTGAGCAGTAGGTAATATTGTTATTTCTATTTCTCAGATGAGGAAATTTAAACAGACAGAGGTGATGTGACCTGCCTGGGGTCACAGAGCTAGTGTGTGAGGCTAGATTTGAACTTAGGTCTCCTGGACTCCAGTTCCAACACTCTATCCACAGAGTTACCTAGTTGTTTTACCCAAAAGAACCCTAAACCAACAAGCTTCTTTTTTTTTTTTTGTCTTTTTGGAGGGGGGAAGGCAGGGCAATTGGGGTTAAGTGACTTGCCCAAGGTCACAGAGCTAGTAAGTGTTAAGTGTCTGAGGTCAGATTTGACCTCAGGTCCTCCTGACTCCAGGGCTAGTGCTCTATTCACCGCCCACCTAGCTGCCCCAAGATTCTTTCAATCTTGTTTTTAATGGGACCATATCTATTTTGGGAAGAGAAAACTTTCCGTTATTTGAAACTTCTTCAGAGGGACAAATCCTCAAATTGACTGTCATACACCCAACTAAAGCTTAATTAGTGCTTTACTCCTCTACTTATGACAAATTAGTGGGTCCTTTAAAACTGAATGTGAAAGATAAATGACAGTCTTTCTCTCTCTTTCCCTGTCTCCCCTCCCCTTTTTTATCTTTTCTTCCCCCTCCCCCCCCTTCACACACACAAGACTGTGGCAGCAGTGACAGGAATAGATTATCAGGTTAAGAATTCATTAGCATTCTGTTAGATAAAAAGTATTCTACTAAATACTGTCTACGACAGGAACAAAGGACATTAAAGTACTCCCTAACTCATCTGTGGCCAGCACCTTTTTCTTCCCCCCAATGTTAACAAGCTTGAATAAATTTTAGAGGAGTGGGAGTGAAGGTGGAATTTTATTTGCTAAACTACTCAGGTCTAATAATCTAAAGCTCTGCCCTTTAGATAACAGGATTCTCTTCCCATCAAGGTAACTACATTGTCAGGAATGCATACAGTAGGATGAAGTTTACCTTAAATCTCATCTGTCTATGTAGTCAAATAGCGTTGGAGGCTAAATGAGAGTGAATATTTTTCCTAGGTTGCATACACATAAAAGATGCCAGGTAAGTGTACTGTGCTCATCATTTTCTGTCATTTTCTTTTTATTTTCCCTATTCCTGCTCTGTTCTGTGTGATGGGAGTACACAAAATAGCAGCCAGGCTCTTAGGATTCATCAGGATGAGTCTCAACATATCAATTTCCAAGTGTAGTAACTTTAAACACATTGTAGGCTTTTAGTTTCCATAGAAAATAATCTCCTATTATTTTCAAAGGAAACTGAAAGCCCCCCAAATTACCACACTTTTAACATACTGACATGTTGATGGCCTGATGTTCTTTGGAGATCAAAGTCAGATTGGCAGAAGACAGAGCAGTTTAGCAGCTTACTTAAAACACAGTATTTTATATTTGGCAGGAATAACTGTAGTGAAAAAAGACAAGGTGACTTTCTGATATCGCGTAGGTGGAGGTTTTTTTGTTTTTTGTTTTTCATGTTTTTCTTTTTCTGTTGTTGTTGACTTTGGCAGAAATTTGAAGAGCTAAGAACTCATTTACAATGACAGAGACGCTTGTTTTCATCTTCTTCCTCTTAGTCCACCAAAGAAATGAAGGGTTTGGACAGTAAGTCCACGGTATATGTTTATACGGTTGCTATTATACTAGAGAACATCTTTCCAGTCACCCTAGAGTCTCCAGGATGGTTCTGGTTTTGAACAAGGAACTCACATCTCTGAGGCATCTTCCTTCTCTGCTGAGTGGGACCAACAATAACTTTCCAAGTCTTTCAAAAGATCATGACATTCATGGAAGTATGAAGGTAATGAGGTACTGTTGGAGTAGGGAGCCAGTGATAGCCTCCTCAAGCAGCGTGGAAACCACCTGTTGGAAATTCTCAGAAAGGCAGCAAAGGAAAGGGTAATTAAGGGAGTGCATTAGGCCCTGAACCAAAAACGATGGCCAAAATGGAGGAGAACTTTGAATAGGAATTGAGAGAAGATGAAGATTGAGGAGAAGCGAGTACCCAAGCAGCCATGCCAGGCAGATCTTCCTGGCAAAGATGCTGAAGTGCTGTTTCCCAGCAGCCCTGTGAAAAGCTAAATTGTTAAGATAAAGATTTCTATTTTTCAGAGACACTATCAAATAAAAAGGAAGGTTGCTTTGTTAGCTTGTGGATGAGCATAGAAAAGAAGATTTAATTCTTCATAAAATGGCTTTGATAGGAAACAGAAACTGGAGAATTTCAACCCCCTGCTTCGCTAGCACTGGAGCTGGACCTTTAGCTGGTATTTTTGGATTCAGTTTGTGGGATCAACACTTTTTTTCCCCATAAAGAGACACAGTGAAAGAGGAAAAGATACATGAAAAGGTTAAGAGAACTATGGGTACTTCATCAACAGAAAAAAGAGAGAGAAGGGAGACATGATATCTGACTACTGATATGTTAAAAGATGCCAAGAGAAGAAAAGGGACCAATTATGCTCATTTGTTAATGAGGACTGAACGGAAAGTAATGAGTTTAAACTATGGAAGAGATCATTTAAATTGCATAAAGTGTCTGGCAAATCAGGATAACCTGAATCTCCAGAGAAAACTGCAGAATCACCATGCTAGACAGCCCAAGAAACAGATCCTGTGTTTGGAGCCAGAAAACGTGGCCTCTAACCCAGCTCTAGTCACTAACTAGCTCTATTAATATAGACAAGTCACAACCTCAGGCCTATTGTGAGTACTACCACCCAGGACTGTTGGGAGGATCAAATAAAATAATTATGTGAAAGTGCCTTGGAATTTTTCTTTTTTAAATGAACACTTTCCAGAAGTAAAAGGTGCCATTGCTCGGTTTCCTGGATAGACCATTGAACTTGGAGTCAGAAAGATCTAAATTAAAATCCTGCTTCAGACTTTTACTAGCTCCATGACCTTGGGTAAGTCACTTAATCTCTTCTCACCTCAGTTTGCTCTTCTATAAAATGAAGATAAAAATAGCATCTACCTCATAGGGTAGTTGTGAAGGTCAAATGAGAGTGTGTATATTACACTTTACAATCCTTAAAGGGCTATATGAAGGTCAGATATTATTACATACACTTTCTAAAGGAATATGCTTTCTATAGTGGAGGGCACTATTAGCATTTCTTATACAGTTGTGCTGAATCTATGACACTGACCTTGTGAAACCAATTCTGTCAATGTGATAAATCTGAGGGTTGGGGAAGCTTTTGTTTATACAGACTCAGTCCTGACTCCAGTCAATTAAACAACAATCGGTTATGCAGTCTTTATTATGTGCTTGCCTTTGGGCTAAGCCCTGGGGATACAAAAAAAAAAAAGGCAAAACCAGATCCTGCCCTCAAGAAGTTTTTATTTTAATAGAGGAGACAATAAAAAGAAACACTCAAGACATGGAAAGATAGTTACAGGTGAAAGCACAATTTCCAAAGAAAGATAGATGCAGCTAGGCTGCACAGTGAATAGAGCACTGGCCCTCGTTCAAATTAGACCTCAGACACTTGACACTTACTAGCTGTGTGACCCTGGGCAAGTCACTTAACCCTGATTGCCTTGCCCTCAAAAAATATATATTTAAAAAAAAAGAAAAGAAAAGAAAGATGAAAGGGAGGGTTGGCCAGGGGTGGGATTCTCTTGAGAATCAGAGTAAAAATTTCCTGTTATTCCTAGGGGGTGGAGACCATCCATAAGAACAGAGTAACTTAACATGAGTTCCCCTAGGGAAGTGAATGAGCTCACGTGGCTTCCTGACATGCTTAATGTGCTTCCAGGGAGTAGTTTATGTATGCACCAGGAGAATTATGCTCTGGGAGGTCCTGACCTAAGAGTGACAAAAGATTCTTCAGCCTCAGGAATATTGGCAGTGCTTCTGGGGATCTAGCGCCCCTTGACATTATAAGGGCTTCGGCCTTCTACTCTGCAGAATTGCTGGAAGAGCTCTGCTATTACACCCACCTACATGCCTGAGTCTGTGAAAGAACTTGTCATGCAGCTGAACCCAACATTGCTGCTCATTTCAGGAAAGCCTCCTCTTGACGGGTTTGAACATGCATGGAAAATAATTTGACTTATTTGCCACTGTCACTGGTAGACCTTTGCCCAAAGACTCTCTGAAAACTAAACAAAACATGACAACATGGGATTTATCATAAGATTTTAGGATTTGTCTCTTATTAGAGGAAGTGGGATGCATCTGGACAAGGATATATAGGCTTGGATCTTCAACGTGTTCTCCTTTACGTGTTCTCGTGGGTTTTGTCTTTGTCCTGCTCCCTGAAGTTGGCCTACTCTGTAGCTGTTTTCCAGGCAGGATTTCACTGTTCCTCACTCTGCTTTGCACAATGCCTATAATACAGTGTTTATGGCCCTATAAGCACTGCATAATTAATAATATCGCTTTTCATTTTCAAACTGATTTTCACACTCTACTGAGTCCTCAATACACTTCAGTTTCCCCACAAAAATAATCATCAGTGTCTCCAATTCCAGAGTTAAGAAATGGAGAATTAGAAGGCAAACTACTATACCAAGGCTAAGGAGGGTATGAATGTTGGGACAGAGATAGGGGTCACAAGTTGCTGATCTCTTATCCTGCGTTTGACTTCACCTCCAACTCAGGAAAGGGGCTATGTGGCTACATGGCTATATCAGTGATTCTCAAACTTTTTTGGCCTCAGAATGTCTTTATCTCTTTAAAAATTATTGAGGACCTCCCTACCACTTACCAAGAGCTTTTGTTTATGTGGGTTATATCTATCACTATTTATCCCTATTAGAAATTAAACTGACTTTTATTTACTACAATATAAATTAAAATGTCATTATCATGAAAAGAGTTTTGACCCCATGGATCATCTGACTAGGTCTCAGGGACCTCTAAGGGGTCATACTTTGAGGACCACTGGGTTATGTGATCACCACCATTAACTACCCTGAAAACTGGCTAATTACATCATTCATTTTGAGTTATAAATTGTTTCTCAGTGCTCCAGGGTCAAAGCATAATCTTACCTAAAGCATATATAATCAGAAATGATGGATTATAAACTAATAAACTATCCAACGATGCTTAGCATAAGCTTCCAATGGCCTGCAGACTGTGGATAAAAATGTTACACAATCCATCATTTACAAGCTACATACTCAATTAAAACATTAAGAATTCTCACTTATGATTTCCTATTTATATGATTCTCCCTTACAGAAAGCTATTATATTTTAACTGTCAAGCTCAATAAATCAGGGAGTATCCATCTATCTCTCTACAACAAGTCGAAGCTCACTGGGGACCCTATTTGGCAGGAGTAGCCACTCCCTTTACTTCTATGGATGTGTTCTCCATGGTCTTGACCTACCCAGTAGAACATCAGCCTGAGAATTGAGCACATGGGACCTCTTTGCAGTTTCCAACAGAAAGTCAACCTGTGAAGTGATTCCAAAAGAAAATAGAGCTTGATTCTTTAGAGTCTCTCAGAGATTTCATCCTGAGTAGCCATAGGAAACTTGCTAAAAATACAATCAATTGCATTCCAGAGTTTGACAAGAAATGATAACACATATCCCTCCACAGACGGTTATGCATTTGGTGGGGCGCTATACACCAGGCTTTATTTTCTGCCTGGAATGTCCAGCTTCCTCCTCGACCCTTCTCTTCCCCACCCCCAAGACAGGATACCCAGAAACAGCCAGAAAGTGGAGGTTAACATTTAAGTCAAAGGTGTCAAGCTTGTCAGCCTTCAATCTCTTCTGGAGTTGGGTCTAAAGGTATAATCTCTCTTATTACTGTTACCCCTGGCTGTGACTGTCTTTCTCTAGCTATTTCATTCAGGGAGCTAAAGGGGTAACCTCACAGGTGACAAGTGAGACTTCCCTTGGATCAATAAGAACTTTCTTCTTGGCTACCTGTCCTTGATTAATGTTTTGCTTTCACTAGGACCTGCCCCTCCTTTAAGAAGAAACCTTTCAGTCCTCTTTAATGCCTTCCCTCTGAGATTATGTCCATTTTATCCTGTATATATGTTGTTTGTATCATTGTATGCATATTCTCTCCCCCAGTAGAGATTTTGGGGGGTTATTTTTGCCTTTCTTTGTATGCTCAGCACTTAGCACACTGCCCAACACATAGTAGATACTTAATCAATGTTTGTTGACTTGATTGTGCATATGGTCTAACCCTAGGGGCTAAGTTTTCTATGCTTCCAGCAAAGAGATGCCTGCCTTCCACACACTCGCTGGACCCAGGAAGGAACTTCTATATCTTGTGCCCCAGTCCATATGTGAGGAAGGCAGAGCAGCTGCTCCCTAGTCACACGTCAGTGGATTTGTTTCCTTATAGAAGAAGTGTACATAAACACAGCCTGGCAAGCTACTTGTGTTTGCATCAGGGGATCTTTCCTCACCATATTCTCTGCCCAGCTATGTACTAAGTACTTTAATTGGGCAGGTCAGGCTCTCTCCAAAGCATCCATCTAAGGCACCAACTTGGCTTCCTGTGGAGAGCAGAAATGATAGAACCCATGCCAACAAGTCTCCTTTCATTTGCCAGGTAGATACAGTAGGTGCTGAGGGAGGAATGGGACAACAGGGACCCTTGATCCAAGACTAAGATAAGTGTCCTGAACACAAGCTGATGGTTAGCAAGTGTCACATTTCTTTCTCTTGGTTAGTTAATGGCAGGCAACTGCATGTGCAACTAATACACTCAAGAAAAGAGGGAAATTAGCAAAAGGGCTAGAAGTTGCTGTGACCTAGAATGAGGACCTGATGACAACAGGAAGACCTTCCAATTTGCAAAGGCAAATTTTTTGGGAAGAGGGAAGAACTTTTATAACGGACCAGAGAAATCCTGAAAAGCACATTCTTAAATCAAAACCTGGGGCAAATGCCACTACTCAGTCTGCGTACATGTCTGCCATGGGTCCAGTATGATAAACACAGAGCAGAACTTCTGTGACTCTTGCTTAGAATCTGGGCCTTCAGCAGGGATGATGATATGCATGCAGATTTCAACCTCCAGAGCAGAAAATGAAGAGCACTGGGTGTGGAATGAGATGACCTGGGTTCAAATCCAAGTTCTACTTGGAGCTACTTCGGGTAAATCACTTTAATCTATCTGGGCCTCAGTTTCTGCATCTGTAAAATAAGGAAGTTGGACTCTTGTCTCTAAAAGCTACTAAAATTCTAAATCTATGCTGCCACGAGAAGCTCATAGCATTTTGCATTATTATATATCATGAAACCAAATTCTATTTTTTGGTGAATAGATGTAGATGTCATTGATTTTGGAGAACAGCATAATTATCCAGCATGTTTTGTTTTGTTTTTTTTAAGCAATTGGGGTTAAGTAAGTTGCTCAAGCTTACACGGCCAGGTGTTTCTGGGTGGATGCTAAGTGTCTGAGCCTGGATTCGATCCCAGGTCATTCCGACCCTGGGGCCAGTGCTCTTACTCGCTGAGCTACCTGGCCGCCCCAATCCATCATGTTAATCTGAGTCTTATGCTAGGTTGCTCTAGAGTGCAGAAGGCATAAGAGTGCTACTGTGATTTGGGGTTTGGTTGAAAAGGGTGGGGTGATTCGAGGATGGAGAGAAGCAAAAAAAAGAGGGGGGTAATCAATCACTTTGATTAATTTCCTTTCTTAGGAGACCTCTTTGGCTGCTATGGCCTCCCTATCTTGTCATATTTTTTCCTTAGAGGCACTCAAAGTAAATTGGCCAAGTCTGGCCTGGCCTTTAATGAACCCAGATCATCCAAAAGGCTGTTCTTGTTCTTGGGTTGTTGACTGATATCTGATCACAGCTGCATTCATTTAACACAATAATCCCATCTCAGAATCCAATAAAAGAGAGGCTAGGAGGCAACTCTGAGAATAAGGGTTGGGTTTGTCAATAATAAGCATCCTAAGTTATAGCCAGGAAAATGTGAAGTCAGAATTTTTTAATCTTTGTTTTACTAAAGGTCATTTGGGATTTTGAAGAGAAGCTCATCAGCTTTAATTAGTTTTAAGGGGAGAAAAATCACTTTCATCCATCATTCACTATTCTGTCTTGCAGGAGCTGATAAATGACTGTACCAACTACAGGGGATCTATAAATTCACTCTCAACACAGCAGCCCCTTCTGGCCCATCAGATGTACCATGCTGGATCCTCTTTAAAAGGAAAGTGCCTTCTGACCAACAGGAATGAGACAGACTGAATTTTCAACTTACCTATGAAATAAGCCAAGAGAATTGCGAGAAGTACAGCTGCTGCGATAGCAGACAGGGCAGCGCATTTCCAGCTGCAGTACTTGGATGGCTTCTTCAGCTTGAAAGCATTCCTGGAGAAAGTGTTCCTGGGCAGGAGTCTGGGGGGTGGAGTATAAACGGTTCCTGAGGTCAGAGGGTATCCAGGAGAAGAGCTGCTGAACAGAGGGGTAGTTCCAGAAGATGTCTTGAACAAGAAATGCCTGCCAGGGGGGAAAAAAAGAGTGAAAAGGATGCATTGACCAAGTGTAGATATAAAAGGGGAATTATGGCTATATTTCCTTATTACTTTACATTAGAAGAGATTTTTGTTTATTTTTTGGTGGTGGAGGCAAAGACTTACGATTTAATCAGTACAGGGAAATCCCGGTGTGGAAACTTTCTCCTCCAATGCACATCAGTAACCAGTCTGTATTTTATAGTCTCAGAAAACTCATTCAGGCATTGAGGGTTTCAAAGACTTGCCCATGCTCCCAAAGCTTATATGTTTGTTCTAGAGTCAGGTCTCCAAGGATAGTCCCCTAAGCCAGTCTGCCAGGCTGCCTCTCTTGGATTATACAGCCACAGCAAATTACAACACTACCCTTTAGAGCAGGGTACCAGGGTATAGGAAGATGCTAACAGTAAATAAAATTCTTCACCAAAGTTTTACTTTGATGTCTCATTTGACATGAAAGAGACTCTGAGTTATAAGAGACTACGCCAAAAGAACAAAAGTTCTGAAAAGTCCTATCAGGCTGGTAAGAACCTGTTTTAGCCCATATGCATATCAGATAAAAAATACATATTACTTTAAATTGTCATTCAGTCATTTCGGTTCTGTCTAATTCTTCGTGATCCCATTTGGGGTCTTCTTGGTAGAGATACTGGAGTGGTTTGCCATTTCCTTTCCCAGTTCATTTTACAGTTGAGGAAATTGAGGCAAACAGGATTAAATGACTTGCCCAGAGTCACACAGCTAGGAAGTGTCTGAGGCCAGATTTGAACTTAGGCCCAGCACTCAATCCACAGTACCACCTAACTGCCCTGTTACTTTAAATACTTTAAATATATTTTTTTTTTGCAGGGGAGGGGTTCCCTCCTTAGAAAATGTTGAGGATCACTGTAGATATAGTGAAGCTCAGAGGCAGGACTCAAGTGACTTAAGAAGTTTTTTCCCAGACCCATAATTCACTCATAAACTAGAATTTCAAAGTCATATAGAGAGGGCTTTCCTTGCTGTTGCTTGTTTTTGTTCTCATGCCTGCCTAGGACAGTCAGTCTAGCAATACATTCCACAAGGTACAATTCCTACATGTTTGTTAATTTAAATAAAACTTCATCTTTGATAGTCAACATCTTTCTGTTGCTGACTAGCTCAACCAGCCTTCCCAGAGGGATCTAGCCATGGGGTCTATAATCTGACAAAAATTTGGGGTCACCTGTTATACTGGTTTCCAACACAACTTGGAAATGGATTCTTATTGCCAGGGCCTGAAAAGCATTTTAAGCTTAAGCATTTTAAAGACTCCCAGATCGAGCGATATGCTAGCATGATTGACAGGCATGTCAGAAGTTGAGCTTATAGCTAATTAATTATTTAACAAGGCCATCATTAGAATAAATGGATAAAATTGAAATCTTCTTGGATATGTATAAGAATATTAGACCAAGACTGATTTGGATGAAGCCTACAAGGCCAGATTCAGATAACAAGGTTACAGTTTCCTTTCTAACAACTTTTTTCTGCTTGATCTTGATTGAAATGATAATTTTCAAAAAAAAAGTATATTTTCTGGCTATGCTTACTCCATGCTATATTGTGAGCCCAGGCTGCAAAATTTTGTTTAAATTTTGACAAGTGAACACAGACAAGGACAATTTTGAAAAGGTCTTTCTAAATCATTAAATAATAACCCACTGGCCTATGATTAAGCCAAAACACAAGCAAAGCAAAAAGTCTGGGCCATATGTATCCTTTAAAGTATTTGTTGAACTACTTACAATGTATTTTTGGAGTGTGGGTGGTAATAACAGAATATTAAAGAAAAACGGAACAAGGATATGTCTTTCTCAAATGAAAAACTATCTAATAAGTAATTAAAGATTTAAATACTCGGGGCGGCTAGGTGGTGCAGTGAATAGAGCACCGGCCCTGGAGTCAGGAGGATCTGAGTTCAAATTTGGCCTCAGACACAACACAAAAACTAGCTGTGTGACCTTGGGCAAGTCACTTAACCTCAATTGCCCTCCAAAAAGCAAAAAAAAAAAAAGATTTAAATACTCATAAAACACTAGAAGTTATCTCTCCTCCTTTTCATAGTCAAACTCCTAGCAAAAAGCTGTCTATACTAGCGCCCATTTTATTCCACTTAAAACTCACCTCTCAACCCCTTGCAACCTAGTTTCCAGTATCATCACTCAACTACAACTGCTTTCCTCAGCATTAAAAATTATCCAGCAATAGCTAAATTCAATCGTCTTTTTCTCAGTCCTTATTCTTCTTGACCTAGGCAGCATATGATGCTGCTGACCACCCTCTCCTCAATGCCCTCACATCACTGGGTTTTCAAGATATTGCTTTTCTGGTTCTCCTTCCATCTGTCTGGCTGTTCCTTCTCAGTCTCATTTGCGGGATTATTGTCCTTGTTCTAATAACAATAACAACATTTACTTCTCGCTTTAAGGTTTGCCAAGTGATTTACAAATATTATCTTATCTAATCCCCTCAACAACTCTTTAAGGTGGGCGCTGGTCCTCATAGAAAGAAACTGAGAGTTTAAATAACTCACAACTTAAATCACTTTAAATAACTGCCACACAGCTAGTAAGTCCAGCTGAGACAGGATGTGAACTTGGCTTTTCCTGACTCTAAGTTCATCATTCTATTCATCATGCCACCTACTTGCCCTCCTTCCACTCTCTGAGGATGGGTATCCCTGGCCTCTCTTCTCTCTATGTACATGCTTTTTGGGATGATTTCATTGGCTCTAGTAAAGTCATCTATTACTTCTATGCAGATGACCAAGATCTATATCCAGCCCGAGGCTCTCTCTTAGAACTCCTGTCCCACATCATCAGTTACCTACTGAACATCTATTGGATGTCCTGTAGATGTCTCAAATTCACCATGTCCAAAACAAGTCTCACTATCTTTCTTCTCACACATTCGCCTCCTCTCATTTCAGGAAGGAGATCATTAGGATCCTTTCAGTCCCCAGGGTCACAACTCTGCCCTCCCCTGCCCCCTCCCCCTCACGTCCAGTCAGCTGCCAAGTTTCGCTGAATCTACTTCCATAACGTGTTCTACTCCTTTCTACTCGGAGCCGTCACCACCACCCCAAGTCCTCACCACTTTTCATACAGACTATTCCAATAGCCTCTTAGTTGGTATCCCAGCCTCCAATCTCACCCTTCTCCAGCTGATGCTCCACATACTTGCCAAATTGATATTCCTTAAGTCCAGATGTGACCAGGTAATTTGCCTTCTCAAGAAGATCCAGTGACTCCCCCTCCTTCCCCTAAAATAACATACAGCCTCCCTTTTTTGACTTTAAAAAATCCTTCACAATTTGGCTTCTGTCTACTTTTTTAGGCTTTCTGTATATTATCCTGCTGCACATACTTTAATTTATAGTCTAACTGACCTTTTTGCTGCTCCCCATATCCATCTCTGGATTGTCTCCATGTCCAGAAGGCACTCCCTTCTCACCTCCAATTCACAGAACCCTAGTTTCCTTCAAATTTCAGCTCAAATTCTACCTCCTACAGGAACCCCATACTGACCCACCAGTTGCTAGGCAAGTCCCATCAAGCTGCAAATGATTCAAAGAAAGGGCTGGCACCAGAAGACCAGCCCAACTAAACAGAGTGACACTTATCTTTAGAAAGCTGGCACCAGGTAAGGAATTGGTTTTTGGCCAACAGCTCATGAGAAATCATATACCGGGATATCAAGTACTGTCTAGCTACATCAGTAAAGAGATTACCCAGATCAATGAAATTTGATCACTGTAATTATCTGAAAACAGGCCATATGTATAAAACTGTTATGTTAAAATGGAGAAATATGAAAAATGCGATTGTTGTATCTGATTATGGAATAGTTTCATTCTTCTTAGAATTATAGAATCTCAGAGTTAAGAGATCTCAGAAGTGGTCATGTAATCCATGATCCAACCACTTTGGGGACTAAAATATGACTAGAGGTTTCTAAGATGTCATTATGAAAATGAAGATTCATTTAAGGAACCCAAATTTGTCCCTTTTTAAACCTCTCTCCATATATGTCTATATACACATAGCTATATTCCTCCATACCATCACATCTCGTCTTGGAGAAGGGAGCTGCTCCCTTTGCACTAGGCATTAAGCCCTATAGGTTAGGATAAGTCCAATGGCCTCTGCCAGAATCCCTGGCTGCTCAAAGAACCACTTACAATTGTTTGGCTTGAAAAACCTCCATAAAGATATCGCCCCCCCTCCCCGAAATTTATACATCAGAGTTATTTCAAATGGTATGGTAGATAGGATCTCTTTGATGTCAGAAATAAGATTGATTGTTATTGAAAAAGTTAATTGGATAACAACTGATCTGATCAAATAGTCTCAGGTAATAGGGAGCCAGGTCTCTTTTCTATCACTCAGTGCAGCCATGAGGAACCAGCTTAGTGTTTCCATATAGTTACAGCTAAAAGGAACTCTTACCTTTTTATGATTAGAATACTAAATGTGTTCTCTTTGAGTTTGTGTTTATAATCGTTCGCTACACAACAGTAATAACAGTTCACATTGGTATTGTACTTCAAGATTTGCAAAGTGCTTTCACAGTAGATAATATTCCATTGGATTAGGCTGAAGTGAATTAATAAACAACCTCAAATATGAATTCTCAAATTTCAAATATCCAATGTAATAGGTAGCATGGTACAGTGAAAGAGATCTGGTTTGGAGTCATAAGATTTGGGTTCATATTCTGACTTTACTGCATACTATTTGTATGATCGTGGACAAGTCACTTAAACTCTCTACTTAAGGATGTGGGGTTCAGAAGTGTCAAATACCTACTGTGGGCTGCAGATGGCACACAACACTCCCCAGTGCAGCCCAAACCAGATTAAAATGTCATGGGGATATACTTAACAAAATAAATACAAACACAATAAAACATAGATGATGTTAATGTGTGGTTTTCTAAGTCAGCACGTGGTCCACGGGGGTCCCTACGTGTAGTTTACTGGACTTTGTTTCTATTTCAGTTTGACACCACTAATTTATATATCCTTTGAGGTCTCTTACAATTCTAAATCTGTGATCCTAATACTGTAGAAACATGATTATCTTAGGACCTAAGGTATTCCCTGGATAAATAGTAGGGACTTTGCTTAAGATATAACTTGTATGATACCATGCTAGGGACCTTACTTTGTGATCTTCTAGAGGGTGACTTCCAGATAGTCCATTGTGTTATTGTCCATTCCTTATTCTAACTTTGAGTCTGTTAAGACCTGCAATTACATGTTACAGGAAAAATTTAGGCAAGACCCAAGACAAGGTCTGGTCAACTGATTCTACAGAGGAACAGAAAGCGTCCTGAGGATGGCTCATCTTTTTTTTTTCTGTACTGGATATTAAGGCAGTATTTTTCCCCCTTATGGGCACACTTGGTGTGTTTCAGTGATTCATTTGTGATGCCCCTGGTGAGCCTCCTCCCAGCAGTCGGCCATGGAATTCGTTCAGCTCAGGACTCCAGGCATCAGCAAAAATGTGTGGTTTCCAAATATTCTTGACATTTTTCAAGCACAACTCAATTGCACCAGAATTGGCCACTTGTGCCTTGGAAATGAAAGGCAAATGAGGGGCCCAAAGTGCTGCCCTTGAAGCTTGCTCATACACCAGCAGAGGCTTCCCAGAGAAAGTTTGTCCTTGGTTTCTTTACAAGTAGATCTTCCTTTATTCTCCTCTCTCCTCTCTCTCTCTCTCTCTCTCTCTCTCTCTCTCTC
>NW_027186372.1:13334504-13340640 GCF_028583685.1 Petaurus breviceps papuanus
TCTCTCTCTCTCTCTCTCTCTCTCTCTCCTTGCTTCCTTTCTCCATTGTTCAGACACTGACTTACTTCCCTATCATTACTGCAGCACCAAGGAAAGGCACTAATGTTATGTTCTCTCTGTTTTTGTAAAATAGAAGGAGGTATGAACTTCATATTCTGAACAGAACTAACTTGGTAACACAATGGAGATCCTGCTCTAACCAATCAATCTTTCATTGTTTCTAAATGTCAGTCGTCTTCTTCTCGTGAAAGTGCAGCCATTTAACAAAACCTCAAAGTGCACCTAACAGTCCCCCTCCCTTCCCCCTCCTCCTGCCCAACACACACACCAGAGTTTCTGCAACAGAACATAAACATGGGTCTTAGTCAGAAGCTTGGCAAGCTGAGTTTTTCTTCAAAGTGAGTTCTTATAAATTAAGGATAAGTAATCTATTGGGGTTTTAAAAAGCTTCTAGGGTTATTAAAAACATCACAGAGAAACAACGAAAAAATATTTCCAAACAATCAGGACTTAATGAAAATTAAACTTTGAGGTATTTGATTCATAATAACAACTTCACTGTTCTAAGATAGACACAAACTAGCCAGGTTACCTTGCTTCCTTCAGAGATTTCCCTCTCTCTCTTTGGAGGGCAGTTGGGGTTAAGTGACTTGCCCAAGGTCACAAGGCTAGTTAAGTGTTAAGTGACTAAGGTCACATTTGAACTCAGATCCTGCTGACTCCAGGGCCGGTGCTCTATTCACTGTGCCACATAGCTGCCCCCCCTCCCCCGCCCACCCCGCTCTCTCTTCTGAATGACAAGGCAATCTGGTCTAAGTCCAGTTGTTAACTTAACATGCCCTCCACTAAAAAAATTCAAACTCTTAGCATCATATGCCATTTTTAGTGCTGAGCCATCGGGGACCCTAATAGGTAGTTTCCCTATTTTCTGTTTACTTAGATTCATCCCCAGGAACAAATCTCAGCAGAGCTGAGCAATTGAAGTGTGGGTCCTGCACAAATAATTGTGTTGCCTCCATCCAAAAGGTCAAGAATTTTTTGAGCCCAGGTTTCCTGTATCTCATCTCAGTGCACCATTCAGTGAACAGGGCCAAAGACTAATAATGCAGAGCGACCCTCTTCTCATGAACTCTGATGCAGTGCCCGTCTCCTTGGAGAAGACTGAAAGCCTGGAATGGTTTCAGTGCAGCACAGTGTGTACTAAATGCAGGTCTGGTTATCAGGAAAGCCAGGCTACTGCTCTTATTCTATGGAGAAAACTGACCTCACTCTAAGAGGTTCCCCAGTAAACAGACCTACAGGTACAGAATGTGACACAAGAAAATAACGCTACATAGCCCATTAATCCCTAATAGATTTTTAATACCGTACATGCTGTGGTAAAATTTGATAAAACCCAGGAAAAGTATGGAGGCTGGAATACACATGGACTGGTACAATTACCTTCCATGAAGGCGTGATCAGGGAGGGAAATGTAGGCAAGTGAAGAGAGCATGTTGGAAATCTGAGAATTTCATCCTATCTTACTGGTCTTTGCATATGCCCTTTGAAGCATCAGGTTTATTGTCTCTAAAGCACTAAGTTTAATAAAGTAGCAGCCCATAAAGGGTACTGTAGCATGTAAAGCTACAGTAATTGGGTTTTCAAAAGTTATAATAAAACATTTAGCTAGAGACAAGTTAAATAACCAGCACACTTCTGAGTGTAATTAGTGCGTTCCACTCTAAGCTAAAGGAATGCGAGTGGCGTAGGTTTGAGATGCTCTGTCTCCAATCTAGCACTTGGGGAGATTTGGGGGTTTTATAAAAGCAGAGAACATGTATTAGTCAAAAACTAGTTTCATGTAGACAACTAGGTACTTTTAAAGTTTGAGCTTCCTACTGAAAGTAAAGGCGATGTTTAATTAGCATTGAGCTCTTTACTTTAAGCTAGACACTGTTGGTCATTCCCTGAAACAAACTCTCATTTCTTTATGTTTAGTATTTGTTGCAGATTTCAGAGGTAGAGGTAAACATTTGGAGAATCTGTGTGGACCAAACTGTAATCCAGTTAGTCAACTAGTATTTATTAAATGCCTGCGTGCTAGGCGCTGTGCTGATACAAAGAAAGGCAAAGACTATCTATCCCTGCTCTCAAGGAGTCCACAATATGACGGGAGACGCAACTCGCAAACAACACACGCACACACACAATCAAATCAAGTCGAAGATAATCGACAGAATAAAGGGGCTAATATTTAGGGGGATCAGAAAGTGTTTCTGAAGGTGAGACTTCAGCTGTGACTTGAAAAAAGCCAGGGAAATGAAGAGGAGGCAGAGATGAAGGGGGAGAGAATTCTAGGCATGGGGTCAGTTAAGGAAAACAGTCTGAATTGGGAAATGGAGTGTCTGCTGAGAGGAATAAGAAAACACAGAGCTCAGTGTTATTGGATGATAGTTTTGCTAACACAATTAATACTATTAAAGGAAGTTTCCTACAAATGGCAGAGTTTAAATGCAATTAACATCCCAAGTCTTGACCTTACGTTTGACAATGAATCCCGTCATTGCCACAATTGGCATTTATGCCAATGAGAGTAAATGAGAGTAAAACTGGTCCTTCTCCTTACTTTGTCCCCTATTAATTCACAAAAGTGATGAGAATAATTTTGAAAACCATTCCATTCTCCTAATCCTCCAGGAGTTAGTAGGTATGAACAATCACAAAGTTTAGTCTCCCAAATAAGAATCTGAGGTAGACTTTTTAATTAGACCCAAAGGAAAGGGTCACCTAGGCAGAAAGAAGAAAAAGGGATTCCAAGGAAAAATATTGCTGAGGAGACCAACATAACTTACTACCTTTCTTCCTGGTGGGAAGGTGTTCTTAGTGGAAAAGTTGATTTTGCTTATTTTTAAATGGAAAAAAGTTATGTAAAAAAGTTTTAGGAATAAAGCTTCCTTTCAATTTGGGGTACGGAAGCATAAGCAATGGCTCAATTAAAAGAATTAACATTCTGGTGAATACTTTACATTTTGCTTTCACTGTCTCCAAAGCTCAAACTCAAATCATTTTTGATTCAGTGAAAAGGCTTTTAAGGTTTCCCAGTCTTAACCTTTCAGATCATGGGGGGATGTTACAACATTTGCATATGTTATAAACAACAGGAAAATCCTCGATTTTGCCCTCTTCAAAATTTGCAGTCATACCCAAAATACTCACAGCTGGAATAATTAGCAACTCAATTTATTGCCTTCCGTTTTCTAAATAGAAGCTTCAACTCTTGATATTTAAATAGTGTCACACTGTGATATCACATAACAACATTTTTCATGGTAAAACATTTTTTCCTTCCAAAATGATATACTACTCAGTATGACTCCTAAGGCTTGCCTGCCCCTCTGTCTCTCTCTCCCTTTATCCCTTCTCTTCTTCCCTACTCTCCCTTTCTTTTTTCCTCCCTCCAATTCCTTCTCTCTCTCTCTCTCTCTCTCTCTCTCTCTCTCTCTCTCTCTCTCTCTCTCTCTCTCTCTCTCTCTCTCTCTCTCTCTCTCTCTCTCTCTCTCTGTCTCTCTGTCTCTCTCTCTGTCTCTCTCTCTCTCTCTCTGTCTCTCTCTCTCTCTCACACACACACACACACACACACACACACACAGTATCCTTGGAAAGAGATGAGAATGTCTTTAATGCTTACAACTCCCCTTCCCTCCCCCAAAGGTTATTACCTTGTTGATTTTCTTAGATTAACTGGAAATAACCTTCATATAGGGAAAGTTCTACTCTGAAGTCTCATTGTGGCAAGAAGGTAACCTTGAATTCTTAGGGCTCATGGATACAAAGTACAAACTCTGGCAGGCTTTCCTTAGCTGGAAAGCTTCAAGTCCAGGCCACAAGCCCTAATTGTTTTTTCAGGAAGCAGTCTAGTTAACTATGGAGAGGTTTGTCACCTGCAAGCTAGTTGGCCACTAGGAGATGAATTCTTTGGCCATGACAACCCATGAAACAATGACAAATACAAATCAGCCTTCCATTCTGTGCAACCTCTTCTGTTTCTGCATAATATCAGAAGAGCAGCAGAGAAGGATGCAAAATGTGGTACGAAGCACATGGTTTTTAGATCATCTATTCAGGAATTTTTAAGCTGGGGTTTATGAATCTTTTTCTTTTATGTTTTAGTAACAATTTTTTCAATATACATAGTTTCCTTTGTAATATTACACATTTTATGTTGCACCTTTAAAAATTTTATTCTGAGAATGGGTCCCTAAGCTTTTATCAGACTGACAAAGGGGTCCATGATACAAAAAGGGTTAAGATATAAGTACTTAACTCTTGTTCCCATAAGTGTGAGGTCCTTGTACAGTGACCAACAAGTACACATACTAGTGAAAGAGTCAATTTATATAAATATTGATATTTTCACTAAAAATCCAGCCAGAAGACATAAGAAAGTTGTAGCTAAATCAAAGAGTGGTTCAATGGCTCTCCTTGGTGACACAAATAAAAGAGATGGTGGAATTGATTTTTGCTATGCCTACAAAGGCAACCAAAAAACAATTTTGTATTGCAATGCTCATGTAAAGCATTTGCAAAAAGATCACCATGAAGATATTTCCAGTTCATGTTCCAATACCTTTTTCAGACATTTAGAGAGATTCTATGAAACACTCAATAAAATTCTCCAAATCAAACCAATGTAAATTTTATATTTGGTGACTTCAATGTAAAGGTAGGTCTAGGGAAGGATGTCACTTCTCTTCCCTAATAAAGTGGAAAATACAAATCATGGTTTTAAAAAAAAGAAGCCAAAGGCTCAAGGAATATATAGTAGTATCATGTCTATATATCATGTGTATATTTTAAAGTATGTACACATATACATGAAAGGAAAATATATGCATCTTTACATTATATATACACATATATAATAGAGTTGGGAGGCACTGTATATAGAAAGCAATGAATAACTTCACAGAAATGCAACTGACGGCATCTTAACAGACAGCAAACAACTGGCTACCCATGAGACAGTCATTTCCATTAGTGGTCTATGTAAAGAAAGACCATCAGTTTCTCAGAGCAAAGCTAAAAAAAAAATCAGCACCAAATTAGAATAAAAATGAGAAGATATAAAATGATACAAAAGTATCTCTAACCAGATCTATTTAAACACGCTATTGGAAAGAATTTTAATATGAGAAAAGCCCTATTCCAATGTCTTATCATGGTGTGAAGGTGAACCTGGTTTGTCACAGGATAATAGTAAATAATGTAAAATGGATAACAAAACATTTATCGCAGACTATCACTGTTTCTGGAGGAAGTTTAACCAATGCAAATTAATTGTCACAGCAAGGAAGCTAAAAGAGCCTAAAAACCACCTCAGTTAGCAAACACTTGATCTCAAATGACAAGTAGAGAATATGGCAGCCACGGGCAATGACAGTATAGTACATAAAATTATTTTAAAAATATTACAAAGGATGTTGGTGAAAGATTATGAGCAAGATCTCTGCATAAAATAGAGAGAAGTAACAGAAGAAAACCAACTTTATAGAAAACTTTGTGCAAACCCTATTAAGCTGGATCTTCTGGAGAACATTTACTTACGAGACTAGAAGAATAAACAGACAAAAATGGAAAAGATTTGTAAGATTTATATAAGGAACTATTTTCAACATGAGAGACAGTAGAGTCACCACTTTTGAACTTTAACAATGCAGTTTCTGGTGGACCACAGGAGGAAGTAGAAAGGGTAGTAGGGGAAATAAAGATGGGAAATATAGCTGCATCAGACCAAGTAAAGAGAGAAGAGGACCGATCTGGATGTGACCATTTTGAAGGTATGAAAACATGGATATTCGAGGTATCTGGAAGTGAGTAGGATATCAGACACCTAGAAACAAATCACAAAATCTAATACTATTAAAAATGTGACTGAGAAAATATATGTAACTTACCTATTCAATTAATAAAATTAAACAAATATTTATTAATTTATTATTATGTACAAGGGCAGTGTCCTAGGTGATAGGGGCACAAAACCAAAAATTAGACTCTCTGACCACAAGGAACTTATATAAGCCTATTTTCCTATAAATATATATATATATATATATATATATATATATATATATATATATATATATATATATATATA
>NW_027186372.1:13340650-13412293 GCF_028583685.1 Petaurus breviceps papuanus
ATATATATATATATATATATATATATATATATATATATATATATATAGAGAGAGAGAGAGAGAGAGAGAGAGAGAGAGAGAGAGAGAGAATAATCTACATATATTGAAAGCATCCCTGCTTGAATTATGATAAGTTGTACAGACAGGCTTTCCCAAATGACATTCTATAAGCCATCCACCTCCTTACCATTGTACAACTGACTGAAAGTTGCAGAGAATGCAAAATTTCTACTATGCTTATTCTTTGTTGACTATTGCAAAATTTTATTTAGTGGAGCAAAATGTTCCCTTACATGATCTCCTCTAACAAAGTTACTCTCATGTGTATGTAAAAATTCTTCAAGATTCCTTGAAAGATACTACAATAGAGATTTTTTATTCAACAGTCTTCTGATTATTAAATGAGGCATAAAAGAGGAGACATGATTGCCATGTTGGATGCTATTGTCAAGGTGAATGTCCAGTACAGAATCCAAACGAATGAGGGATTCCTTATAGATGGTGAATTCTTCCAGATGCTCCTTTTTATAAGTGACATTATGCTAATTTCTTTAAGACTTGCAACACTGTAGAGCCTCTCAAATAAAACTGATCAACACTAAAAAGAGTTTAACTATACAAATATGGGGGAAAAAACCCAAGTGGATGAAGGATGCCTACTGCCCAGACTATGATATGAAACTGAAAGGACTCATGAGTAAGCTAGTCTATCAGTACATGTATCTTGGACACATAATGCCAGTGAACAATGAACTAGGCTTAGAACTGAACTGTTGGAAGGGAATGGTCTAAATTGTATTTGAGGAACTGCACAGTGTCTTTAATGACCGTAAGCTTTTTTCTAAAACAAAATCACTCCTTTTAATATCAATATTTTCCTGCTAAATATGGCTACAAACTATAGAACTTCTTTAATCTCCAAAGAATCAAAGTTACAGATCAATCAAATGATTATGAAAAATTGCATGATGAGCATAAATTGGTTGTAGCATATTGCCAATAAAAATGACAATTTAGAAGTTGAATAAAAGATAACCACCAAAGAGATGTATGTCTGGAAAAAGACATGGGCTGTTTATGTAGGAAAAATTAGGGAAAACAAGTAGACTGTCCCTGGGCTATGCTAGGGCCTATATAATGTCAAGAGACTTGGAGGAAGGTCCCCCCAAATTGAGCCCTTGTGGAAAATTAAGGGACTATGTGGACAAGGGTTGCACATGACAAGAAGGTATGAGTTGAAATCTTCACCACTGCACACTAAAGGCATTGCAGAGCTATAGAAATGAGTGTCAAAACTGGAAGCAATACAGTAAAAAAGAAAAAGAGGATGCTGACTGATTTCCAAGTCAGTCTTAAATTCAACATCAATGGTATAATTACAGTCATTTCACTCATAAATGCCTTTGTCTCTGTCATCAATCAGAATCTGGTCTTTCCAGTCAATTTCATAGGTTACACAGTCATGGAGAATTTTGTTGGCTTCTTTTTTTTTTGGTGGGAGACTACAAAAACATGTTGGGCTGCTGTATTTAGGAGCCAGTCAGGTAACTCCCATGTTCTTTTGCTAGTTTTCAATTCTTAGCTCTGAGTCATTAATCCTATAAAATATCCTTGGTATTATATTTACTTAACCTTGGTAGGGCCACCTGCAGTCGTCCTGATTGCTATCTGGCCACTGGACCCAGATGGTTCTGGAGGAGAATGTGGAGCTGGTGACTTTGCACAGCCCTCCCTCCCTCAAATCCAATTCAATTCCAAGTCATGTCATCATCTCCCTGATGTCATGGCCCTCTTCAAGAACGAAGGACAAACCACAACCTGTAAGTAGTCTGAGCTATCCTATTAGGGACTCCGCTGGCCAGTTCTAGCTGGGCAACTCACGATGTAGTCTCTTCCCTTCCTCTCCCCTACCTTCTTCTCTTACCTCTTCTCCTGGGTTATATGCCCTTACCTGAGGGTGTTCTGCCCAAAGGAAGGTAAATTTTGATAGCCAAAACCTACCTAGTTAACTTGAGGGGTTACTGGCAAGATTTCTTTCTCAAAGAGCAAACCTTAAACCCAATTCACTCTGGATCTCATTGACTAGACAACAGGTCCAGTTCTGTCCAAGTAGCACTTAATGGTTATTTTGGGGGGGGCCCTCCTGGCTCTAAAGGAATGTAAATAGTAACTGTTTCTCTTTTGGCCAGCAAACCTGAGGGTTTTCCCCTCCTGGTTTGATTTCTGTTTGTTTGTTTTTTAAAGGGGACATCCCTTGACTCACACCTTAAAAGGCCTATTCACTGAAGTGAGAACTTGAAAAGACCTTAGCTTAAAAAGGCTAAGATCTCCCATTGCAACCTGGGCCATCTCCAGTTGTCCTGATTGCTATCTGGCAACTGGACCCAGATGGCTTTGGAGGAGAACATGAGGCTGATGACTTGGCACAGTCCTCCCTCACTCAAATCCAATTCAATTGCAAGTCATGTCATCATCTCCTTGATGTCATAGTGCTCTTCGAGAACGGAGAACAAACCACACAACCACATCTTAACCTGAACTTGGTCATATTTGAAACTTACCTGTTATTTTTCTACCATATTGTAAAATCTTGTAAGATCTGACTGCAGTTTACCTCTATTGGCTCAGACTTTTGCCCTCCAGAAAAGTTTAGGTCATTTGCCAATTTGAAAGTTTTGCTATGCATTCCTTTATCCATATCACTTGTAAAACTATAAGAGAAAATTGGACCTTCCATTGATCTCTGAAGAATTCTACCATTTACACTTCTCCATCTAAAGAGGTGCCCATTCTTCCCTATTCTTTGTTCCTTTGCTCTAAGCCAATTCCCTATTCATGACAAACAATGTCCTCAATCCTATGGTTATTCTTTAAAAAAAGAAAAATTAATAGCCATTAGAGTAGAACTCTGTCAAAGAGTTTTTGAAAGTCTAAATGGATTACGTTCACCCTTCTTTTGATCACAGGTCATAATGGAACTGGAAATCTGCCAGTTTTTAACATTCTATACATTTACTGATACTGGCAATGAAAATCTTCTTAATATATTCCTTGTTAAAGATGGAAGCATAGAATTCATGCAGGAGGTTTGCTTTCCCCACTTCATCCCCGAGAACACATTTTCTACTTTCATTATGCTGCAGTCCCATTAGTTTTCTAGCTGACTTCCCACTTCTGGTGTTCAAAAAGAAATCCTTATTAGCTTTGGAGTCCCTGGCAAGGTCAAGTTTTCTTCTGGCTGCTTAATTTCTTTTTTTTTTCTTGATTTTTCTTGATATCTTGAGTTTTTAGATCTTTTTCAGTTTTGAATATATCCCTCTTCTGTTCCCTACTTAGTGAGATTAAAAAAAATAAGAAGGAAAAAAAAAGCAGTCCAGCAAAACCAACCAACACATCAAGTGTGTTTGATAGGACTATTCCACGCTCAGTCTTCCACCTCTGCAAAGAAGAGAGGGAAGTTCCATTTTCCAACTCTCCTCTGGGGTTTGGTCACTGTAATTTCATAGATTCATTGTCAGTTTCTGTTCTATCTGTAGCGTCATAGTTACTGTATTGATTGTCTTTCTTCTGTTTCACTATGCGTCAATTCATACTGTCTTCCCTTACTTTTTCATATCTCATACCTTATGGAACAGGAATATTCCATTACATCTATGGACCACAATTTATTTAACCATTTCCCAACTGAAGTGCATCTACTTTGCCTTCAGGTGTGTACTACAGTGTTGCTATGAACATTTTGGTGTATATAGGGCCAGCTTTTGACTTCCTTGGTGTATAGCTGGCTGCTCAATTTCTAAATGGTACCCAAGTTTGCTTGTGATTCCTTTAAAGGCTTTCAGCTTCTCAGAATATCACAATTGCTTCAACTGTAGCAACAATAAAAAATTTGTTGTTACTGCCATAAGCACATTGCCATTTTTAAGGGGTTCTCACGTACAAACGTCAGTGGAAGTTTATTCAAGGGAACATTTAACTTCTGACAACCTCACTGAGTCTTGCAACATTTTTGACTTCTGAGTGGGACCACATAAAAAATTCTAAAAGGGATATTCCACTGTTAATATTCCTCCTTACCAAAGAATGAAAAGCAGCACTTTTTTCTAGGGGCCCTAGGAATAGCAGCACTTGGAGATTTTGATTAGACTCAAGCATCAACAGCTTTCAACCCAAACATATCAGGTAAAGAGAGAACTGAACTCATAAAATGAAACCAAGGCCCTTTTTCCTAGCAAGGGGGAGAAAAAGAATATCTTGTGGGTTTCCATATTATTAAATCAGTGACAGATAATGCCTAACACTCTTGTTATTATATCAGTTATATTCAGGGGCCTTTCCCCACGATTTCTATTCCCAGAATAAATAGAATAAGAGCTACTTAGAGATCCTGGCTAGGACTGAATGGAGGCCATAGCTTAACATAATTTCACCTCTGGAAGGAACATGATATGCCACCTCATTCAATTCACAGAGGAAAAAAGATGACTTTCTATAGCTTACCCAAATAGTTGTCCAGGCACTATGCTAGATGCTAGGGAAATGGGCAGAAATGAAGTAGTCCCTGCTCTCAAGGAGCTTACATCCTATGAAGGGGAGAGGAGAAACATATAAGCATGTATTATATTTTGTTGAAAAAATAGATACAAAATAAATATATGGCAATTTAGGGGAAGGTAATCAAGAAAGGCTTTCTGTGGCAGTTGGGATGAATCATGAAGGAAACTAGGGATCCAAAGACAGTCTTCAAATAAGAGGGGCAGTCAGTGGAAAGGCACATAGACAAGAGATGGAGTTCCTGGCATGTGGAACAATAAGAAAGCGGGTTTGGCTGGACTGTTAAATACACAAAGGAGAGTAATGTGAAAGAAGGCTGGAAATGCAGGATGAGGTCAGGTTGTAAAAGACTTTAATAGCTAAATAGAGGAGATTAAAATATCTCAGGGACAATAGGGAGCCACTGGAGTTTATGGAGTAGAGGAATGGCACAGTCAGTTCCCTTTACTTTAGGAAAGTCCCTTTGGCAGCTGTATGGAAGATAGCTTTGAGAAAGGAGAGACTTGTGCTAGGGAAGCCAACTAGGAGGCTACTGCAATAGTCTAGGCAAGAGGCGATGAGGGTCTGAATTAGGATGGTAGCTGTGTGAGCAGGGAGAGAGGACAGATGTTAGAGTTATTGTGGAGGAAGACTTGATAAGATGTGACAACTGCCAGCGTATGTGAGGTGAGGAGGAGTGAGGAATCAAGAATAACACTGAAGCTATGAACCTCGGTGAGTGAAAAGATGGTGGTACTCTTGATACAGAGAGGCTTTAAGAAGTGAGGAATAGGGGCAGCTAGGTGGCACAGTGAATAGAACACCGGCTCTGGAGTCAGGCAGACCTGAGTTCAAATCCAGCCTCAGACACTTAACACTTACTAGCCGTGTGACCTTGGGCAAGTCACTTAACCCCAAATACCCTACCTTTCCCCCTCCAAAAAGAAAAAAAAAAAGAAGTGAGGAATATTTTTTGGTGAAAAAATGAGTTTTGTTTTGGATCAGTAAGTCTGATACATCTATGGGGATCTCATTTCAAATGCCCAATGGATAGATGGTAATGTGACAGCAGAACTTGAGAGCCTGGGGACAGGAATCATTTGCACAGAAATGATAATTAATCCCATAGGCATTAATAAGGTCACAAAGTGAGAGTGTAGAAAGGGAAGAGGGTCCAAGACAGAATACTGAGGTTTACCTACAATTAGGTTATATGATACGGATGATGACTGAGCAAAAAATGCTGAGAAGCTATCAAAAAAGAGAAGAACCAAGAGAGAGCAGTGTCTGGACAGTTCCTGATAGGAGATAGCATTCAAGAGGTGAGGCTAGTCAAAAATTTCAGAGGCTAATGAGATCAAGAAGAGAAGGGATTGAGAACAGGCTAATGGATTTGAAAATTAGGAGACCACTGGTAAATCTGGAGAGAGCTGTTGCGGTTGAGTGATTGGGTCAGAAACCATATTGTTAAGGGTTGAAAAGCGAGTGAGAAGAGAAGAAGTAAAAGCAAGTATAGACAGCCTTTTCTGTGATTTGGGGTGAAAAGGGGAGTAAACATAAAGGATGATAGTTTGAGATCATAGAATCTAATTAGTTGTTTCATATATATTAAGACAGAGAAAACTTTGGAATGTTTCTATTGAAGATTAGAGAGAAAGGAGATAATTGTAGGGGCAATCTGTGAGAAGATATAGGAGGGATTGAATCAAGGTTACATGTTGAAGGGTTGACATTAGCAAGGAGAAGGGTCAGTTCCTCTTTTAAAAAAACAAAAAGAGTAAATGAGGAGAAAATAGGAGATGATGCCAATGGGTTATGAGAAATAGCATTGGGTGAAAAGGTAGTTAAGAGTCAAAGACTTCTATTTTCTCAGTAAACTATAAGACCTCAGTGGAAGGGCTAAGAGAACAGCTGCTAGGGTGAGTAGGGTGTAGATTCAATTAAGGATGAATGAAAGGATTGCCCTGCTGCAGAGAGGTCCCAGTTGAGATTAGATAACATAAATCTGTAGTAGTTCTGACAGCACAGACATCTGATTTCCAAATGCTCTTGTTTAGCAGTACAGAGTACATATACAGTAGGTATATAGGAAGCAGATGGCTGGATTAATCCAGGGTTGGGTTGAACAGGATATAGAGGCATGGGATTTGAGAGAAGAGGAGAGTCAAGCATTAAGACTGGTTAACTAGAAGGTCAATATTGGAAAGAGAGGCAGAAGAAGGGAAAGCAAAGATGACGGTTCCTTAAAGCACTCGGTAGGACCATTGTACGTCACGGTGAAAAGAAGAAGAGGAGAATAACAGTAGGTTATTATCAGATAAAGAATCCAGCTTTTCAATGCTAAAAGTGGTGCCTGGAGCTGAGCACAGTACTCCAGATGTGGTCTGACTGGGATGGCGCACAGCAGGATTGCTAACGCCTTGCTTAATTATGATCACTATGCGCCCAACTCATGCCTGAAATCTTACAATCCTAATGGAACTAATCAAACACCAAATCGAAGGCCTAATGGGGGAGATACATGCATCCTACACAGTGAAGACCAAACCCCTTGGTGATGGCTTACCCAATGAGGCTCAGATTCTTTGATGCGTCGAAGGTCTTTTTACAATCTGGCCCCAAACCATTTTTTCTATCCTTATCTCCTATTACTGTCCTTTATATGCATCACCTTCCAGTAAAATTAGACCGTTACTCATGTTCTCACACACTCCAGTCTTCCCATCTCTTTATCCTTACATCTGCTGTTCCTAATGCTTGGTATTTATTTTAGATCTCATCTCCAAATCAAAATACTGTTCTTCCTCCAAGATCTGACTCAAAATGCTACCTGCTCTGTGAAGTCTTCCTTGATCCCCATATGTTGACATGATTTCCCCCCTTCCTCTGAATTCTCATAATACTCTGTAACTCTCTTCTGCTCAACTTATCTCAAATTGTCATTTTCATATATATATATATATATATATACCATGATGAACTGGATGCTCTTCTGGGGCTGAGGCTATTTTTTATTCAGTTATCAAGTAATCAACCAACAATAAACAACAATTACTCTCAGTGCTGGGCACTGTGTTATGTTATTCCTCCTAAGATATCACACACACACACACACACACACACACACATCCATAGATATCCATTTAATAGTTCTCCAATACCTACTAATTTTTTTCTTTTGATGAATGAATTTTGTGACCCTGATGGACCTATCATGTAATGCTATGTAGTATAACTCTCTGTACTGGTATCTGCTAGTCAGCAAGCTCCCTGAGGGCATGTAATAGGAAAGGGAATCTGAAGATCTTCCCTGTCCCTTAATAGACCTAGGGGGAAGTTTGAAGACCTCCCCTGCTTTGAAAGTAAACTCTGCCCCCTAATGGGCTGAATGCAGTCACATGGAGCCTGTGATGGGAGCAGTTTTGCTGAAGGGAAGCAGAGCCCATAGGAAGCTGGTCAGAGCTAGGCTAATGGGGGCGGGGAGGGGTGGAGGGGGGGATAGAGGAGCTCAGGCAAGGAGATTGAGAGTTTTGTGATTGATCTTATATTGCTTTGTGGGAAGGCTAAAGGATAGCATGGCTCTCAGTGTTATCATGGCTTCTGAATATTTTTTGTACTATGATGGAATTGGCTTACTGGTTTTGGGATTCAGTTTTCTGGTGTTTAAATAAATCCTTCAATTCTATCCTCTATCGGGAAAATCTGGTATATTTTGCGATCAAATGTCATGCAATACTTATAGTCACAGTGTTTATCGTGATTGTGGGTGCTGTAAATATTGCATGGGTGCTACAGGGCAGGAACCAGGTCAGATCTAAACTTTGGCTTTCTCTTCATTCCTATTACAGTTCTCTGCACTTACTATATGCTTATCAAATGTTTGCTATATTGTATTTGGTTGCTGAATATTGAATGAAGAATAAAGATAAATTCGATTTTTGTATAAACCATATTTTTAATAGATTTTATATTTGTTCCTTTCCTGTAGATGAGTTTAAGAGCTTTCCCAGAATTTAAGTTTGGGGGCATTGTTGCTTTTATTTTACCCCGAAAAAGTGATGGTTATCTTTAATACAATTTATTTTCCCATTTGAATTTAAATAAGATCCTTTGAGGCATTTGAGCAAATAAGGAGACCTATCAGCATATTTACCCACCCGTCTTTACCCAGAGAATATCCATAGGTACAATATTTTCTTCTTATTTAGTACTCTTCATTAGATGATCTAAGAGCTCTTCAGGGATATTAATTAAGCTTTATAGCAACCTCTCTGACACATCCGCTTGCACACATAGATCTGTTGGACATACAGATATTAATGTTTTGCAAAAGTGTGCCATTTAAGTATGTTTGTAGGCCATCCACACACCCTACCGACTGGGCCTAGAACAGTTCCATACATTCCTGTCTTCAGAAAATGCCATTAAGCATGGCAACCATCATTTAGCGTCAACACATAAATATCACCATGACACTTAATACACACTCAAGCAGATTCTGAAGCCTCTCCGCAGCCAAACAAGTTCCGAATGAAGCACCGTCTAAAGGCAGTGCATCATTTCCTTGAAAGGCTCATAGTTTCTTAAATGCTGGGTTTCCTAGGGCCCCAGGCAAAGCTTTTTAAAAATGCAAGTGTTAAGGCAAACTGTCATGCACGTTGCCTTAAGTACCAGAATAGCTTGTCACTGCCATCTTGGAAGTCTTGACGAAGATGCAGTTGGACATGCAGAAGCACAGTAATTGAGAGCTGCCTGACAGGAAGGTAGCATGTTAGACTAAAAGGCAGGTGCCAGCCTGTAGGCATCGTGTTCTGTCATGGCATTAAACAAAACTTAAAGGAAAAGCTGTGTGGGAGGCAGCAGTTGAAAAGAACCTCCAGCGAGCAGAGGAACGAAGGCATTAGACTTCAATAACTGCATTTACCTAATATTAAGTGTGTGGTATCACTTTGCAGAGAGTAATTGGTTATCTTACAGAAAAGCAACATCTCTATTTATGTGTGAGGGGAGGTGGGAGAAGAAGGGGACCGTGGGAGATGTAGAGGATAGAAGAACCAGGGAGGGCACTGTCACCCTGCTACTGAAGTGTTTAGAAGAAGAGGAATACAAACAGCCCACATTCGTGCAGCAGATTATGCCTCACAAAGCACTATCGTTACAATAGTCCAATGAGTGGGGGGCAATAATGGGAACCATTCACGTTTCTATAGCATTCTAAGGCGTGCTCTCCTCAGCAAAGCGGCACAGTGGATAGAGCTGGGCCTGGAGGCACGAAGGCCTCAGACACTGCTATGTGACCCTGAGCAAGTTACTTACCTTCTGCCTGCCTCTGTTTCCTCAATTACAAAATGAAGATAATAATATTACCTATCTCCCAGGGTTGTTGTGGGAATCAAACAAGATGTTTGTAAAGCACTTAGCACAGATGCTTGTGTCATATATAAATTATATCGAATTGCTTACTGTCTCGGGGAGGGGAGAGGGAAAGGAGGAAGGGATAGAATTTGGAACTCAAAACTTAAAAAAAAACATTTAAAATTGTTTTAACGTGTAACTGGTGAAAAAGAAAATATATGATAAAAAACAAAACAACCCCCCCCCCCACAAATGTTTGTGCCTTCCCTTCCTGCCTTATGACAATTTTTCATACTGGTGTGTTTTAGTTGGCAAGCTCCTAGAAGGTAGGGACCAGATAAGAGCTAAACTCTGGAATTCTCCCAGTATTTTGTTCTTAGCAGAAAATTTATTCAAGGTTTGCGATATCGCATTTGGTTGTTGAATGTTGAATAAAGAATACAGAGAACCACATTTTTATAGATAACTATATTTTAAAATAGATTTTACATTTGTTCCTTTTCTGTAGAGGAGCTTAAGAGCTTTCCAGCATCTGAGTTCAGGGGCATTGCTGCTTTCATTTTACCCCACGAAAATGATGATTATCTGAAACACTATTGTTCCCCTTTTTATAGATGAGGAAATGCAGACTCAAATTAATGATTTAACCAGTGTCGAATGGCTAGTGAGTGACAGAACAGAGACCTGTACCTAATTATTCTGACACTAAGACCCTCACCATGCAGACAGCAGCACCTCCTCATTCAGAGAGATGAAACTATTAAGGCTACTCTATGGAAAATATATTTTAAATTATAAAGCATTATATTATAGGCGATAGCATCATTATTATGCCACAGGATGGCCGTTTTTCTTGGGACACACTCTAACAGGGAGTCACCACACTATGGTAGATAGAAAAGAGATAAAGCTTCGAGTCCAGAAGCTCTAGCTTCAAATTCTACCTTTGATTCTTACTGGTGGTTTAATCATTAGCAGGTCTCTTAACCTCTTAGAGCATCAGTTTCCTCAGCTATACAATGGGTATAATACCTGTAGTTCCTGCCTCACAGAGTTACTTTGGGGTCCAGATGATAAAATGCAAAGGTGTTATATATACAAATGTCTTTAAGTGTTGAGATTACCTGCAGGGTGCTTTTTTGTCTGCTAGTTTTTGAGTTCTTGTCTACTCTACTAATGCCCATGGACATAGCTGATCAGGACACTGGAGAGTAAGATACAAAAAAAAAGCTTTGAGTACTAAAGTATCAGAAAAAGTAATTAAGCATTGGTTTATCTGAAGCTTTTAGGTATGATCTTTGAGTTCTCCATGAAAGGGAATTCACTTCTCAATGGGTTCTCAAGTCATTGCTTATGATGTTCTCTGGTGATAGCTATTCCCACAGGACCATTTCACTTGTCATTTCTCTTGGGGACTCAGGGCCCTTTTACTAAGTTACCTCAGAGATCCTCACATTATTCTTGTTAGAAGATGGAGGTAGGTGGGTAGCGATAAGTCATTTCCCAGATGGAAAAAAAATAAACAGAGGCAGTAAGAGGGTAGATGACGTGAATGACTCAAGACAGCATGATTGAGAATAAAAAGAAAGATGAGTGTTGTATCCATTAGAAAGCACTGAGTCCGTTTTTCCCTGGTAACTAAGTCACTCTCATATTAAGTCAGGCACGTAGGCATGATATTAATGCCTCTGGGATATCCGGGTATCAGTTGGTGTATTAGTCTATTCTACACACACATACACACACACGCGCACACACACACACACACACATAATCCCCCTCTTAATAATGCCTCTGAGTGGCTAAAATCAGGGACTGAAACAAAAATGAGGGCTCTTGGCTAAAGCCTATTAAAGATATCAGGCCAATGAAAGAGGTCAGCCAGAGAGAACACAGCATTTTAAGTAAATTGCCCAACTATTCCTGTGATGTGTAATCTAATGCTTGGCTTTCAAATCTTTCCCTTTTCCAGGCTTAAGCAAATAGAGACAGATTTTTTTCCCTAGGGGAATAAGAGACAAAAACAAAGGCATTTTGACTATGACCAAACCAAGGTCCCTTTCCCCTACTGTGCACCTTTTATTTTAGCCAGCCTTGATGATGTTTGCACAGACTTTATATCAAATGTCTCTTTTGATGTACTAGTCAAAACTGAAGGTAAAATCCAGCAGAGGACTAAAAGGTTATTTTTATCCCTGAATTTCTCCTTGTCATTTAATCTCAATTCTGTTTAACTCTTCCCAGATAGAGAGAAAGTATGTGGGGAACATTTTGAAAAGAATACACACAGACAAAGAGATAGTCAGTGTGCTAGAGTGGATAGAGAGCCTGCCTTGGAACCAGTCAGAGCCTTGGGTACTCACCACGGATACATGGGAGCTGTGTAAGCATGGCTATACTTTGAACTTTGTGAGCCTGAGGCAATTCTGTAAGACTCTCAGAACGCAATGTAATACTGTGGAAGGAGTGGTGAGTTTGGCATCAGAGGATCTGGGTTTGAAACCCAGCTCTGCCACTTTATGTGTGACTTTAGGCAAGTCACTTAGCTTTTCTGGGCTTCCTATTACTCACTAAAAAAAGAGGAAGGCTTATTTTAAATAGCTTCTAAGGTCTCTTCTGGTTCAAAATCTGATCTTATAAGTTGTAGTAGAACTGACAACTTTCATGAGTGAAGGAAATTTCTATAATGAGGAATTTTGGGGGGTCTAGGTGGCCAGTAAATAGAACAATGGTCCTGGAGTCAGGAGGACCTGAGTTCAAATCCAGCCTCAGATACTTAACACTTACTAGTCCTGTGACCTTGGGCAAGTCACTTAACCCCAATTGCCCTGCCTTCCCCTCTCCAAAAATCAATAATAATAATAATAATAAACAATACCAATAATAATAAATATAATGAGGAGTTTTCTATAGTGGACAAAAACCAAGCCAAAACAAACACATATGGGGGTGTCATACACACACAGAATCATCTATAATAAAAAACCTTATGATGTCATAACAATGACATCTAGATTAAAATTCTGGTTGAGGAGAAATGTATGTGTATTATTTTCACTACTGGACCAAGCACGATGCCAACTAAAACAACACAGGACCCACAAATCTGATATCGGGGCATTGCACAATTTCAGCTAACTCCTTTCTAACTGGATCTATTTCAACTCTTGTATAACCCTCATTTATGGTCCATTATGCTGCTGAATGATAACTGCAACAAGCTTTCCATAACAAAGATGACAAATGTATCCCAGAGAGTGATATTAACATACACCATGGAGTTCATGGTTTGCCCAGCATGGTCTTATTTTTTAAAATTCTCAAAAGAGTTTCAACCTTTTAAAGGCAAAATGGCTTCTCCAGCCCCATCCAGATGATCTCACATCTAAATGATCTGAGTTAGCTTTCCCATCATGGGCCCTCATAAAGAGCACTGGTTAGTACGACGGTAAATGAACATGTTTTAATTAGAAAATGTGGATTCCCAGCACTTTTGCAAGAAGGAGATGATGGTTTCAGACAGACATCAGGAGACTAATAAAAGTTAAGATGCATTAAGTAGCAACAGTGAACCCAAAGGTAAATTAGTGGGATATTTGGAGAAGGAAACCAGAGACCAAGACATCAGCTAGCAATGTTAGCTGTTGATGTTCAAGGAGCTTTCTTCTCCCCTTCATGCTGGCAGGGCATTAGTTGTACCCTGTCCCAGGGACCCAGATGTGTCTCATCATCCTGTTCCCTGCAATTCTTCCCTCTGGTGAGGACTGTGCACGCATGACTAGAAGAAGAAATCGCTGCAACCAGGCAACAGTCTGTTCATTGGCTCTACTGAGAGAAGGGAAAACCCAGCTGCACTTTCCTGCCTTCTCTCAAGTTCTCCCTAAACTCAGCAGCTAAATAAGATCAGCCTCCTTGCTGAGCCTCAGGAAGGCTCCCTATAGCTCCTACCCTGAGTCGGGTCACATAGAAACCTTAAGCTAAATAAAATATATGGAGGGAAGGGAGATATCTTCATGCTCACATACGGACATCTAAAAAGGTTTAATAGCGCCTATGTACCCTTACTGTATGGTCCAATGTAGGGTGGAGAGAAGAGGGCTTGATACAAATGTGTAAAGATATTCCCAATAGTTACAGACTTTAGGTTTATGCAGACTACTCATGGAGTATGTCCTTGAGAGAAAGGAAGCTTCCTGAGGTAAGGGACTGTTCCTTTTTTTGTCTTTGTATTCCCAATGCCTTTTACAGTGCTTAGCACAAAGGCATTTCATAAATATTTGTTGAATTGGGTTCAACAGTTTTCTTTTCAGGAAAATGAGTGGATTAGATTATATGGTTTATGGAGCCTCTACCAGTTCTAAATCCATGTCCTTGTGTTATTAAAAAAAGTTTGTTTTTACAGCATCCATTGGCATATGTAAAATGTTGCATAATCTATTATATACTCGGCAACTTAAACAGGACAATAGAAAATGTAATTAATTGTTCCTTTAAAAAAAAATAAGGACCACAAAGTTTAAATGTTCATGGGGGAACTCAGTGGGACATTATTTCCCAAAACAGTTATTCTGAGTAATGACTGATACTATAAAACAATGATAATCATGGAAAGAAATTTTCTAACATACAATTTTGAGGGTGTGCTCATTTTCCTTCAGAACTGTCCTGACCTTTAAAATTATTATTCTGAAGCATCTGCTCACATAATATTCCCAATTCTCCGCCCTCCCCTCCCAGAAACCCCTAAGAACCAGTTTCTCAAAAATTCTGAATGCTAACATGCTTTAGGAGTCAGACTAGTGGGTTTCAAAACCAATGCATCTCTGAGAATTTGAGATCCTTGCTCACAAGGGCACGGGACACAGAGACTAATAAATCAAAGGAGTCTTCAAAGCAACTACATACCCTACTTACCCTGGCAGGGAGAACTATGAACACCTTATCTAGTTCCTGTAAAAAAAAAAAAAGAAAGAAAGAAAAGGATCTTCGAAGCCAAAATTAGAAGGAAAAAGGAAAAAAAAAAAAACCGTACCAGATCATCAAGTCTATCCCTGTCTGAGCCAGATAAAATATCCTCAGGGATGACTTAAGAGAATTCCCCAAGGGAATAACACTTGATATTAGCAGAAAGGGCAAAAGAACCAGCCACAGACTGAAATTTTCAGCTTATTTCAACTGTGAATTTAACCTGTCTTCACATTTGCATAAGCATGGGGGCAGAAGTATATCTATGCAACTAAAGACCACTAGGTGGCCACCATCAGTAATTCTGTCTCTGTAGTGCGAGCTGAAAGGAGCCACAGTGCTTCATTTCAAAGACATCTTTCTAGCCAGAGGCTTTCTTGCAGTACCTTGCAAGAAAGAAGCCCAAGTCCCCAAAGCCTTGATAAAATTGCCAGGTTTTAAATTTTACACAGGGAGCCAATTGTTAAAAAGAAGATGATTCTCCTGCAATTCCTCCATGTGGACCTTCCATTCTCATTCCTTTCAAGTGAAAACTGGAATAACCCACACAAGGCAAACTACTTGTTTTGCTTTAGTACATCTCATAATTCATGCACGTGCTCTTATAGCTTATTTTCTCATTAAGAGATCTGAGTGTGTTTAACACTTACGGCCCACCAGTTACATGCAAAAGTATGGCACTGAACCAGTCCCCTTCATTCTTGACAACGAACAAAAAATGTACTCATATTCTACATGTCAACGATGACTTGAAACACTTGGCACAGATCCTAAGCTTTTCTTCCCACCTGAACTATCCCTCCCTCCACTCAGCCTACTATCCCCAACCTCACCTCATCACAGACCCTTCTATTGCCTCAACAGAGACGAAAGACAGAGGCCCCTGTGTTTTCAATGGCCAGCATGCCTATTGAGCAGCTTCGATATTGAGATTAATAAGCTGCCAACTTTCAAGGAAGACTAAGAAAACTGCAAAATTAAAGTGCATTGCAACGTGAAACACTGGTGGTCAGGCGGGATCACGGTGTCAGCAAAGCAAGGTAAAGCTATAAAATAAGGCTGAGCTTGAAAGGATAACCAAAAGGTCTCATTAATTTCCATGTTGCCCCTGATGAGGATTTAGAGGTGGCATAATGTTCTTAAAAATGAAGGGGAGGGAGAACCCAGCCTGTTCATTTGAAAAGTTATCCAATGGATTTGGTCCTATTGATATAAAATCTACTTAAGCTTCACTGGAAGTCAACAAATGAAAAAAATAAAGTAAATAATATGAATCAAACTGGTTACCTTGGTTTAATATTCTCAAGATCAAGCTTGTCATTGATTCTGTCAGAAAATTAATCCTTAGGTAGAAAAATCAATTGGCGAACATGTTTGGAATAGTCTTAGAGCACAGCACAGTGAGGATGTTCTCAACAGTCATGTAGCTTTGCTGTGAAAACCTTCTTTACTGAATGCATTGTCTCTGAACTACTGCTTAATGGACATTCTCTACCATTGAAGAACTAGGAGAGTGAACTGACCTACCCCACTTCATTTAAATGGTGCAGAAGTATGTTTTCTGAAATTCTGTTGCCAAACATGGATCTATCAAAATAGATCCATAATAACAGAAGGGGTTGAATTAGATGACCTCTGAGGTCCCTTTGAGTGCTAGATCTATGCTCTAATTTTTTAAAAATAAGCTTTTCATTGTTGTATTATTGGTGTGTAAAATACACAATAGGTGAGTGCTGGTTTTTGGCTCCATTATATATAGACTACATTTATGTAATACTATATGTGATATCATAAATGTAATATAACAATATATAATATGACATGATATGACATTATTTCTCATGTATGTATATATTACATATATCTGTAACTGCCAAGTTATCAGCCTATTTCCATACAAATGTTTGCCATATGAATGAAACCTCAACTAGTCATTAGCCTAAGAAGAGGAGTCTGTGGCACAGTGGATAGGACATTGACTTTGAAGTCAGAAAGATCTGAGTTAAGTACAAATTACCAGCACTGGACTCTTGTCAAGCCACTTAACTTCTCTCTGCTCTGCCTCACTTTTTTTTTTTCCATTTTTCAAATGCTTTATTAACTTCTGATTTACATCATTCATTTCCGCCAGATTTTGAGTTACAAATTTTCTCCCTGTTTTTCCCCTACCCACCACCCCAAAATAGCAATCCCACAGGATATCCCCTCCTCCAATCTGCTGTCTCCCATATTTTCTCCCATACCCCTTTCGACTTTTCCAGTGGATCTCTATGCCCCAGTGCCTGCATATCTTATTTCCCAATTACATCTAAAATAGTATTAATAACTATATATATATTTAAACATTTAATTTTAAAACTCTGAATTCCAGATTCATTCCCTTCCTCCTTTGTCACCCACACTTACTGGGAAGATAAGCAGTTCCGTATATGTTGTATATGTGTAGCTAATGTAAAACAATAACATAGTAGATACATTGAAAAAGATTGACTATATTTCCCTCTCTCCTATCTCACCTCCCACTTGTTCTATTCTCTACTTTGATCCCAGCCCTTTTCAAAAGTGTGTGCTTCCAATTTCCCTCCCCCCCAGCCTGCCCTCCCTTCCATCATACCCCCTCTCATCCCCTTCCCTCCTACTCTCCTGTAGGGTGAGATAACTTATTTAGTGTGTATTTTGTTCCTCCCCAAGCCAAATTCAATGAGAATAAGGTTGACCCTTTTGCCTTCCTATTCTTCCCCTCCATTGTAACCATTTTCCCTTGCCTCTTCTATATGAGATAGTTTACCCCATTCTGTCTCTCCCCATCTCCTCTCATTATTTTCCTCTCTCACTTCTTATCACCTTTCAAGTATCATCCCTTCCCATTAAATTGGCCCTGTGCCCTCTATCTGTTATATCTGTAAACATATATACACACATTTACATATGTATTCATATGCCCATATACCCATATATATGTGTATATATATATATATATGTATATATATTCCCTTCAACTATTTTCATACTGAGAAAAGTTTCATCAGTTACAATGATCATTTTTCCATGTAGGAATGTTAATAGTTCAACTTTGACAAGTTCCTTATGATTTCTTTTCCCTGTTTACCTTCTCATGCTTCTCTTGCTTCTTGTATCTGAATGTCAAATTTTCTATTCAACTCTGGTTTTTTCAGCAAGAATGCTTGAAAGTGCTCTATTCCACTGAATGACCATATTTTCCCCTGAAACATAATACTCAGTTTTGCTGGGTAGGTGATTCTTGGTTTTAATCCCAGTTCCTTTGACCTCCGGAATATCATGTTCCAAGGCCTTCGATCCCTCAGTGTAGAAGCTGCCAGATCCTGGGTTATCCTGATTGTGTTTCCTCAATATTCAAATTGTTTCTTCCTGGCTGCTTGTAATATTCTCTTCTTAATCTAGGAATTCTGGAAGCTGGTTATAATATTCCTAGGAGTTTTCTTTTTGGGATCTTTTTTAGGAGGTGATCGATGGATTCTTTCAACCTCTATTTTGCCCTCTGGTTCTAAAATATCAGGGCAGTTTTCCTTGAGAACTTCCTGGAGGATGATTTCTAGGTTCTTACTTTGGTCATGACTTTCAGGTAGTCCAATAATTTTTAAATGATCTCTCCTGGATCTATTTTCCAGATCAGGGGTTTTTACCATGAGATATTTCACATTACCTTCTATTCTTTCATTTGTCTGGATCTGTTTAATAGCATCTTGATTTCTCATAAAGTCATTAACTTCCATTTGCTCCAATCTAATTCTGAAGCAATGATTCTCCTCATTGAGCTTTTGAGATTCTTTTTCCATCTGGCAAATTCGGCTTTTTAAGGCATTCTTCTCCTCATTGCCTTTTTGAGTCTCTTTTGCCAATTGAGTTAGTCTATTTTTTAAGGTGTTATTTTCCTCAGTCAGGCTGTTGACTCTCACTTCGTAATTTTCCTGCATTGTTCTTATTTCTCTTCCCAATTTTTCCTCCACTTCTCTTATCTGCTTCTTAAGGTCCTCTATGGCCTATAACCAACTCATATTTTCCTTGGAAGCTGTTGGTACAGGAGTTCTGACTTCCCTGTCTTCCTCCTATTCCATGCTTTGCTCCTTTTTGTCCCCAAAATAGGAGTCTAATGTTGGAATCTTCTGTTTGCTTTGTTTCATTTGCCTGGTCATGTCGCCCCTCAGTCACTTGACCCCTGGGCTTTTTGCCACAGTAGCACTCTGCCACTAGACAGGGGAGCTTTCATCCCAAACACTGGGGTTTTCTCAGCTGCCGGAGGTATTAGTTGGGTGCCCTTGCTGAAGCCTCCACACACTCTGGCAAGCTCCATACCACACCATAGGACCTCTACCCTAGACTGCAATCCAGATCCAAGCAGGTTAAAGCAAGAGTGATTACCCCTCAGACTGGTCGCTTGGTCCCCCTACACTCTGCAGGCCAGGAGCTGAAGCTGCCATGTGGCACTGGCTGGCTGTGCCGGGTGTCTCAGTGGCTTCCTGCCCCGGGGGCAAAAGCAGAGGCACTACCACTTACTGGGTCCCAAAGTCCAGACTGCACTGACCTCTCACTTTGTCCTTCGCATATGTGTGTTGATAATTCTGGAAACAGCCACAGCTGCTGCAGATTTGGAGTCCCTCCAGCAGGTGGCTGGTTAAGACCCGCCCTAGGGATAAAAACTCTGGCTCCTGAGGATAAAAACTCTGGCTCCTGCGGGCCTGGGCTCGGTGCTGCACTGGCTGATTCCTGCAGGCCTGCCAGGCTGTCCTCAGTGGGAGGTTAGCTTCTCTGTGTCATTTTGTGAGTTCTGCAGCTCCAAAGTTTGTTCAGAGTCCCCTTTTTACCTCTGCCTCACTTTCCTAATTGATAAATTGGGGCTAATAAGAACCATAGTTCTTACCTCAGGGTTATTGTGAAGATCAAGTGAGATAATATAGGTAAAAAGTGCTTTACAAATCTTAAAGTGCTATAAGAATTTCAGTTTTTGTTATTATTAGTAGCGGTACAGCAACAGGTAATCCCAATCTCCATTTTTACACCAACTGGCTTTTACTTTTGACTAATCAAACTCACATTGAAATGAAATGATGTCTACAAATTATGCAGCTGAAAAGAATACCTCTTAGTTCTACTGTGCCAATTTGCTCCTATATCTCAAACCCCTTCTGTACAATATTATGTAGGGAATTAAAATCCTATTGAAATGAACCAACACGTATTCCACCATATTTCCCTGCTTTAGCAGGGATGGAAATCTCAGCATTTACCAGTCCTGAGCAGCAAGCAGACTGCTTGATGATGACAACTACCCAAGATTTCCTTTACAAACCTATACTCATGGTTTTGATAAAGGCTGCACCAAGTCTCTACCTAATACAAGCCTGGAAACCAGAACCTAGACACTTTCTTCCCCCAGATACTACTTACAGTGCCATGACATCACCCTTTTCGAAGCCTTGCCAATTTCTGGTATCTGCTTTCAGCATTGAGATAGACTTTTCTATGAATATCTCATTCTCTTTAGATTTAGCAGAGTTTTGATAGTGCTATCTTAAAATGCAGTGAATTCTCTAGTGAATGCTATGGAATAATTTGTTTTGCTTATGATAATTATTAAAGGATCATCTTTTTGTTGGTTTCGTACCAAACCAGGCTTGAACTTGAAAAAAATGGAAGGAAAATCATTAGAAGCCTCTCATGTGTATGTAGAACTATAGCTAAAGTATGTGGGGGTGGGAAGGGGTGAGGGTGGGGATGGCAGACTGAGCTTGGCCTCAAGGTGCTGAAATTTAGAGGGTGTTGACAGCACTTGCAGTTCCCTTCAGGAGTCAGAAACAACCTATCTTAACACCTGGTTTGGGAGACTAATTAATTAAAGTTAGAAGCTACAAGTTGGCACAAAAGCTTCCTCCACATAACACTTATATCCCAGGTGGGCTCTTCACTATCTCTCTAATCCCTCCTGTAGCAGCTGTCTTCATAGCAACAACCTTGTGGCCAAAGCCAATATCCCAAGAACTTCACTGGATGATATTTTGAGGACTCTCCCCCAGTAGAACTTTGTCTTCTAAAATATGACTTAACCCATAGCCTTTTTCTTTCTCTCTGTAGGTCCCTCCCCAGAAACTGAATTTGTTTTTAAAAAATTGATTGGGGGCTCCTTTCATGCTGTTTGCTAGTCATGTTTTACAGATACTTACTAGTTGTGTGACCCTGGGCAAGTCACTTAACCCTGTTTGCCTCAGTTTCCTCATCTGTAAGATGAGCTAGAGAAGGAAATGGCAAACCACTCCAGTGTCTTTGCCAAGAAAACCCAAATGGGGTCACAAAGAGTCAGATACAACTGAAAAAGAACTGATCAGCAACAATATAAAGTAATAGTTGGTTATCCTGTGTTCTTAAAGAGAAAGAGATAAAGTAGGGGAAAGGCTCACAAAAGAATATTGACTCCAGGGAAAAGGGGAGCCTTGCTTAGCCTAAATACTAAGTTCAGAGGAAAATTCAGAGGGAAAGGCTCACTTCAGCAAGAAGACAATCAATGTGGTATCGCAGGAAAAGAAAATTGTTGGATTTGGAAATCAAAAGACCTGGGTTCATATCACAGGTCACTTACTAAATGTATGACTTTGGACAAGTTGTTTCTGTCTGGGGGTCAATTGCCTCCTATGTAAAACGAAGATGTTAAGTAACTACAGCTCTTTACCCCTAAGAAATATGGAATTGATGCTTATGTAAGAAAGAGAGGTTTCACTGCAAGAAATGAGCCACTCCAGATTACTTTAAAAAATGAAGGACAATTTCTAAAGTCTCCCCAAAATGAAGGTCAATAATGGCATTCTTGGTCCTCAATAGAGTAATGAATGGGCAATATAATAAAGGGCACTAAAGTAGTACTACTATTGGATTTTGTTTTTCGTTTTTTTAAATGGGAATATTTGTGAAGGGGTAAAGGCAAAAGGAGATTTTTCATGTTAGATTAGAAAACATAGGACAGTGTTTGAACTTAAATTCTATTTCCTTTCCCTTTGTCTTCATTTTACATTGATTTGTTATTTTGTTGTTTATCTTTTGTGAAAATAAGTGAGCTGGGTGGCTACAAAACATTACAAACAAGGGATTATGAAGAAGATCCGGAACAAAAGGTATAAAGGAAACAAGGGATAATTGACAAATAGCCCACATGCTCTACTTCTATACTCATAATGTCAAAAAAAAAAAAAGCATGTTGTGTGGATCCCGCCTCCTGTGGCAAAGTAATATCTATAGACATGGGCAAGAGGCACACATGAGGGCAGGCATAGGATGGTGTAATAGGAATGTAAATTTAAAGATCTTCCCTGCCCCTAGGCTAAAGTACACCTGGAGCCTGGGGTAGGAGGCTTGTTTTTCAGTAGATACTTTTTGATTGGCCAGTGGGTCCAAAAGGTTGTTACATTCTCTGAGCCAGGAGAAGGCTATATAAGCCCTGATGTGAGGCTTTGTTTTGGGGCTCACTTTGAGAAGTGTTCTGTGATTTGATATGGATTCTGGGAAGCCATTGTCCTGAGCCCCCCCGGCTTTGAAAAAAACCCAGATATTGACTGGGTATGGATGTAATGTTTGGACAGTTTGAAATCTGTCTACTAGATCTGTTTCTGTCTTGATAATTCTGTCTGTGTACTTTGAAGTTCGGGGTGCTGACCTTTTCCCCTGAACAAGGTAAACGATATATGTCTGACTGATTAAAGTAAGCTTGTTAACCCGTTTTGAGTTGCTTTCCTTTATCAAAGCAGATCCAAGAACCTGTGCTGGCAGCAAACCCTGAGGACGCTTGGGGTGCTTGATGCTACAGATGGGTTGTTCTCTGTACTGGGGAAGGAAATGAGACCCCAGAGCCATAGGAGTATATTTAAAAACTATAAATAATAATAGGATGGTACTGATTTTCTAAGTACCCAGCCCAATCTATATTGCTTTGCTCTATCTGCTACCTTAACCAGCAGCATAGACTTACTACAGTTAGTAGTTAATGGGAAAGGAGGATAAATTCTAGAGAAAACTCAGCAAGCTCCTTGAAAATTGTTCAAACCCACAAACAGTCAAGCAAGCAAATAAATAACAAGGAGAGATTGTGTCACTACGATGTGCTAGGACCAGGGTGGGCAACCTGTAGCCTTGAGGTACACATAGCCCTCTAGGTCCTCAAGAGTGGCCTTTGACTAAATCTAAATTTCACAGAACAAATCAACCTGCAGTCTTGGGGCCCACATCCTTTGGGGATTTGTTCTGTGAAATTTGGATTCAAAGAGCCGCACCTGAAGGCTGAGAAGGCCACAGGTTCCCCATCTCTGCTAGGCTCTTGGGATACAAAGGCAAAAGTGAAGCAGCCTTTTCCCTCAAGGAGCTTATATTCTAATGAGAAAGACAAGAATAAATGTTGGAAGAGAGGGCACTAAGGGATAAGAGACTAAGGAAAGGTCTTATGGAGAAGACAGCATCTGAGCTGAGTCTTCAAGGAAAAATCATATTTCCAGAGGTGAAAGTGAGCCTGTAAGGCAGATAGTCAATGAGAAAGCGCAGAGATTAGAGGCAGTATGGCATGGCTGAGAAACATGAAGGAAGGCAGAAGAGCAGGGCCAGTGAGCTTGTAAATACTGTGCAAGAAAGATGGAAAGAGGTAGGAGGGGGCCAGGTGTTAAAGAGCTTTAAGTGCCCAACAGGGGAGTTTATAGTTGATCCTAGAAGTCATTAGAGGCCATGGGAGTTTACTGAATAAATGCTGACATGGTCAAACCTGTAATTTAGGAAAATTACTTTGGCAGCTGTGTGGACTAGAGTGGGGAGGGATTTGAGGAAGGCCGACCAATAGAAGCCATATTTAGAAGTCAGGGATTGGGAAGTGATAAAGGGCTTGAACTATGGTGGGGTGTATCAGTGGAGGAGGGGTGGATCTGAGAGCTCTTGTGGAGATAGGAGTGACAAGATATTGACAATTGCTTGGATATGGTGGTGAGAGAGTAAGTAATCAAAGGATGACACCAGGTTGTGGACATTGTTTAGTAGAATGACGGTGCTCTTGGACAGAAACAGGTAAGGTAGAAAGAGGAATGAATTTTTGGAGAAAGATCGAGCTCTGTTTTGGACATATTGAATGTGAGATACCTCGGGCATCAACCAATTCAAAATATCTAGTGAGTAGTTGGTGATAAGGGACTAGATCTCAGAAGAGACAGTGGTTGAGTAAAGAAGGGTGGAAATCATCAAGATTATAATTGAACTCATGGGAATCGCTAAGGTAACCAAGGGATTGCATTACAGAGAGAAAAGAAAGGAGAGTGCAGGACAGAGCCTTGGGGGTGTACCCAAAGTTAGAGGGGTGCAATGTGGATGATAATACAGCAAAGGAGACTGAGATGGAGCAGTAAGAGCAGAAGTAGGAAAGAACAGGATCAGGTCAAACCAGAAAGGACTGAAACAATGCAGGAGGAGAGGTGGCCAACCATATCAATGCTTCAAAAAGGTCAGAAAAGATCGGGACTGAGAAAAGGGCCTATAGTGATGAAGCCCTCATAAGGCAAAGGAAGGAGAAAAATGCTTTCCATTAGCCTAAGTGAAAGCAGGTTACCCTTGGTTTAGAGTTTGGAGAAATAGTACACAGCTTGTTCACCATCCCAGCTAGATGTGAGATCTTCTATCGTGCTGAAATACCCATGCTAATTTTTGGTGGTAAGGATTCTATTGAACCTTCAAAACCAGTTGTGAAATAGTTACAATCATCAGTCTCCAAGATCATCTTTCTAATCTCAGGATGGTCTTATTTGATATGACAAGTAATAGTGACAAGTCCATTAATAATGAACAATCACCCAATACAATGATCAGCTCTGGTCATTATACCATCTTTCTCTGTCTCTGTCTTTTTCTCTCTGCCCACTTACTAGGAAGATTACAGACCAAAAAAAAAGGAAATTCCTACTGCTCCTTTTTCAGGATCAACTTACACAAAAGACAGAAAAAATGCTGCCTTAGAGTGGGGTCTCTGCCCTAAGGGAAGGGAAGTTATGAATACTAGTTTATCGGAGAATCTGTGCTGTGTCTGTAACATTCAGGACAATAAAGATGATGGTCAGAGGGAGTTGGGGGTTATTCATTTACCACGTATTTCACTAGCGTTCTTTGTGCATGAACCGACTGAATCAGATTGAAATGGTCAAAATGGGGTATAGTGGATAGAGTGGAGGCTTTGAAGTCAGAGGACCTGGGTTCAAATCCTTCCTCTGTCCATTATGGTCTGAGAAACCCTAGGCAGATCACTTAAACTTGCTGGTCTTTCATTTATTCCTTTGTAAAATGAGATGGACCAAAGGAGATGGTCTCTGAGGTCCCTTCTAGTTCTGTATTTCTATGATTCTATATCCAACAACTTCTGAATTATCAGGTCACCAACTTCATGCATTCTAGTCCCCTACACAGTTTTCCCCATCTCCAAGAAGTATTTTTTGTTTGTTTCCAGTCATTACTTTCTAAATGATAGACTTGCATCCCAAGCCTCATCCTTAAAAACACAATATCCTTTGGTCAACCACCTATGCCAACCTATAAGAACACATAATCCTTTATAAAAACACAATATCCTTTGGTCAACCACCTATGCCAACCACATAAGAACATAAGAAAAGGAAATAACTTAAATTCAGGATCTAAAACCATTATCAACTACAAAACCCCAAAGATTTCACAAATGAGCCTGTGGACCAAACTATAACAGGAAAATCATTCTGGTTTCTAGTTTAATGGTTATAGATGACTAGAAAAGTGGGTTATTTTTCAATGCAGGGGGATGTAGAGGGGGAAGAAACAATGCAAAATTATATGTATATATACACATACAACTTTTAGAAAGTTTTTTGTAATTTGACAACTTAGATTGTACGTATTATGGAAATTTTCTTTTCCTGACAGTTAAAAGTAAATCTATTAATGTCTAAGAATCGACTTTGCACAAAATACACTAAATATTACATATATTTAGTGCATAATAGTTTTCAGAATAGGTACTTAATAAATGTTTACTGAACTGAATTGGCTTCTTACTTCAGATTCTGAGACAAATAATATACCCGAGAAGGAAAGGTATGTCAAACTGCTAGCAGAATTAAGGCTCACGTCAGTGATGAGAACAGAAAGCACAAAACCCATTTATATGATACCCACACAATAAATTATTGAAATTTTCAAGCAAAATTTTAAAGTTTTAAATTGTACAAAGGTTTTATGAGGACTCTGTAAGTATCTTGCCTCCTGGTACTTTGGGACAAATAAACACCGAGAGAGGAGGGTCAGCAAAACCTTCCAAAGCCTAAAAGGATCAGGTGAGGAGGAACCAAAGATGTTTCAACATCTGTGCCCCCACCACCAATGGACCTAATCTCAGACCATTCAACATTGTCATAGCTCTGGCTGACTTGAAGCGGAGGCTGAAAGTGAACAAGCAATGAAAAGTTCAAACAACCCATGAATCATATTTTGGAAACTCTTCCCTCTGAACCTAATGCTGCACCTTTTCTGCCCGTTTGTTTTTATACATTATTGTTTGCCCCATAGGCATCAAGCTGTTAGTGTGTACAGGAGGGATTAAAGTGAAACTGCATGTTGGATGAAATATAAATTAAAATTATTCTTCTGTCAGTCTCAAATCAGGGATTGTTTCTCAAGGTCTCCCCAAACACTTAATTTCAAATGAGTCTTCATTTATTACTTCACAAAAGGCCAAATGCATAATTTATCAGCAGCTCTCAGTCAATATACCCTTATAAGCAAGTTTCCCATGAGCCTTTGAGTAAAAATATGTTATGCTAATTCTATTAGTTGGGTACACAAGAGCTGTCTAGAAGAGTAAACAAGCATTAAAAGGAGACACATGTGAACAAAGAAATGTCTATCCACCCATCATCCAGGGTCAAATTAGTAAGGGGAAAAGTTAGTGTCAGGAGACAAGCTTGGTAGCACATCTTTATTCAAAGATTACACATTGACAGAACCTCCCCTTATCCTCCTTAGTTCTTTGCATATGTATGAAAGTGTATGGGGGCCAGGTATGATGAATAGATAAGACAGTAGTATTAGCCAGAAGTGGATAGCGGTCACATACCTGGTCTCCAGTGGCACATTGCTATTGAGCACCCAACTGTCCTGAAGCTGGACAGACTCAGGAGTGGTGGCCAAGTCATTTGGAGCAGGAGCTGGGGCATGGATCTGGCTCCGTCGATTGGTCAGTGAATTCCTATTGAGGGAGTTGGCAGAAGAATGGTGATGGGACAGGGTGTGGTTGTGGGGAGGTGGAAGAGGTGGCCTCAGAGTTGACTGGCTGTGATGGTTTGGTGGGCCTGTGAAAAGAGGAAGAAGAAAAAAAAAACTTTAATACTTGTGGAATACAGATTCAGAAACTCCTGTAGTGACTCTTCCATGCCTCATTTTTTTTTCTGGCAAAATGAGATAATTGATTTTAAGTCTCTATTTTGATAATGTTTGAATACAATAAAATTGAGTTAAGATTACAGAAAACATAGCAAATAAATTAAGAATAAATAATATTCTTTAATCTACATTAATCTGTAAGCTTTGAGGGAAGAATTATTAGAAATTCCATTAGTAAAACTGTGCTGATGTGGACTTCTCAGTGGAATCACCTAAATGCTTTTAAAACATGAAAAAGTAATGGAACATAGAGATATAGAGTAGAATTCACCATTTATAGCTTGATGGATTTATGTCCATAAAGAAGAGAAAAAGAAGAATCCATTTTCTTGCCAGTGAATTAAAGACAACATGGATGTTCTATAAGATGTTTAATTCTTCCAACAGCAGAAATGTCTACAATTGTTTTACACCTAATACTCAACAGGAGCTCTTTTATCAATAAAATCACAGGTCCAGTAAACACACAAAACAAACAAAACTAATAGAAAGAATTTGGTATTCTCTAGGCAGCCAATCATTAAAGCAATCTTCTGGAGAAACTCTGGATTGATTAGAACAGTGCTTACTCAGTACACAGTTAGTGCTTAATAAATCCCTATTGATGGACTCACTCGATTTAATTTAAACTATGACCATGACCACCACTTCTATCTTTCAAAGGAAAAATAAACGTCATAAAAAAAAAAAGTTCTCAACCCTATCTCTACAGCTGTAGAGGAAATACAGTGATGCCATTACCCATTTCCCAAAGTCTATCAAGAGGAAATGTCTCTTTGTAGCATAAGCAACGCATTTTTGACAATTTACAAAGCACCTTCCTAAATACAGGCCTGATGCAAGCAGAAGAAATTTCATATATTAACATATATCATACCCCCCCAATTGCTGATGAACAAACAGAAACTCAAAGAGGATGAGGGACTAGCTCAAGGTCACACAAGCTCCTTATACCCAGTGAGGAGCAGAACTGTGATTCCAACCTAGTTATTCCGATTCCATTCCTCATTTGCTATTCCACACTGCCTAATCTAACAACTGTAAGAATGAACCTACAAGTCTGTAAGATGCAATATTTTAAAATTAATGGAAGTGAAAGTAGTTGGGTATGCAACTTAAAGCCTATAATTTTGTTTTAATGGGCACTGAAACACGACTTTAATTTGTGTCCTTTGAGAAAGTTTATTTTTTGAAGCTTTAAGTCAGAGCTGGCAGCTCACCAGGTGTCTGCCTGTGCCTTGTCATTTTGCCCCTGCCAACTTTTAAAATCCTCAGCCCCTGCTGTCTTGGCTTTAAGGAGATGGCTGAAGTCATTTAAACAAGCAATTTGACACAAATTTCAACTACTTGTCTCCTTATGTGGCCAGACTATCTCCAAAAGGTGTAATCTACATTCTATGGTTCCTTGTCCACAGAAGCATGCTTAGGAAAACAAGATGTATCAAAGATATACTGGTTTTGGAAAACAGAATGAACAATGACAATAACCCCAGAAAGGAAAAGAAATTAAGATCTGGTAGAATTGCTTTATCCAAGTCTTTATTTCTAAGCTGAAATCATGTCCTGGATTTTTTTTCTTCCTCAAAAACAAGAAAAATACCCATGGTCATTTTTATAGATTTCAAGTGTGTCTTCAAGGGACTTTTCACATGATGTGCAGTCAAGTAACGTGATAACATCCAAAAAGCATCGCTACGGTGGGTTTGAGTCCCGGCCCCACCATTTACTAGCTGGGTGACCTCGGTAAGTCAACATAGAATGCTATCTGCAAGTATCTCTCCAAGGTCCCTTTCAGCTATAACTTTCTACATTATGTGACTGATATATTTTATTTGGCTGCACCATATTCTCCAGAGCAAAAATACTATTAACCAGTTAGTATTCATTTGCCTGATATTAGTAGAAAAAGGCGGACATAGAATTATGCAATAATAGCCAACTTCCTAGAGGCTGTTCAAGTCCTTAGACACAATAAGCTCATTCTCATGCCTCTTTTCCCTTCCCCCATCAGGTAGGATCATTATCCCCGCTGGTTAGGTAGTTATGAGACTTGCCTCAGGGCAAATGAGCTGAGTCAATCACTAGACTGAGAATTCCTTCTTCTCTTCCAAGTAGTAATTTTCTATCTCTGCCTTAATTTAGACCACACACTCATCTAGTATACAAAGGGACATGTAGGAGAGTTTATTTATAGATTTTGGGGTCCTAAGATCTGTGTGTCCATTTTACCCAGTGTGGATGTTTCATTGCTTGCTACACATTTTAAATTGCCTTTTTCTTGCTAAAAGGCTTTCTTATGGGCATCCTCACAGTGATGGGAGTTTTATAATGGTGTACATAGTATGAAATGGAAATATGGTCCTTGGTACTATGTGGTAGAGTCAAGTTGAAGTCATAATTCCTTCCATGAATCATGTGTTTGTCAATGATAAAATAAAAAAGATTTTCAAAGTGTTTGTCAGGCCAAGGGGATAATGGGGGAGGTGAAGAAAGAGAGGAGGAGATGAAAGAATACTTATTTCTACTCATTATATTCTCCTGTAAGCAATATGCCATTTCCTCTGTACACACCCTTCATCATCCATTCTACTATGACAAAGGGAAAGATGGAGGGGGAAGGGGAAAGGACAGTGATGAGGCAGAGAAGGAAAAGGACAGGAGAAAAAGAGAGGCAATTGTTAAGGAAGAAGACTTCTTTGGCAGGGAATGGACATGGAATGTCACTGGAGTAGGGACTGATATTGGGCCAGCTAGGTGGTGCAGTTGTTAGAGCATTCACTGGATTGGAGTCAGGTTTAACTGTGACTTCAGACACTTATTAGCGGTGTGAACCTGGGTAAATCACCTCATCATCTCCCTCACCATCAGTTTCATTGGTAAAGTAGGTATAATTGAAAAAAAAAAACCACAACAAAACTACCACCCAGGATTGTTGGGAGGATAAAATGAGATAATTGTAAAGCACCTTGCAAATCTTTTAAAGTACTAAATGAAAGCTAGCTGTTTTTGTTATTATTATCTCAATCAGGAAACCCGATCTACTGTTGTGGACCTGTAACTGCCCTAAAACTTAAAGAGTCTCAGAGAGTCCCTTGGAGACACTGAAAATTAAGTTAGTTACCTGTCCAGAGTCATAGAATGGGTCTTTATAAGAGGCAGGCCTTGAATTCGGGTCTTCCTGCCTCCAAAGTTGACTCCTTGTCCAGTGAATTAGCTACCAGCTTCCAGTTACAAAGAGGCACTTAACTATCCTGTCTTTCCTATCTCAACTGCTATGGGATTTCCAGAATGGAAGTCTTGTTGCCTGGTACTCTTTAGGATTTCTTTAGAACCTATCAAAAGAGGCTACTATGATGTTAATTAAAACTCTATTAACAATGGGGGGTTGAGGGAAAGGGAAGGGTCTCACCTTAAGAAAATCTGTTTTTAAAAAAAACCCCAGCTTTTGATCAGTAATTTCATCAGTTTGGAGAAGTCCTCCTATAGAAACTTCTTCCACTATTGCAGATCCATAGCTTCAGGGAAACTCAGTGGGGCACTGAGAGGTTTTTCACTGACTCATGATCACACAGTCGGCATGTCAAGGGTACAACTTGAATTTTGACTGTGAGATTGGCCCTTTATTACTGATTTTTTTTCTATATAAAAATATTAGCTTAAAACATAAAAATTCAGGACAGAATTAATCATGTTACCTAAGGATTTACATCACTTTACATAAGGATCTCAGGCAGCAAGTTGGCACAGTGTGGACCTGGGGCTGGACTTGAAGTCAGGAGGACTCATCTTTCTGAATTAAAATCTGGCCTCGGACACTTACTAGTTAATACTTACTTACCCTAAGCAAGTCAGTTAACCGTTTTTGCCTCAGTTTCCTCATCTGTAAAGTGAACTGGAGAAGGAAATGGCAAATCACTCCAGTATCTTTGCCAAGAAAACCCCAAATGGGGTCATTGAAGAGTCAGACATGACTGAAACGACTGAACAAAAACATAAAAGATTCAGAACAGTTACTTTAGTACTTAGTGATCTCCTTTGAGGCATTTATTTTATAGATCACTGACCAATTGGTAGAGAAATTTAAAAGAAAGGAGGGAGTTAAACAAAAAGAGAAATTACCCTAAATAACACTTAAAATGAGAAGTGCCACAGGGTGGATCTGTCAGGTTTTGTACCAGGTGCTGAGAGCTAGAGGGTATCGCTCCTCTACTGTGAACTTTCTTTTCTATGCCTTGAAATCCTCCACTGACTTGTACTCTTTCAGGGGAATGGGGAGTGGGGAAGAGGACCACAGGAGATAGCGAGAGAGGAGCCACTGTCAGATGGCTCTCTGGTGATCTTCATGCCAAGCCATCATGCTCTACCCTAGGCCTTCAACTGGGAATGCCAGCTCCTGCCCTGGATACTCAGACTGTTGATTAGTGAGAGCTCTCCATATCTAGCTTGATCCAGAATGCAGTTCTCCAGCCATCACCATGCTCGAATGAAGATGCTTCAACACCTTCCCCCGACTTCCACTTTCAGCACAACAGATATTGTGGAAAAGACTGGGCCAATCATTTGTTCTCTGACTCTATTTACCATAACCATGGCATTTCACACCAAAATACTCTTTTCTAAACACATCTTCCCATATATGCTTTGTGTAGGCAAGGACTATCTTGATTTTTGGTAACTGTATCCTCAATGATTAGCACATACAATATAGGCTCTTGTGAGCTAACTCCTCTCTTCCAATAATTGTATCCTTAAGTCTTTTCCTGGGGTCCACTTCTGAAAACCTTTTCCACTGACACTTCTCCCTACTCTTTCATTCCTATTCAGCTCAACCATAGTAATTACTATTCTCTGCCCTCTTTTTCCATTGTCATCTGGAATTCTCCTCATAGTTAAACAAATTCCTCTTCATCCCAGATTTCTTTGTCTCCCATTCTTTCCATCTTCTGGTGCTCACAGAAATCTGTCTTTCTCCTGAAGACATCACATCTCTTGGTACCTGCCCCCAGGGCTCACTATTTTTTTCTCTCACATCCCTTGAGACACAAGAGAAGGAGTTGGTATGACCCTTGCTTTCTATTGACCTCTTCAGACACTGTCTCAGCCAACGTCATTCAACAAGGTCATTTCCTCCTTTAGAGTTCACTCCATTCCGTGCAGATTTTTGTTACTTTCATCTATGGTCCTCCATGTGCCTCCTCACCAATAAGTCAGACCTTGCTCCCAGTCTTCTCTACCCCAGTCCCTTCAAACACCTTGGCCTATGAGTTCTTCCTTCTCCCATTGATTTCTGTCTGCACTCTACCTCAACTAAGTACATGGGTGGTAAGACCTCAGACCTAGTCCACCACCTACCCACTCTTGCTCAGCTGCATTTGCCCCAGGTATCAGAATTCCCATTTATGGCTCCAGTGTAAACAATACTTGGACTGGGAATCAGAAAAGCTGAGTTCTACTGTTGGCTCTGCTAACACCTCATTGTTTGACCCCGGGCAAGCCACAACCTCTCTAGTCTTTTCTGTAAACGGGAGATAATGATACTTGTCATCACCTCATCTAGTCATGAATAATCTAATGAGAGAATGCTCATAAAGCTGCTTCTAAAAGTACAGAGTGCTATACAGATACAAGTTTCATTAATGAAGCATTTCTGTCATTATGATATAAATACAAAGAACACGAAATTTTATTTCTAGAATTTCAGGGGGATATTCAACTTTGTAGGAATCTCTCTCCCATACAGAGAAGGGTGTCTGTACTTTGGTACTTAGAACCATAGAAAGAAAGGATCTGAAATATCTCCTAGTCCACAATCCTCTCACTGAACAGGAAACAAGTTAAATGCCTTAAACCCATTTACGCAGCCAGTTTTCAGAAGGAACTGGGTTTAAAATCAGGTCTCTTAAGTTAGGTCCAGAGTTCTCCCTAAGACCTATCACACTGGAAGGTGTCTTCATTCCAAAACACTTTTTCATCTGTCATCTCATTTATCAGTGGCTGAATATAAAGTTTTCACAGTTCCTATGTGGTAGCAAGGCATGGGGCCCAGTGAAATGTACCCCCGGAGAAGCTAAAGTTTATGGACCACCCTGCCTCATGGAAAACCGATGACTGAACACTATAGCAAATTAGAAGGCAAATGGCTCTGCTTGATTAAGAGGGATAATCTTTTCCCTTTAAGTTCCACAAATTTACTGAATTTAATTAATGTACTTATAATTAATGTTTCTTATTTTACATAAATATGAAATCACCTAATAATGCAGTTTAACTATGAACAACTACGTAACAAATGGTTACACTGTGTCGAGTCTCAATAATTATGCTATTAGAGGCAACTGTCATTAAATGCTCGGCACTGACCTATTTTAGTGTACCTGATTTACCAGTGTGCCAAGAAACAGCATTTTAATTTTAAGTAGTGTATATATAGTACAGAGAGGCAAGGAGGAATGGCTTGTTTCAAAGTCTCCACTAAGGTTAGGGAGGCCCAGTTGTGCTATCATGAAATGGAAGTATGTTCGAGAAAGGTATACTTTCTATATATTTAAAGATCAGGAGCTGGAAGAATGGTTGCTTTTTGTTTTATTATAGAAAATGGTATGTTCTCTGCTTTGGGATTCTTTAACACATAGCAGCTTCAACGTGCTGGAAGATGAGACAGTGGGTACCAGAAATTTTGTTTTGAATAGATTTACTAGAAATTCAGAGCAGCAAATGTGACTGATTAGTCAACAATTGGTTCTGCCCCACAAACATGAACTTACCCTTTTGTGCCTTTGGTCAGGGACTACTTTTTAGGTCTGGAACATCTGATGGAATTCTGCCCCCAATCCCAATATTCTAACTTCCTTATGGGCCCCACTGAACAGAACAGCAGGCACATCCTGATTTAACCACACAATCTGGCTTTAACCACACCTCAGGCCCCCAGACTCAATATAGCCAATGCCCCCAGATCCAATTCACATATTTGAACAGGTGTGTTCTTGTATTCAACCACAATAACATCACCCATTTAGCCCAAGACAGGACCACAATACCTATCTATCCTGACCAGACAGGACCACAATAGCTAGGCAGTTGGAGGGCAGCATGACCAAAATGTTTAACCACCAAAAGATAGAAGGGACACCATTACCTAGTCCCCTGACAAACCCCTCCCGCCTTTTTAATATTCATAATTTCTGTTATATAAATGCATCTTTACCCTATAAAAGCCCATCTTGCTTTCTCTGAAGTTGCTGGTTCCTCCTGGAACTTAGCTGGCTTCATGAGAGGCGTCAATCTCAGTAAATGCCTGTACTTGAATTAGAGGTGGTCTGACTCGAATTCTTTGACATGGTTCCACCACAGCACATCATGAAACCTCAACACGTCCATCCTGCCTTACCCTTCTTCACTTGTTGGATTCCTCTCCTTATTCTAAAGCCCCAGTTTCACAGCCACCTTTTCTAGTAACATTTCCCTGATCCCTTCAGTTGCTAACAAGCTACCCCCTCAGACCTTTACTTGACAATTGTTAGCAACAAGTATGAGTGTACCAGATCCTGGCATGACTACTGCACATAGAGCACAAGGACCTCAGCTGAAGATGTACGCTAGAGATCAGAGACTCATACTTAGAGCTAGCTGGAATCTCATCTATTTCTCTAGTGCTTTCAGGGCTGGTACGCCCTGACTGTGCTGGCTAAACTCCATTGAGGGTTTCATTTCACACGTGAGAGTGAGGAAATTAATGGTGGGCAAGGTTTCAAGAAGCCCATAGTAGTTCAGTTGCAATAATCTGGGATTTTTCTCTCCTTTCCCTCCTTGTACTCGGTGTGACTTGGGAGCATGGTTATTCTGGAGTTCATGTATCATGGATTTTGCTGGAGGCCTTGTGTGATCCTCTGATAGTTAGGACATAAGAGTACATGGGGGTGGGGGGGTGGGAATGGGGTTGAATAATTTGGAAGTACACAGCAGTATATAGAAGATTCAGTCTCCAAGTCACATTTCTGACCCTTCACAATGGAGTTCAATCTCCTATCACTGGACAATACTGCCCAGTTTCATGATAAATTGTGACAGTCAACTCATTAATTTTTCATATATTATTGCGTTGGTGTCTTAATCTCCTACTAGACTGCAAACTCTAGGAGAGAAGGGGCCATGCCATTTTAATTCTACCTTTCTTCCAGTCCTAGGAAAGTGTTCTGCAGAGTGTAAACTCTTAATAAAATCACTTATATTTAATTGATCATTTAAAATATGCTAACTACTCTCTGTTCATGGGGTAATAAATAATATCTGCTTTGAACAAGCCTTGATACCAGCGGTCTTGGAAAGTCCTGTTTGGAGCATTGTTTATTTGGGAGATTATTGCCTGTGCTGATTATACTGAAGAAGTTTAAACATGAAGAGAAAACATCAAATGCTCAAAACTTAAGTAGCTTATGAAGGAAGAATTTTTCTCAGGGCTAAGGAAGTAGGTAATTAATGAATTGCCACTATTGTTAACTTAGCCCTAAACAAGCAGGTAGTGCAGAGATTTTAGTTTGGGCCAACTTTTGCCAAGGCTTAACAGGCCTAATTGCACTGTTTTATTCTCTAACCATTTTTCCCAGTGATTAATAATTCTGATAAAAATCTACATAAGAAAAAAATAGTCAGGACACGTCTTCCTGCCTTGGTATAACACTCCCTCTTGGAGATGGATCCAATTGCTTTTGCTCCTTGTTAAAAATCAAAATCCTTCCAAATCCAATAAATTAACCACAAACTCTCCGCCTTCTCCTGCAGGACCACCCCCAAGAAAGCAAGCTGTCTCTTGAGGATATTGTTGGCAAATGTTAAAAATTGCATCAGGACACCCACTTAAAATCTCACTATGCGATGTCAACCAAGGGCTTTGGATGGAGAGCTGGGAAGGGGAAGAAAGTCATATGTCCAGCAAGGCATAGAATACATAGTACTGGGGTGAAGTAAGAAAACTTACCCTGCTTCTGATACCTTGAGATAATCATTTACCCTTTCTGAAGCTCATTTCCTCATCCATAAAATATGGGAATAATAATACTTGCACCACTTACCTCATATGATTTGTTGTGAGAAAATCATTTTGTAAACCATAAACTGCTATAAAAATGTGAGCTATTATTCTTGCACAGCAGCAAAGGTGGGGGTGGGGAAGATGCACAGGGCAGAGGAGCTCCAGAGTAATAGATGTGATTACAGCATGGTACAGTGGGAGCAATAATTCTCAGTGGAGTTTTGGTCCCTATTGCCCAACATAAGTTATCCAGATACTCTCCAGGAAATCTGGGCCTCCCCAGAAGGGCTTTCTGCCCTGCTGAAGCCGACTGTCTTCCAAGCAGACATGTACCTTCAGCGACCATGCCTCCCCACCCCGGAGGCCTGAATCCACTTTGCTTTACCACTCTTGCCCGCAGCTGACCTCTCCTGATTGGTGAGGGAGTGAGTCATCATTCTAATTCATTGTATCTAGCTGACTCCAGACCATGCTTCATATGTAGCCATCTACCAGGACACCAGGAGGGCATATACCCAGAGTCAGCCCTGTGCCACTTGTATGGCCACCTTGAGTATAATGCTTCTCTTGTTCCCCCTCTCTCCCTCCCATCTCTTGCTCTTACTCTGGAAACAGTCATCAGATTGGTGCCACAACTCTTAACAGAAGGGTGTGACAATTAACTGTTCTCTGACTCAGCTTACGACTCCCATAACTGCTCATGCCAAATCAGCCTTCCCTCATCCCCATCTGCATCCCCCTAGTCTATCCCCTTATTCTAATATAAGCTCCTTGGGGGCAGGGACTCATTGATATTGGCCTTTATATTCCCAGTGAGTAGCACAGTGCCTGGAACATAGTCTCAGCTAAATCTTACCTTCTGCAAGAAGCTTTTCTCAATCCCCCTTAATGCTGGTGCATTCTCTCTGTTGATTATATCCAATTTAGCCTGCATATATCTTTTTATACAGTTGTTCCTATGTTGCCTCCCCTGTTACACTGTAAGCTTTTTTTTTTTTTGCCTTTTGGAGGGCAATTTTGGGGTTAAGTAACTTGCCCAAGGTTACACGGCTAGTATACACTGTAAGCTTGTTGGAGCAAGGACCGGCTTCTATGTTTCTTTATTTGCCCAGAGTCTGGCACAGAGCTTAGCACACAGCAGGCATTTCATAAATGCTTGATGACTGACTGTATTTAAAAAAATATATATTTTCCTTGACCGTTCCAGCAAAGCACTGTGCTAGGTGCTATGGTAAAAACAGTTATTGTCTATCTTTTCCTTACCTTTCATCATCAAATTTATCAGAAAAAAAGTATCTTTCCTTGGTGTTTCCCTTTCTGTTTCATCCAAGATGTCCTCAACCCACCGAAGTCTGGCTTTACTCTCCACCACTGTTGAAAACTGCTTCTTCAAAAGTCACTGATGATTTAATCACCAAATCCAGTGGATGGCTTCTTATTTTGACTTTAGCGATCTCATAGTCTTTCATTTCTCCTAATCCTCCAAGTAGGATTTCTCTGTATCCTATGGAAACTCCTCATTGTCTACCTTCAAAGGTGGGTATTCCCTAAGAGTCTGCCCTTAGTTCTTATCTTTTTTCTCTCTGCATCCTCTCCCTTGTCAATCTCATTCAGTGACAGTGCTTTGGGTGATAGTTACCAAATTTCCATCTCTATTTTGAAACTCTCTTATGAGTTTTAGAACTTCATTTTGAATTATCTGTGGGATATCTCCACTGGTATTCCACTCAAACTCAACCTGTTCAAGGATATCTGTTCCTTCTTCTGATGTTAAAATATCATTACTGATACAGCCACCCCATCTTCTACATCTAAAACCATTGTTTTTCCCTTTGATTTTTTTGTCACCCTTACTTCTCAGTCAGTTACCAGATCCTTAGACACCTTAATAATGCTGACTGTATCCACTTTTTCTTCTTTGTGCACCCTGTCAAACCCTGGGATAGGCCCCCCTTATCATTTGGCTAGAATACAGCTAGGTCTCAATGAATGCAAATAGTGAAGCTCCTAAAGTAATCACACATATACAAGAGAGTTCCAGGCCTGAAATCAAGAAGATCCAAGTTCAAATTTTACTTCAGATATTTAGCAGGGCCACCGTAGGCAAATCATTTAACGTCTGTTTACCTCAGTTTCCTTATCTGTAAAATGGGGATAATTACAGCACTATTTCCCAGGGTGGTTGTGAGGATCAAAAAAGATATAATTATAAAGTGCTTAGCATAGCATGCAACACATGTAAGTGCTATATAAATGTTAGCTATTATTATTATTATTAAATGTGGTAACTAGTTCCAACCCAATGGACAAACACAGCACAAATCTGAATAATGCAACCACTCTGGGGATCACACTAATCTGGACCTAGCAGCAATAGCCTTCTATCAGGTCTTACTACCTCTAGTGTTCTCCTTTCTAATCTATCTTTCATACTGTGGCAAAATAGGCATCTTTACGCGTCCATCACTGCATGTCTTTTCTCTTCTCAAAATTGTTACACGGCCCCTATTATCTACTGAGTAAAGTCCAAACTCCTTAGCCTGGCATTTAATACCATAGCATGTCACCAACCTACCAATAATTTGGTGCCCCCCTCGCTTCCCAGGCCTGTCTCACATAATTCCCAATATTTTCTCTGTGCTCCAGCCAAAATCTTTGTCTCCCAAGCTTCCCTTGGGCACTCTCACTTCGTTATCTTTGCCCAGGCTATTTCTATTTTCTGTTTCCAACACTTTCTCCCTCTTTTTGTTGTTATTGAATTTATACTCTTCATTTAGAATCCAACTCATATGTCACTTCCTCCATGAAGTTTTCTTCTATTTCTCCTCCTCCCCTCCCCCAAGGCTAGGGATGCCCCTTTCACTCTCAGACCTTATAGGATACTTTGTTTTGTACATCTGATGTTGTCATTTATTATTCTATTTGACCATTTTAAGTACTTTAAAATCTCCTAACTATTTGGTTAAGGTTCTTGGCTTTGGAAAAGGTGAGAATTAATTGGACAGAAAGAGGGCTTACAACAAAAGAGGTATAATCAACAAGGAAAGAATATTGTGTCTCCCTAACGGGTACACACTTTCCTTTGATCTTTCTCCATGATAAGTTTTAGGTTCTGTGAGGACCAAGATCTATGTCTTATCTGAACTCTGTATCTCCCTCAATGGTTAGTACAGTAAGCTACATATAGTGGGACTTATTGAATAACTCAATAACTTGAATCAAGATGGTTATTCTCTCATGGAAAGGGGATGGTAAATATAAAACCGGACCGATTGTCTTAACAATTGTAGATAAATCTTGTTATTCTCACTTTGAAATCTTGCTGCAATAACTGGACTTGAGTTTCAAATTCATTTACAATGAATAAGGGGAAAGGAAGGAGAGAAAAAGAATAAATACCAGGAAGTGGTCAGATAAATTCACTTAGGCTCCGATGGAATAAATAACTTTGCATTGGCACTCTCATGAGCAAATGCAGGCAAATACCATGAAAATTTATTTTTGCACATTTCAAGTTAGCAATTCAATAGATATTCATTATGGACCTGTTATATGTAAGGCACTGTCCTGGGTACTATGGGAAAAGCAATGATGAATAATTCAATATAAATTAATCATAGCCAAACGTTTATTAGGTACAAATATCTAGATGGCTAGGTGGCGTAAAGTGTAGGGCCGGGAGACAAGAAGACCTGAGTTCAAATCCAACCTCTGACATTTACAAGCTGTGTGACTTTGGCAAATCATTTAACCTCTGTCTACCCCAGTGTCCTCAAGTACACGATGAGGATAATGAAGTACCTGCCTCAACTGTTGTAAGGATCAAATGAGCCAATATTTGCAAAGTTCCTGGAACATAGTAGGCACCATTTAAATGCCTTTCCCCTTCCCCTATATACAAGCAAGTAGTACTACTAGTAAGGCACAGTGTACTAGGCAAGATAGTTTTTGTGGTAAAGGGGTAATAGGGGAATGAGATTCTGCTCTCAAGGAACTTACAAGTTAAGGGAATAAGAAGATCAATGGATAATACAAGGGAGAATAGGATTCTTAACATTAGAGAAGTAGAGACAATGCACCACAGAGGCTCAGATGAAGGAGAAATCACATCCTGCAGAAAGGAATCAGGAAAGGGTCCATGAAGGTGAAGGCCTTTGAGACAGATCTTGACATATGAGTAGAATTTTGACAGATGGGCACCAAGAAGAGGGACCAGCAGCAGCAAAGCAGGATGATCTATGCTTCATTTGCCTTCTCTCAGCACCCCCAAGTGCCCCCTCTCCCAATGATGGAACCTCCACTTTGAGGAATGGCCTCAACCAGCCAGCCTCCATTTCCTGGACTTTGCCACCATTCCATCATGTAAGTGTCTCCTCTACTCTCAACCACTACCTATGTCCCCACTTTTCAGCACCCTTTTATGGACCATCTTCTTCCATTATTAGAATATAAGCTCCTTTGAGGGAAGGGATTATCTTTGTGTTTGCTTGCATTCCTCTGCCTGGTAGTTAGTACAGTTCCCAGCCCACAGTACGCACTTAATAAATGTTTTTGCCTTATTGATCTGGAACATAGGGAATACATTAGGCTGTAGATACATTTTTTGAGACATACTATGGTATTAAATATGGTGTTACTATGGGCAGTTAGGTGGTACAGTGGATAGAGTACAAGATACAGAGTCAGGAAGACTCATCTTTCTAAGTTCAAATCTGGCCTCAGACACTTACTAGCTGTGTGACCCTGGGCAAGTCACTTAACCCTGTTTACTTCAGTTTCCTCTTATGTAAAATGAGCTGGAGAAGGAAATAGCAAACCACTCTAGTATGTATCTGCCAAGAAAATCCCAAATGAGGTCATGAAAAGTTGGACATGACTGAAAAATGACTCAGCAACAAGAACAAAAGGTATTAAATGACAGGCTGAGAACTTTGGACTTTTTATTCAGTGGCCCTTGGAGAGTTAGTGAAAGTATTTTGAGCCAAAGAGTCCAAATGAGCTCTTTGCTTTAGGAAGGTCAACTTGGCAGGTATATAGAGGATGGATTAGAGGATGAAGAAACTGGAGAAAACCAGTTAAGAGACTATAGGCTTGTCAAATGGAATCTCAATGTGACAAGAGAAATAGAAAGAACATGGAAAATGCAGCTTTTGGAGATAAAGTGACATTGTCTGGATATCAGAGTAAGAATAATAGGATTGTGGGTTTAGAGCTGGAGAGATATGTAGATATCACCTCGTTAACCCCCTCATTTCACTAATAAGGTTACAGAACCCCAGAGGGTTAAGTGACTTGTCCAGAGGGTGGAGCAGAGGGGAGTACAGTAGAGAAAGAAAAATACTCATCCTTAGATTTAGCTGAAATCTGGATTAAAATTCTGCCTCTAGTCCTCATTGTGGGCCAGGTGCAAGTTGTTTATGCTATTTCAGTCTCAATTTTCCCTTAATTAAATAGATATGGTACATACAGCATCAACAACACATATAAGTTATTATGAGAATTAAGTGAAATAATGATTAAAAGTGCTTTACAAACAAACCTTAAAGAATTATACTGTGTCAGTGATTACATTTGCCCAAGGTTACCCATAAGAGAAAGAAAGAGGGGAAAAAATGATTCCAAGCTTTAGACCCAAGAAGACTGGGAGAAGCTAGGGTGGAGGTGTGTGTGTGCAGGTTACTACTAACAGAAACAGGGACGTTAGAAGAAGGAGCAGCCGCAGGCATGTCTGGATGTGTTGGGGGAGGAAGAGGAAGATGATGAGTCCGATTCTGGACATTTGATCAAATGGCAGAGCCAAAGCATGTGAGGAATAGGAGGTAATCCCCCACCTCAGAGCTTCACGCTTTACGATGCCATTTGAATTAGGAGAAATAGGCCAGAACAAAGTAATATTGCAGAGTACTATCTTTTCTGGGTCAAAGTGACTTCCCAAAAGACCCTCAAATTTTTTTTAAACCCTTCTTTTGTGCAGAATCTTTGACTCATATAACCAGCCTTGTAAAAGACAAGAAACAATTAGATCTAACAGATGCAGAAACATGGCCCAACCTAGTTCTCAGAGTATTCCAGTACTCCCCTGGCTACAAAAATATTTCACCTGGCTGCATGAGAGGCAGGGCCCTGGTCCCTTCCCTTGGAAGTGGTATGCTCAGAAATGGATTCACTGATTTCTCTCTAACTAGAGCCACCAACCCTTTCCCCTTAAGAGTCTGGTTCTTTCCTCTTCTTCTTCTGACTTAAAACTACTGAAAGATTTTAACCCAGGGAAGAGGCATACACACTCAAGTGAAAACAGAAAATGCTAAAGCAGCCCAGTCTTTGGGATTGCCACAATCACACTGCTGAGGCAATGAACTTGTTTGGGATATTTTGGTTTAGCCGATACCACAGCCGATACACAGCAAGATGTAGCAACAAACAGAGGGAATGGCTGAAAATACCTAATTTTACAGAAATGGAAACTGGGGCCCAGAAAAAAAACTAAGTGACTTTCTTTAGGTTACACAATGAGTTAGTATAAAAATAAAGACTAAAACTCAGGTTTATCTGACCTTCAGCCAACTCAATCCAATGACATTTATTAGGCACCTACTGCATGTGTAGCAGGTTCTGGGAGAGAGATAAAATTTTAGAAAAGATATGATCCCTGTTATTACAGACATCTTAGCCTAATGTGAGGATGGGGACTGGGAAGAAAGCCAATACACAAAAATGTTGCAATAACAAATAGAAGACTAGGGGTTTTGAGGAGCACTGAACAGTTCAATTCTTCTGGTACTCTTTTTACTGGGTATTGTGATCAGAAATGATCTGATGGGAAGTCAGGGAATTTTATTCGGTTCCATTCAGTACACAGTTACTAACCATCTATTATGTGCAGAGATAGCATTGTTCTTGATGCTGATGGAGATACAAAGACAAATCAAATCTAGCTCCAGCCTTCATGAAGCTTACGATTTCACAGGAGGCTAAGCCACATAAAAAACTCTCTGTGGGGGTGGCTAGGTGGCGCAGTTGAATAGAGCACCTGCCCTAGAATCAGGAGGACCCGAATTCAAATCCGACCTCAGACGCTTAACTCTTAGTAGCCGTGTGATCTTGGGCAAGTCACTTAATTCCAATCACCCTGCCTTCCCCCTGCAAAAAACAAACAAAAAAAAACCCTGTGACAACTATTTGAATGGTGTTAAGTACTCAAAAGAGTGCAAGGTGCTAGATGAAATCCCAAGAGGGAAAGGCAATTTTTGACTGGGGGAGGTAGGGATAATGGGGAGGACAAGGAACTATCAAAGTCTTCATTAGGAAAGTGGCATTTAGATATCTTTGCTAAGCAATAGAAAGCTATTACAGAATTTCTTTAATGGTAGGTATGTAACTTACAAAAGGCTGATGCTGTGGTGAAAAGTCTGAGAGGGTTATTTTCCACTTAAGTACTGAAAACCATCTCACCCATGAAGAAACAGTCCCTACCATTCTTCTGGCTTAAGGAAAGGGAAGCCCCAGTCTCCATGATGGGAAGGAAAAATTCAATCCAAGGGGAGGTCAATGAATCAAAACTCGAGCACAGCATTCTAATATTTAGGACTACCAGACAGTATCATGATTTGTAAGTGGTGTTATGACTGACTACTAGGATCTAGGCATAGGGAAAGAAGAAAACAGTGATCATTTCAGTGTAGCTGTACATAATAAATTGGAGTTCTCAATCTTCCCTCATTTCAGGGTTTTTTTTTTAAACATTTGCATATTAAAGTATTTTGAAAAAAAGACATGAGGGTGGGAGTTGAGGTAAGATAAGTCTGTCAGTACCTGCAGGCTAGAGTTGATCAGGTTCCAAATTCAGGGATTAGTGGGTGATGTCACCTACATAATATTATAAAGCTCCGGGAAATCTACCTCCTCCAGGAAGAATTTTCTAACTAATTAGAGGGCAAATAGCTTCACTGACCTCAGTCTGCTTGTCCTCTCCTCCCCCTCAAGTCACCCTACTTCAAAACAACTCCCAGCCTCGCTTTCACACATCCATAAAATGCCCCTGCCCTTTTGCTTGTATGTGATGCAAATCCTTTTATTTGCATGGATGCCCTTATGTGTTATGCCTCAATGCATCAGTGCTGTCAGACTATATATGTAAGTTTCCAGAGGACAGGAATGCCTATTTAACGTATTTTTACAGCACTTGCTATAGTTACAGAGGATGTCTGGTACTTCATAAATCCTTCAGATGATCATGATCTGAATGACTCAAAATTTTGGAATAATGACCCTTTTTCATTTTGTATACCTTCTACTTTTCACCTGAACTGATTCTATCTAGGTGATATTGTGCTTTCTACCTCCAAAAGTTTTATTTTAATGCCTCATTATGATGTGGCAGCAACCTATAGTCTCAGAAGATCATATATTTAGACCTGGAGGGGGGCCTCAGAGGCCATTTATTCTAACACCCTCATTTTACATATGAGGAAAATGAGGATCAAAGAAATTTATGTGACTTGCCCAAAGTCACACAGATAGTACGTGGCATAGCTGGGATTTAAACTCAGGACTCTAGTTCCTCCAAAGTCATCAAACATTTTACTGAACATCCCTGAAAGGCTTCAGGCCCATGGCCAACCACAGACTATGTCTGACGTGAGGATTGGCCTTACTAATCACGGGAAAGCTTCATCAAAATAGTTGGCCACCAGTTGATTTTTTTTTGAAAACACAATTCACAAAGGCAAAGATTTGATGGCAATCTGTGTTGCTGATAAATAGATGGACAGATAGCTAGCTAGACAGACAGACAGATACATAGATAGAGAGATAGATAGAGATAGACAGAGACAGGTAGATAGATAGATAGATGGATAGACAGACAGACAGACAGATAGATAGACAGACAGACAGACAGACAGATAGATAGATAGATAGATAGATAGATAGATAGATAAAAAGCACATTGATTAAAAATTACTATGTGTTAGACACTGTGCTAATTTCTAGGAATATAAATCCAAACAAACAAAAATCAACTTCCTGCCTTCAAGGAGCTTACATTCTGAAGGAGGAAGACAAAACATAAAGGGGAACTGGAAGGTGGAACAAGGAAGTACCTGCATGGGAGCAGGGTAGAAATGTCCTGTGACTCAAGAGTGGAGCTGGGAGAGAAGAAAACCCACAACGATACTCTCCGAGATGCCTCCCAAGTACTGCAGTAAGAAGTGGATTGTTAAAGGGCCTCTGAGGACCCACATCTCCTATTAGGTTTGGAGAGTCTTGGAGAAGAGAGACTACAGCCGAATTCAATCCTGCTCATGGAGGAATAAACTTCACAGCTGGAGCTGCTTGATCGTGTTCCCCCTTGTCTTCTGTTCAGCAGTGTTCTGGGGACTGATTTGGAGGGCTCTTTAGCACAGAGGCAGCCACAGTAGGGGAGGAGGCAACTTTTTGAATCCTGTTTATCCTGTAACCAAAAAGCCACTTCTATGGCAGAACCCTGTTCCAGCTGATAGAAGTTAGGTCCCGAAAGGGGCACACTTCATGCTACTTAGAAGTAATATCCTCCCATGGCAACCTGAAGCAGCTCCTCCGCAGGAACATTTTGGCGGGGATTCTGGGCCTATTGACATTTTTCAGACGGGAGATCGTTAGCTGGGCACAGCTTGAGAAGCTGATTGTACTCTTGAGTGTCCGTGGGGGAGCCTGAAAATTGTTACGGTGATGTAAGAGTGACCAGAACAGGAGCTGAGAGTTATTCCAGCTCATTCTCAAAACCAGTCAGGCATAGGGAAGAAATCTGGGAGTGGGAGGGGGGTAGAGAAGGAACTCTATATCAGACGTAGAATCTAGAGTTCCCTTCTAGCTAACAACCCCAGACGATTTAGTGCATCCTACGATTTACCCACAGTGGATAGAGGGCCTGGAGTCAGGACGACTCATCTTCATGAGTTCAAATGCGGCCCCAGACACTTAGCAGCTGCGTGACCCTGGGCAAGTCACTTAACCCCCAATTGCCTCGGTTTCTTCTTATGTAAAATGACTGAAGAAGGAAATGGCAAACCACTTCAGTATCTCTACCAAGAAAACCCCAAATGAGGTCCTGAAGACTCTAAAACGACTGAACAACAAAAAACAAAACAACCCATATGAGTAGGACAAGTAGCCATGGATAGGGAAAAAAAAATGTGAGCCACAGGTGCCTTTAAGCGCTCCATCATTTGACTGCAGTGGAGTTTCACAAAACTCATTATTTGATGCCCCAGATCATCTGGAAATTATCACTTTATATCAATCTCAACCCCATTAGCTTCTTTCTCAGAGACAAAGTCTTTCAAAAACAGACCACTTGAAATCTTTAAAAAGTAACCCTGCCAGAGAGGAGATTTTATTGCAAAGTTAGATCTGAGCATTTCAATAAATCTACATTACCCAAGATATTTCAGTATCCTCTGGGAAAGGAAAGTCTATCAGTAGAAAGTAATGATTTTTGGTTTTTCGATTGCCCTAAGGATCTTTACAATGCTATTAAGACCCATGCTCTCCCTGTTGAGAAGTTTAGGAGTGAAATTATTAATATACCTAGATGATATGTTGATTGTTGCTCTGTAACAGAAAATACTTTCTCTGTTATTTGAGCTGCATTATCACTTTCCCCAAGCAGAGGATTGCATCAAAAATTTAAACTCCCCTTATTCCAGCTCATCATATTGCTTTCCGAGGTCCTATTGTGAAATATACTGTGCAGAATTTGGATATTTCACTACCAATGAAAGGAAATGTGTTTTTTTCAAAGATCAGACTACTTTTCAGAAAAAAAAATCACAGTGGAATTTTCTTCCATTACGATTCCTCTTCTCTAACTCTTTAACCAGATTTTCCTTGGGCTGTATTTCTTTTTCTCTGAGAGGTTCACAATACTATCCCCTGAATGCAGGGAGAGGATCAAAACAAAGATAAAATATGGTTTTGATTTCAGATTGAGCCTCCCAAGAATCAAATGATGGGTACATCTCTGATCTACACCATTCATTAATACCAAGAATGACTGACTGGAGCACACCAGTTAAATGGCAAGGACAGAAGAAAGGTTCTGGGAGCATTTCCACTTCAAAGCTCAGCAGAAACCAGAATTATTTACTATCTGGGTGACCTTTTCCCAAAATCTCTCATGGTAGAGGCCTTATAGGGCAAGGGAACAAAAGTTTCTCCATACTGAATAAACAAAAGTCAACTGAATGTCAGGCCTAGAACTGCATCTGGTTTCATGTCAAGTGACGCCTGATGTAATGGGATGTATATATCATATTGGTGAAGACATTTCAAGGATACTCTTTCTGTTAAAACAAAACAAAAACACTGACAGGAGCACCTAATTACCCATGAGAAATAAATATTTGATGGCATCCCTGAAGAAACAGCCAACATAGGGGGGTCATATGGTTGGTGTAACTTCTGTTCAAAGAAGGTTTTGATTTTGTTAGGAATTGTTCGTTGGTTTCTTTAAGGGTTGCCTTCCTTCCATTGCTTAGAGTTGTTTTTATTTCCCAATTAAGGTGGATCAGACTGTCACAGTGCTTACTGACCCTTCTCATCAGTGCAACAGGGATGGTGACCAGAAGTATTTGAGCTACTGATAAGGGAAAGGCAAGAAAATCTCCCCAGTCTCCAAGAAACAAACAACTTTCCAAAAGGTAAGGGACAAAAGACGACAAACCCTCACTTGGTGGCCTCCTTTCGGTTCCACACTCCAGACAGTTTCTCTGGATGTTCCCAGTGCCTGGCTTCCTTCAAGTACCTACTAAAATCCTATCTTTTATCAGAAGCCTTTCCCACCCTTTCTGAATTCTCGTGCCTTTCCTCTTTTAATTATTTCCTATTTATCCTGTATTTAGCTTGCTTTCTCGATATCTTTTGCATGTTGTCTCCCTCCATTACTTAGCGCAATGCCTGGCTCATATCGGGTGCTTAATAAATGTTTATTGGGAGCAGTGAGTAAAGTGCTGGCCGTGGAGTCGGGAGTACCTGAGTTCGGTTCCGGCCTCAGACACTTAACACAAAAAAACTAGCTGTGTAACCTTGGGCAAGTTACTTAACGCCAATTGCCCACCAAAAGGCAAAAAAAAAAATGTTTCTTGATTAATTGATGTTTTGTGAGGTATCAGCAGAGACCTTAGTAACACCTGTTTATACTGACCACCAGGTCAGAAAGAAAAGGGATATTTCTCATTGTTCTGGAAGGGTCTTGGCTTTAATAGTTCAAGAAACTGCAATTCTAGTGCTTTGCAAACTCTAAAGCACTGTGTAAATGCTACCTATTGTTGTTTGTAGTTGCTGGTTGCTCTTGCTGTAAAGTGATCAGGGCCCAAAGTCCACCATTGCTGGCCTCATGCTTTTGACCTGGCTGGAATGAGCTACCTGGCTTACTACCAACAAAATTCTGGACACAAACACAATTCTTCTTTATCTCAAGCTTTTAATAGAAACATGGGAAATGAACATGGCAGCCAAAGGAAGTAGTTCTGAAACTTGACAAGCACCCTGGCATTCAAGAGATGAGACACAGAAATGATGCAGTGCAAAGCCCGCTGAATTTATAGTTGAAGGGTCTAGGTTCAAATTCTGCTTCTGTGAGTTTTGGCAAGTCACTTAATCAAATTGAACTTCAGTTTCCTCATCTATGACTGGACAAGATCATGTCAAATGTCTCTTCTGGGCTCTAAATCTATGAACCAGCTCTGAATCTAAGTCATCACTTGGGGGGAAGGTGGGGTTAATCTCAAGGGCAGAATGAGCCTTCTCAAGCAGCCTGGGGTGGGGGGTTCGTTCAAGTTTTGAAAAGAAACCTTTGAAACTATCTTTCACAGTTGTTTGGGTGTGCACCATGGGTGACACTCATTTGTACAAATCAGTTTGTCTTAAAACATAAGGTCCTTTAGGATATGGAGAGAATTTATGCAATCCTCTATGCACAGTGCCTAACATATGCCATATGGAAACAGTGATTGAATCAATATGATCATTTCTACTGGAAAGGGGGTGACAACTGCATGCTCTATGACTTTAGTCACAATCCCTGGGCCTCCCCAGATAAAAATCCCCTTCCCAGGCTATCATTTCTCCCCTATATATATTTTGGCTCCCTCCATTAAAATCTAAGTTATTTGAAGGCAGGAACTTTCTTCACTTTTGTATTTATTTCCTCAGTGCTTGTTGTGGATTGTTGTTCTGTCATTTCAGTCATGTCTGACTTTTCCTGACCCCATTGGGGTTTTTTGGTAAATATACTGGAGTGGTTTGCCATTTCTGTCTCCAACTCATTTTACAGGTGAGGAAACTGAGGCCAACAGCATTAAATGACTTGCCCAGGGTCATACAGCTAGTTTCTGAGGTTGAATTTGAACTCATGAAGATGAGTCTTGACTCCAGGCCAGGCACTCTATCAATTTTGCCACCTACATGCCCATTCTCATTACTTAGCACTCAATAAATGCTTTTCCCCCTACTTGTTCAATTTACTTAAGAAATAACTGAGGCTTATAAGCTGGAATGTCAGAGCAAGTTTAGAAACCAGTTTTCTCAATTTGCAGTTAATGCTCATTCTGCAACCCGACACTTTTCATCAGCAAGTGTTTCCTTCATCAGAAAGGCCAAGCACTCATTGACCTTATGAACATGCTCTGTTCTTATAGAGGACACTATATTCTGCTTCTCAGTTGAAGGTTTTAGGCACAGAATCCTTGGTTTTTGGGGCCTTGAAGGCTAAGGGGAGTTAGGTTTCCCACGTTGCCTTTTGCTATTGTGATACAAGATTCAGACATGTGTCTCTTTTCTTATGTTATCAAAATAACCATGAGCTTTAATTGGTCATGTAGGTGATGCAGTGGATAGAGCACTGGGCTTGGGGTCAGGAAGACCCACATTCAGATTCAGCCTCAGATACTTGCTTGCTAGGTGACCCTGTGCAGGTCACTTAACACTATTTGCCTCAGTTGCCTTATCTGTAAAATGAGCTGGAGAAGGAACTGGCAAACCATTCAAGTATCTCTACCAAGAAAACCCCAAACGGGGTCATGATTGAACAACAACAAAGACCACAGGATTTTGAGTTGGAAGAGAACTTAGAACCCATCTAGTCCAATTCCTTTAATTCTTTTTTTGCTCTTTTTGGAGGGGGGAAAGGAGGGAATTTGGGGTTTAGTGACTTGCCCAAGGTCTCATGGCTAGTTTTTGTGCTAAGTGTCTGAGGTCAAATTTGACCTCAGGTCCTCCTGACTGCAGGGCCGGCGCTCTATTCACTGTGCCACCTATCCACCCCCCAATTCCTTCATTTTCACAGATGAAGAAATTAAGAGCCAAAGGGGTTCGTTGACTTGCCCAAGTTCATACATGATATTTTTGCATTCTATTTCACATATAAGAATGGCATTGTGGGCTCTAAAACAACATATTGCAAAATACTGATGTTTGAATGTGATCAATCCCAGACACATCTTCTCTCACCTTCAGTCTCACTTCTACGTGCTGATTCATAATCTTTTCAGGTATGGGTATGTTCATTTCTCTGTTGCAACCTACCATTTAAACTACACTTCATAGTACAATGAAAAATTACAAGAACGTTAATTATTACCCACTGAGAGACACCATACAGTTTTGATTCATTTGTGTTTTCAAATGATTGAGATATTTACCAATGGTATTTTGCATGTAACTGGAAAAAAGAATGCATTGTGCACTGCAAGTCCTTAATGATACAAATGGTAGACTGTATCCAACATTTCCTATTCCACTTTCCTTAGAAGGTCCAGACTCAATTCATTTCTCATGCTCTAGACATCTGAGTAAAGCCCACATTAATGTAAGCATCAGGGTAAACATTACTTTCAGTGTACTATCTACAGACATAAAAAGGAGTAAAACATCTGGATAAGTAAAATGAGAATGGACTCAGGGGACATTAAAGAAAGCAAACTATCCCCATTTTGCCCAGATTGTACAATCCTTGCCTATTTGTGCAGCTATGCATGTAGCTAACATCATAAAGCCATTTCTATGAATAACATCAATACCCACTCTTTAGACATTTCTCTAATTAAAACACAAGTAGTTCAACACAACAACAAAACCCCTCTTAAATTGCACTGAGAAAAGCAAAGGAGTACCTTCCTTCTTTTTAGCGAGACTTGTGGATTACCAAAAATAAAGGACCATATTTCTTTTAGAACTTTTAGAATAAGTGCCATAATAGACTGATGTTTGATTCTGGGCTTCAGATGTAGAAGAGCTGGGTTGAAATTCTGCCTCCTAGCTGGTTGAACATGAACAAATCATTTAACCTTGCTATTTAATCTGATGGGGGGTGGCTAGGTGGTACAGTGAATAGAGCACAAGCCCTGGAGTCAGGAGGACCTGAGTTCAAATCTGACCTCAGACACTTAATACTAGCCATGTGACCTTGGGCAAGTCATTTGACCCCAATTGCCCTTCCAAAAAACAAACAAAAAATTTTAATCTGAAGGGGGGGGTGTAGTTCCCACACGAGGCCATCTCCATGACATTAGAAAACATAGGTTCTTCCTCTATTTGTGTATTTCACTAGAAAAGACCAAAAAAAAAATTCACTGCACCAAACTTATCAGAGGCAGATGATGAATCATACTGTCTTCCAGTATGGCCCAGTCTGGGAGAGTAGACTGGGGCTCTAAAGTTGGAGGTGGAAGAGGAGAGCTTAAATTTCCAGCTCCCCCACTTACCAGTTTGACCTGGGTAACATTGGGAAAGTCACTTATATTCAATGGACCTTAATGTTATCATGTGTAAGAAGAGAGGTTTAGCCTGGTTCCAGCTCTGAATCTATGATGTGAATGGTGGAAGTTTTTGGCTAGTTTATTGTAGTAGCAAGCACCCTAGCATACCCAGGGTGGCTGCCAACACAGGTTCCTAGATCTGCTTTTCTAAAGGAAAGCAACTCAAAATGGGTTAACAATCTCACTTTAATCAATCAAACATATATCATTTACCTAGTTCAGGGGAAAAAGTCAGCACCCTGAACTTCAGAGAATACAAACAAGTTACAACCAGAAGTCATAAGCAGACAGAGAAACATATCAGCAGACAGACTTCCAGCTGTCTGACCATTACATCCATATCTAGTCAGTTACCAGAGAGGGAAGCACCAACATCTGGGTTTTCAAAGCCGGGGGGCTCAATGGCTGCCCAGAGTCTCATCTGGTCAAATCACACTACACTTCTCAAAGTGAGCCCCAAAGCAAAACCTAACATCAGGGTATATATAGCCTGCTCCTGGCTCAGAGAATGTCACAGCCCTCTTGATCCACTGCCCAATCAGCAACAAGGTGTGGGCATTCCTGAAACACAAGACTGCCAACACAGGCTCCATGTGACCACATTCAGCCTATTAGGGGGCCGAGTATAACGTTCTCAGTCACTTAAGCCTATGAAAGGGCCTAGGCGCAAGGAAGATCTTCAGATTCCCATTCCCATAACATTTATGAAAAAATTCCCCTTTTGGCCCCCAATCCTCCCTCTCCCCCTCCCCCCAATACAAAATACAAGATTGGATCTAGGAATTGGACAGAATTATTTTTTGGGGGGAAAAATCAAATCAGTGCAGATAACTGCTTAGATTCAGAAGTCAAAGCTATTCTCTAAGGAATATGAGAACAAATCAACTTCAGAACCTGAAAGTCTGTTCTAAACATATTTACTACATTGCAAAAACAAAACAAAATGAAACAAACCAACAAGCCAGCAGACTGGAATAAAAGTCAGAATAAACATCTGCATAAGATTCCTATAGGCATACAGCTAATAGTTTTTGTATTTCAATTTGTTTAAATATTGTTTGCTAAAAGCTCAGGGATATATAGCAAGCTGTTCAAAAATCTTTACAGTTCCAAGGAAACAGAATGGTGTAGCTGCTAAAAAAGTTGCTGGTTTCCCCACTGAGACTCAGCACAATTCATAACCTTTGTGAAACATTAACAGTATTACATTATTCATCACTAATAAGTCTATGACTGTGATGAGGAACAAATTACATGGACTTCATGATCTACCGTTCTTCCTAACTGCACATAAGGCACTTTTTCATGAATGGAAATTGTTTCAAAGGAAGGGAGTTTCTTCCATAGATCTAGGAATTTCAGAGTTGGGTGGTCTTATTACTAGTGGGGAAATGTAGGGACAAAGGGGTGAGAGAAGAATTATAAAGATCAAACAATAGACAAAGGTAATTTAGGCTACCAGTAAACAAAGAATTATAGCAAATGGTGATTTAACATCACTGAGTGAGATGACATGGACGAAAGAAGGAAAAGAATTATCTCTTTTCTTAGCATTCTAGTCTCTTGTCTATACTATGTTCCTAGCCCCTTAGTAGAGTATTCAAGGCTCTATGAACTGGCAGCACTAGTGAGAACTAGAAAATAGTGTGGCTATCCAATGTATCCTAAAACAGAATTAACTATTTCAGGTGGTATAATCAGAAGATCACAGAATCATATTTTTAGAGCTGGAAGGGGACTCAGAGGTCAGGGGTGGGGAACCTGTGGACTTGAGGCCCCATGTGGCCCTCTAGGTCCTCAAGTGTGGTCTTCTGTTAAAGGGCCACACTTGAGGAACTACAGGACCACATGGGACCTTGAGGCCACAGGTTCCCCACCCCTGATTCTAGTCTAACACCTTCATTTTAGAGAAAAGTAAACTGAGGCCCAAAGGGATTGACTCAATTAGCAAATGTTAAAGGTAGGATTTGAACCCTAGCCCTTTGAGTCTAGAATGTGTATCAAGCAGTTACAGATTAATTAGCATACTTGGCAAACTTCTAGTCTCTGTTCATCTCTCCCTAATCACTCCTAAATGACAGAGTAAGGGACCAGGAAGAGAGGGAGGAAAAGTAAAGCGGAAGAATCTCTGGGCTCAACACAAAGGTTATACCTCAACACAAAGGTTATACCTGACAAAAAGCAGAGCAGAGAGCAATGAAGAGAAAAGTAGGAGGGGATGGAGGACTGGCTAACGACTGAAGCATCGTATGTGAGACAGACACAGTACACATGGTTCATCTGGCAAGAATAAGTTATCTTTGCAAGCATTTATGAAGCACCAACCAGCACCAGATGCTGTGGTAAGTGCGGGGGGTACAAAAACAAGTATGAAAAATTTCTCTGCCTTCAAGGACATTATTCTTGAAGAAAACAACATAGACCCAAATAGTTAAGGGAAAAGTAATTTTCAGAGGAAATGGCTAACAACCAGACTGACAAAAGGCTTTATGGAAAACATGGTGGCATGAGCTATGAATAAAGGTAAAGTTTGCCATGAGTTTTGAATGTAAGAAGAAATAAAAGCCATGATACAAATGCTTTTCCCATTGCCTTCAAAACTGCTCAATCTCTCCCAGGACATCAACCATTAAAAAAAATCATAATGGGGCAGCCAGGTAGCACAGAGAGTAAGAGCACTGGCCCCAGTGTCAGGATGACCTGGGATCAAATCCAGGCTCAGACACTTAGCACCCACCCAGAAACACCTGGCTGTGTAACCTTGAGCAAGTTACTTAACCCCAATTGCTTTAAAAAAAATCACAATCTATTGCCCTTCTGTACACCAGCAGAAGAGCAATTTTGATTCATTTTTATTCTCCAAAACAACAACAAAATTAGTTTGCTGTATATTCAATCCCATTTTACTACTATTGGTTTCATCTTCCTCCTGGCCCACCTCTTCCTGGTTGAAAGGATAAAAAACGGTTTTCAATTTCCTATTGCCCTTTGCAACTTTGCCTCCATCTTTGTTTGAGGTCCATCCCAACATATTTCTCCATGTTACTGGTGTCATGGTTTTAAAGGTGTCAACCAAGAAACTGAATTCAAGATATACATCTGTCTGTCTGTCAGTCTCTGTCTGTGAGTCTGTCTGCTTCTCTGCCCAGGTTGGCCAATCAGAAGAAAAATCAGCTCTGCTTACCTGGCTTATTCGGGGCCAGCACTAGCAGCAGAAATGCAACACTGAAAAGATATTAAGTTAAGCATATCTTCTTGTAATGGCCCCTGCTTGCCAGCCACTCTGCTGAAGACAGAAATAGCCTGTCTTTGGATGGTGCTACCAGCAATATCACTTAGAGCTAAGGTTTCTACCCAGTGAACACCCATGTTCTGAATGCTTGAGAAATATCAGAGATAAAATAAAGGCACAAGCTATGTTGGCAAGCATTGAGTTAGAAAGACAGATGCTATCTTAGTCTTTCCTCTCAGGAATTTTACTGTCAGTTTAGTTAAAACCCAAGGGACTTAGCATTTTTCATTGTTCTGTCCAAGCCCCTTTCCCCTCTTCTCTTCTCTATGGGATTGCTTTCTTTGTGTTACACCAGTGGGACAGACTCATGACAATTATAGGTTCTCCAGTGGGAAATGATGCCTTTTTAAGGGCCTTCTTTTGGAGGAAGATATTGAGCAAGACTCTTCTATATGCCTCTTAGATCACATTTGGATTATAGTAAGAACTTTGGTCTGAAAACAAAGCAATAGAAAGGAAACTCTGAGGGCAGGAGAGTCTCATTTCTGCCACTTTGAGAATACGTGATTCTAGGTTGGTAAAATAGGCTCCTGGCACTCCACAAAAAGACTACAAATGTGACAAGATGTCACAACACTAAAAAGGTTAGGAATCCCTGGTGCTAGGGTCTGAAGGGCCCTTTATTTTAAATGGACTAGACCCCTTTTAACTTATGCCGGAAAAAAAAAAAACTACCCATCTATTCCTATGAAAAAAATGGTAGCAGCATATCATTATTGAGTAAATTACACCCAATTTAACCTCTAGTAGTATAACTGTACTAGGATACAGCTCCCACAGTACAGTAGAAAATAATAAGTCCTGAATTTGATATCAGAGGACCAGGGTTCAAATAGCAGCCCTGCCACTAATTAGCTGCAGAACTTGGAAAAATTCATTTTGCTTCTCTGTAAAATGAGGGAAGTGGACTAGACAATAATCCCAACTCTGGCTCTAGGCTCTAGGCTCCTTTGTTCCTCCTTTTCCCTAAGACCCTCCCCAGCTGCTCCACATCACACTGATTTCTCCCTGCCCTGAACTGCTATCACACTTATTAACTCTTTTACTCATTTTTGCCTGAACCATCAGGGAATAAAGTCTTCCAAATAAGTGAATCTTCCAGATCACCAATTCTTATCCATTTGAGTGCCAACTTTAAGACTTTTTCATCAGCAAAAGCTTAAATAAAATGTATTTTCTACTTTCTTGCCTTTTTAAACAGAGCAATGTGGCACTGAACTACATTACATCCTGAACATCTATGATAATGCCCCTTTTCCCATCCTTGATGCCAGGCTGTCTTTAATAGAATTTTGCCAGCTTCCCCAACCTCCAATGCTTGCCCCTCACTTCTAGTTTACTGTTATTGCTACTATATCTAATCTGCTGATGGATGGGAAGCTAGAGCCCAGCTTGCTGTGAATTATATCAAATTTTAAAAATCAATAAGGACGGCTCTGAATTAAAATCTAGGGAGAAAGATTAGAGTTTAACTATCTTTTTGCATACTAGCTATTCAGAGACAGCATAGTACAGTGGAGAGAATGAGGGACCTGGGGTTAGGAAAGATCTAAGTTTGAATTCTGTTTCTGACACTCAGTAGCTATGTGACTATGGGTAAGTCACTGATCTTCTCTGAGCCTCAATTTTTTCATCTCTGAAATGGGAATAATGACTAGAGTAACTATGTCAAAGGGTTATTGTGAAGATTTATATTCAATAATGAATTATTTTCTAAACCTTGAAGTGTTAGATAAACCTCAAGTATAATTTTAGGCAGCATGGTACAGTGCAGAGAGAGTTGAGCTGCAGGCCATGAAGACCCCAGGTCACAGCCTACCCCTGATACATGTTGCTTGTGTGACCTTGGGCAAGTCACTTAACCATTCAGTATTTCAGGCAACTCTAAGACTCTATAAAACAGGTACAAATCTACATTTGTCAAGTGAGCTCCTGGCTGGGAGCTCACCATCCTAATGAATCCCCAATTTAAAAAATCATTATAATACAGCTAGGTGGCACAGTGAATAGAGCACTGGCCCTGGAGTCAGGAGAACCCGAGTTCAAATTGAGCCTCAGACACTTAATACAAAAACTAGCCATGTGACCTTGGGCAAGTCACTTAACCACAATTGCCCTACCTTCCCCCCTCCAAAAAAAAATCATTATTATACTGTAGAAGGTTGAGATTTTTAGAAGATTGACTTTTGGGTAATTGAAATGTTATTACCTTGTATTTACTGAACTAGTTCATGTGCATGTGTCTACCTGTCTTAGATTGTGAACTCTAAGAAAATGTGAATCACATATGGCCTCTTCTGTGTTTGTATCATAATGCAATGTAGCTAGTTGGTGCTTATACTTGCTGAACAAATAAAGGACATAAATCTGCCAATCTGATTATGTCGCTCAGAGATTCCAGTTTTGATTCTTCCTTCCATTGTGAGGATACCTTAAACTAATATGATGGGAAGAAATACAGACAATAGCAAAAACAGACAGTCATACTTCACTTTCTGGGAAGAACAACTGAGAAAAAACATAAGGAAACACAACCAAGACTCCCTTCTCAGGTTCTACCTTACATCCACTCACAATCGCTCTGCGCAAAACTTCCAGAGACATTCAAACATAGAATTATGGTGGCTGACACAGTGCTAAGGACCCAATAAATCACACAACCTAGGGCTTAACGCCCCCTCCCATTTACTGCAGCAATCCTGCCTCCACACTTACAAACGTTCACCTAGGCAGCTCGATATGAGCGATGGCAAAATCAGCAAACATGATTTTTTTCTTCTCGTGTTTCATATCTTGCCTACGATTTGGGCTTCATTGAAATAGAAATGTCACCCTGCTATCTTTAGAACACTTGTAGAGTTTGAGCTAAAAACACTTCAGCTGATGCCCTAGACAGAAAGGGAAGAAAACTGGCTTCTTGCTACCAAGCAGCAGAGTCAGGCACAAAGACAAAGCAACAATCAGCCCTCGATGCAGCCAAACGCCTTAGATGCCCTTCCCTGCCACTCCACAGGTAGCGTTGAATCATCCCATTATTACTAAAGCAATTAGCAACATAAATGACTCCCCCTGCACTCACCAAAAGTGTCATTTTGGAAGAAGAAAAGAGTACTCTTGACATGTTTCACCACAAAATTAATTTCTTTTAAAGACAGGAAGCTTACTCTATACCCTAAGACTATCTGATACCTCACCTGCCGACTCCCAGAGATTTTCCACTTTTTCTTTAAAAAAGAGAGTTGACAGGACGGAGGTTCCCTCTCAGGTGGCAATAGCTGCACACAAGCCCTCACAGCTGAGACAAGGAATTTTAAATTCATCTTTATAATCCATGTCTGTAATGAGAATTGGGCTGTAAACAAAGCAAGTCATTATAACACCTAGGAAACTTTTATCTGCAGTAAGGGATTAGGCTTTATAAATCTGATCAGATGATAATTGTTAGGAATATATATGTATTCTCACTTAAGTTTGAACTTTGACACCACAATAAAGTACAGTAGCTACATTTCAGATGAGAAAAGGCAGATATGGAGAGATACACTTTAATCCTGTTACCCAGCAAGGATAGGGTCTGAATTTATTTTATTTTAGAAATAGATTTTTACTGATTTTTTTTTTGCTTTTCTATCACTTAGATTTCCTCCATACTCCTTTCCCTTTCTGAGAGTCATTCCTTATAACAAAGATTTTTTAAGAGGACAAAAAAGGAAGAGAAGAAAAAAAATCTCAAAATCAATCAATATATTGACAAAATTTGACATTATATACAATGTTCTATTCCTGTGGAGCTTCCCACCTCTTCTAAAGAGTAGGGGTAGATGGGAGGAAGGTGTCTTTTTATAAATCTCTCCTATGGGGCCAAGGTTGTTCTTTATAATGTAATAAAAATGTAACTGAATTCATTTGTTTAAAGATATTTAGTGGATAACATTTTCATCACAGACAGGTAACTTAAAAGTTTCTGCTACTGTCTGAGCATTTTTTATGCTGTATGTAGGATATGTAAGTGGCAATATTTCCAAAGACACAAAGACTGTTTTTATATACTATGTAGTCATATTCATCTATGTTGTACATAGACATGTTCTTGCCAATGGTGTTTTTTTTATTAGAGGAATAGTAATTCTTTCAAGGTTATCTGAGGTTCCTTCCCATACATCTCCAGATTTGTAGAAGTGTATAGTATTTCATACTCTCTTCCCACAGAGCCCCATTGACCCCCAGGTGAAGCCTACTCCCTACTAGGATATGGCTAATCAGAGAGCAAAAAAAGCTGGTATTTTAAGTAAAGCTCAGTTAATCCATAACAGACCTCTGTAGGTTTGGTTCTAGTTTATGGGAAATGAAACTAATTCAATTATGTGAATAGATCTAAAAATTCAGAGTGAAAAGTCATGATGAATGAACTCTGCGGTGAGCACAGAGCTGATGTAACAAAAAAAAAAATTCCAGGCAGGAACCACCCCATAGATAATTCACCCCCCCCCAAAACCCACTATTCCCATTTTCTACAATGGTAGATTGAATTTTCTGTAAAGTGCTTAAATATATATACACCCTTATAAAAGATAACTATAGGAAATCTGTGCTTTTAAAAAAGTTCCCAGGTCATGTTAACCCTGTCATCAAAGTTATCTTTTATAAAGCCTACTATTTCTGAGTGAGTCCAAGCCAAATTGATCCTTTTATGTTCCTGATAGTATTCTTTGGAAGAAAATAAAAATTGCTATTTCCTGAGGGCCTAACCAAGAGATCCAAGCATGCCTCTTCTTTATGCCATAACCATTAATATGGGTTCTGCTTATACCTGACATCTGTACTGCTTTGGGCTGTATTTTCTGGTGAGATAACAGCGTTGTCTTGAGAATCTGTGCATGAAGAGGCCAGAAAGGCAGGAAGGCACAGCTGAACTGTTCACTCATGCTCTGTTCTAAGGGACAACACTCTTATCTTGCTACAAAACATAGCCCTGAGCAATGAAGAAAAGTTTCAAAAATCTCTTCCCACCCATTTTGTCAGTTTTTATTCTTACCTATGACTGACCTTGACTAGAATTGGATATCGCCATGCAAAAAATCCAAATAACCTGAATTAGGACGACTAAAGAACATTTTCAAATTCTCTCTCAACATCCCTTTGGGCCCGCCCAAAGGATACGTTTTTCTAAATACGACTTTATGTTCAAAAGCACTCAGGAAGAGTCATGCTTTTAGTGGAAACAAAAATTCATTTAACTTTCAGATAGACACTCAAGATTTTCTATAAATGGAACCATTTCATGTACAAGAGTGGCCATCTGGACCATCCCTATAAGAGATGTATTCTCTAGAGGTTTTTGTCATGTTAAATACCTTCTAGTCCAATACATCTAAGACCTTGGGAAACATGACATTAAGTGTGTTGTTGCTTGATGGTATGCCTCCCACCTTACCAATCAGCCACTAGCTAGGCTTAGGTGGAGTGGGAAATAAGGCACTCCAAAGGCAACTGAGCCTTACCACTTGAGAGGCTACATAATCTGGGAATGAAGAGACCTGAGCTCTAATTCCAGCTTTGCTGGTAACCAGCTGCATGCCATTAGGCACACTATGCTCCTTTACCACAGATTCTGCACATGTAACATGGAGAAAACTCACAAAATGTTCTCATATTTTGTGAGTTTTGGATCATTCAGGAAATCTCTATAGAGCCTAACTAAAGAAGGACATTCATCAATCTCAAAGTATCATTTCTACAATATTTGTAACTCAAAATATTATAATTTGAGTGACTATTGTGAATCATGAGCCTACTGTGTTTATGACAAAGCATCAATAACTCAAAAGATTATATAAATAGGATCATATTTGTAAAGCACTTAGCACAGTGCCTGGAACATAGTAGGCACTTAATAAATGCTTATTCCCTTCCCTCTTCCCCCAAAGTCCTGCTACATTAGTAGCAGAAAAGAGACATAGACCATGTAGCAAAATCATTTTCAAAGTCTTGTTAACCCACCTTGGCATACAGCAATCAATGGATATGCACAGATTGCATATGGAAACCTACCAGACAAGTCAAGGCAGGCTGGTCCAAATGTTCCTCTCCTATTTACTTGATTTGCTATAAATCTCTCTCTCTCTCTCTCTCTCTCCCCCCCACTCCCCACCTCCCTCCTGAAGCTTCTTCATCTGGGATAAGCCCATGGAGGGGTGGAATTCTCAAAGGGTTAAAAAATTAAGTCTGTTTGAAAATCTCATCAATCACTTCCTTTCCTCAGACATAGACTATTTCCTAACAGTGGAATGCTAGGCTTAGAATGTCTGTTACAGACAAGGAAGCTACTACCCAGTATAGATTAGTATAAACTAAAAATTGATTCATGCACTCCAGGTCCCCAAGGGAGTGACTCAAATCCACATGGTGTCCCAGCATCCTGGAGATTGCATTAGCACCACTGCATTAGCTGGAAGGTGTGTAAAATCACATGCAGCTGACACATCTTCCCACAGACCCTGCTTCAGGGATGTTTCATGGGGCATTGTTTATGCCGCACTGTGTGAGGAATAACTGAATGCTCAACAAATGTATTCCCAAAGCTGTACAGCAAATCTGAGGCTTTGGAAATGGAAAAGTGGAGAGGGGATGCTGAGACCTTCCTTCTTAGAGTAGAGGCTCTTTACCTCTGCTGTGTCAGGGACAGGGTAGGAACCCCTTCTCAGAATGGTGCTTTTAAATGCACAAAATACATAATGTTGCAAAGAAAACAATATGTGGAAATGCAGTTAGCATTTTTAAAAAGAAGTTCATGGACCCGGAGTTAAGAATCCCACACTTCAGAATGAACACAGATCTGTGGGGGGGGGGGGAGTAGGGGAGAGGAAGGGAGAAGGAGTCTTTTCAAGCACCACTACGCAAATCCACTTATAAATCAAAACACAATGGCTTGCTGGGGTAGGCAGGTCTCAGCTAACAGACTAACTATTCCTTCAGCTATCTGAAGTGCTATAGTCTTCAGTGAGACAGATACCTATACACACTAAGTAAGGGTAAGGCTTATTGTTGCTATGTTCTCTTCAATGATGTCTAGGTGTGTTTGGATTTAGTAGGAAGGAGCATCAGGTTATTATATAAAACACACGATTTCAATAAAAGAATATTCTACTAATGGGTTTTTCTTTGGTTGTGATAAAGTGAGTGTACATGTTGTGTGTATAATGTGCAAAGGATGGTAGAGAAGTCAGGCCCAGCCGGCTGGCCACTCCGCCTGACTTGGGAGGCTGTTGTCTTGAAGAATGGTGTTTGGCAGATTGATGGACATCACATTGACTCTAATGTCTGGTTCCTAGCCAGCTCCCATTGACAGAAACAAGAGTAGAGACAGTTCACTTGACACTGATGTTCATGTCAGGGATAGCAGCTGCCCTGCCCCTCTGTCCTGCTCCATCCTAGGAGTCAGATGAACTCTACCTCCCTGCCATAGCCACGTCCAATTCTACTTACTTTATGTAAGAGGTATGTAGAAGGACAAATACATAATGGATATTTTTCTTTCTGAAGATGTTAAATTAGATTTCTGTTTTTAAAACAAAATGTTCTCTTCCCTGAATGACATATATAGAAATATATAAACACGCACAAGGTGTGACTATAAAGTAATGAAACCAATTTTCATGTATGGCTTATGGAATCAGTCTTATTTCATCATACTCACATCTTGTGTATGTAGAGACACAAACAGAGTGAGATAAAGAAGATAGGGAGAGTGAGACTGATTTACTCATGGTTTTCTCTGACACCCCTCAGTGAAAACAATTCTGGTTTGAAGTCACCCAAACTTTCTCCTTACCTATCAGGCAGAGGCAGCGTGACTACACAGCCAAGCTTCTGACTTCCCATGGTTTAAAAGTCAATCATAGCCCACTTCAGATGAAAAGCAAACAAAGTTGTTAAAGCAAAGAACATGTGGCCTGGTAAAAATCCAAGTGGAGAGGAAAGACCTTAAATTAAAGAGGGAGGATAACCCATATACAGATTAAAGCCCTGGTTAGATTCTAAGAAATAGGGATGTTTTAGGCATAAAAGAAAAGAAAAGTAAATGCAACAGCAATTTTAAGAAGCTAGGAATGGCAGCTTCTTTATCTTGGCATATACATTATCTACCTAGCACCTTCTTTGGACTATTTCTGGGTACCTTTCTGGAAGTATATAAATCTCAGTAGAAAATCAAGAGTGTATATTCTCTCTGTCTCTGTCTCCATCTCTCTGTTTCTGTCTCTCCTCACTCCCTCCCTCTCACTCCCCCCACTCCCTCTCCCTTCTTTTCTTCGCTATTCTACATAAATAAAACACAGGTATGAGATGGTTTTCTTATTTATGGTACTTAGTCTGCCCCTGACAAGTCTGGCAATAGAGGAAGACTTATTTTGTAACAAATCTTGACCTCAGTATAAAGCATACTATTTGTGTCAGCCAGAAAGCACAAAACTGTCCATTTTGCAGAGAGTGGCTTAATTGTGGATATGTATAGTACATTTAGTGTGTTCCCCTATATGTTTGGCTTAAATGTACATAGAGCCAAGTGAAATATGGAATATAGTATTTTGGGACTCCAAAATACTTGGAAACAATGTTTGGGCATTAAAAAAATAAATTCCTTTCTATACACAGCCAGTGAAATCCTTGTTCATCCAAATGTAATAAATATATTTTTCAATGTCTGTTTCATAATTTATCACACAATTTCTCTCTGTGGTTACTATGGCTTATCATCAGAACACCACCAATCAGATAAGATGAAGACACTGTTGGTAATTTTTAATATTAAGGTGCAATCATATATTTTCCTAGATGATTGGATTGATACAAAGGCTGAGTTCATAAATCTTACAGCAGCTATACTTGCTAGTTATTTAGCATTTAATCTATAGAATATCTATAGATCATCACTACCTAAGAAATGATTAAGAAAAACTTGGAAGATGAGCATAGATTATAGTGGTTAATAACCTAATTCCAAGTGTATTTAGAGATAGATGATCCTTGGAACTACCAAGAGAAGTCAAATATTTTTTTTTATATTGTTAACAGTTTGTCTCTAAACAGCTCCCCTCACTGTGTGTGGTACTGGGATTCTTCTTCAGAATATTTTCTGATAGAGGAAAAGCCTTTCATATTGATGCCATTTTATGGATGGTATTATATGTAACAGGAAGCTGTTCGTCTTGTTGGGATAGTCTATCTACACCAAACAGGCCACTTCTTCTTTTCATTACTTTTCTAGGTCCAGGATCACCTCTCCATTATCAGATAACCTTCCCTTTTCTCTTCTACCTGCTTCTGTTTCCCCATCCCTTGAATTTCTCCCTGTCTAGTGATTTTCTGATCGTACACTCTATACCCTTCCAGATTTTGTCTTGGTGTCTTTTGTCTATGATGTCTAATAGAACTGGGTTGCAATGTAACAATCTTCTAGTAGGTGCTGTTACATAAAATGATTCGGTATAGTGGGATAATTTCTAGAGTTTGAAATTTCAGAATACATAAAAGTGATGAGTTTCCTCTTTTGTTGACATGTAGCATTTTAAGAACATGAAATAGGATATTCTCATAGCACTTTTTAGACTCTAAAGTTTGCTGGGAAGATAACCTCCTTTTAGGAAAATCACATAGGGAATTCATGTGAGGTAGAAAAGAAAGAAAGATAGAAGTCTTGTCTGACATCCTCTCTTCCTTTTCCTCTTTCCTTCAGCTCTCCACCTCTATCGCCACCGTGGCTGCTATTTGACACACATATCATGTTAAAACTTACTTCTGTATTCTTATTTATGCCATGCCCTCCTAACATGGAATACTTTCTCTCCACCCATCTAAATCCTTTCCATCCTTCAAGACTCAGTTTTAAAGCCTTACCTCCTTCATGAAGCTTTTCTCTCTTCCAAAGTGATCCCTCTGTTCTCTGTATTCCTATGATATGACATTCAGTTTTATATTATTTTCATTTAATTTTCCTCTGTTTCACATACATTAGTTTTGTCTATGCAGATAGATTATAAGGTGGTTATGTGCAGCAAGTGCTAGACTAGTGGCTTGTTAGCTTTGTTTTTTTAATCCTCCCCACATTGACTGATTACTACATTAAAAGTCATGGCCAAGGGGCAGGGGTAGGTGGCACAGTGGATAGAACACTGGCCTTGGAGTTAGGAGAATGAGTTCAAATCTAGCCTCAGACACTTACTCTGTGACCCTGGGCAAGTCATTTAACCCCAAATGCCTCAAAAAAAAAAAGCTCCATAGAGTGGAACATAATGTAAGGACTAGAGAGAGGGCATGACTTGTGTTTTCATTGATATAGAAAACTCCTTAATTCCATTGGCTCCTTTTCTACCAATTTGGGTCTTAGAGACTGAAACGCTATTATATATATATATATATATATATATATTCCTAAATGCTGCATTATGATTTGCCTATTTTTAAAAACTTAAAGATCACTCAACTACTCAATTTCTGTCTACCCTTTCTTGCCAAATTGGTGTACTTCACAGAGCCATTTGGTGACCTAGGACAACATGGAAATACTGAAATCCCAAATTCATTAATAGCATTACAAATGGATAAATCTCCAAGCCCATCTTCATATTCTGGTAGTGTCTTGAGGTGAAAACACTTATACAGCAGAGCATGTATTATCCAAAAAAAAGTTCTAATTTATTCCATTTCAAGTAATCATGACCTTGTGGGACTTTTAAAAAAAAATGTGAATAAGCTGAAGATGGGAATAATACTGATTCTGTTTCTCTTTATCTCAAAATTGAACCTATTCAATATATATATATATATATACGTATTATACATACATACATATATATATATATATATATATTACCTACTTTGTGCAAGGCACAAGGTTAGTTGTGATAACATTGATCCCCACCACTCTGTTTTAGAAATCCAACATAATTGACCATGCTTTTATTTTGTGTGTGTGTGTGTGCTGTAGGATTTCAGGAAGCAGAATCTAGAAATTTCTTTTCAAACAGAAAAACACCTCCTTGTAGCCCCAGACCAGCTCATCTTTCAAATACTGCTTTGGTTTTTCAATAAGACCTGGGTATTCTTCCGCCCCCACCCAAAGAAAGAAAAACTTGAGCTACTGTCCCCCGCTTAGAATAAAAGCCAAGGAATAATGTGTCCTTAAACTGTAATTTGCTTGCATTCGATGACTTCCTATCCACTGCCACAATAGTTCCCTATGTAAATCAGATTTATTTATTCATAGGCACTAGCATTCCATTACTTTCGTCAAAAACCAGCCACGCTGCATTTCGTCCTCTCTGCATTCTTATAAGCCAACTGGAAAAGCAATTAACATTCAGCAGCATTTTAGACAGTGGGGAGAGGGCGAGGGAGAGACCTTACTACACTCTTGATAACACCACCTCTGTAGGCGGATGGTAGTGCAAAATGACTGCATCTCTGTGTCGGGGGAGATAAGAGAAGTGACATAGATTAAAACAAATTGTTGATCCATACCAGAGAGAAGCTAGGGAAACAATGGAAGTAAAAGCATAAATGTCAATTTGGGATGATAAAGGATACAATCTAAATGTAATATGAGAGGCCCCCAGACAAAAGCAAGAAATAGAGATTGCACATTACTGAAGTACCAGAGTACCAGGCCATTATCATACACACACCCCGACGCACAGTCCTATGCTTAAAGCATAGGAAAATAGGAGCAGCACATTGCTGATTGCTTAGCAAACTCAATTATAAATTAACCCAGGATTGCTGAAAATTTCCAGAATTATGCTCATTTCAAGCTGCTCCGAAGATCATTGTGTCCCCTTGGTAACTTTGTTATTTCCCAGATTGGCTTGATTCTTTGGTTTCCCTTCTTTTGCATTGAGTGTAGCGCTCTCGGTGCCCACAGGCTAGAGAAGCTATCTGCTACTGCTGCCTTCCCTACCAGGAGGTCCCTGCCAAATGTTGCTGGTCTTGCTGATAGAAAGATTAAGATCAAGGTCATGCAGCAAGGTCACTCATTTCATCCTCGGTAATAGTACCATATAGTTCCCCTTTCGCTCCATGGCGGTGTGCTTCATAGGTTAAGATCTGGGAATTTATTCCTAATTACTCCAGTGTCTTGCTTTTATACTCACAAAGATCAAACTGCAGGCTCAGCTGCAGCGTGAGTGAATATAATAGCTTCAGCTCGCTAATGCGGTGGAAAGGGCTTAGAGGGAACACGCAGGTGGTCAAATGTCCTCGCAATCCTCCCAGACCAATGAGGGCATTCATCCCCAATCCAGTACTAGGGTGCTGATGAATTACCTGAATGGCCTGTGAAACTCACTGGATCTTAGAGGGGGCCAGCTTTGTTCTCAGAACCCCATTTACTTACACTGCTCTTTGGTTTTGTATGCCGACAAGAACCGTATTACCTTGGCCTTTAATGGCAAAAGACAGAATTCACTGGTGCGCAACAGATAAGATGCTAAAAAGTTGCATAAATAGATGTTTTGCAAGACAAACCTAGTATATTTAAATATATTAGAGGTCATCCTGTTAAGGGAAATTAGTGGCAAATCATTTTTATAAACTACCAGAAGCATTCATTAAGAGGCTTCTATGCACCAATTGCTGAGATTATTAGGGTTACTCAGAGAGAAACAACATAGTTCTGACTTGGAGGAGCTTATGTTCCCCCGCAGGGAGGAGCCAGTTCTGAATAAGAAATATTTATAAGATAAATTCAAAATAATTTTGTGGCGTGAGATATGTAATGATTGGGGTATTTTGGAAAAGTTTTATGTAGGAAGCTGAGCCTTGAAGGCAGAGCTAGGGATCCCAAGAGGCAATCTAAGCAAAGGCTTGAAGGTTAGGAACTACTTGTAATCCCCCCCCCCATCACCACCCCAATTTGGTTTTTGTTTTAAAGTTCAGATTTTTTTCTATAAATTGACATTTTTAATGTCGGATGCTTCTTTAAGTGATGGACTCCTGATCCTCATTCTTCTAGTCCCTTACTGAGGTTTAAAAACAAAAATGAACACCAATCTTAGATAAACCAATCATATTAATTTAATTGGCTTTGAAATCTCATGGGAATCTTGTAGCTGGGTCAAAACTGAGATTTTGGGGAGTATTTTCCTGGCCAGCAAACAGTGGGAATTCCACAGGTATGACTTATTCACAAAGATGCTCTGTTACTGATAATCATAACACTTCTTCCTGAGCCTCCTACTCCTTAAATTCCGTTGTAAAGGAATAAAAGACAACTATTGTGTCCTTAAATCATGTCCCTAAATTTAGGGCCTGTTTTTCTTCACTTTTCTGTCTTAACTGACTCAGCCATCCCAATGGGTTCAGTAATCTGAAATCAACATTTCATAATGAGTGAGTGAGAAATAAGAATTTAACTCTTCGCAGGACTGGGGGTCCTAGATTAATGCAGTCCACTATATTTCTAGGCACAATAAATGTCTTCTTTTCTCTCATCTCCCAACTCCACTGTTGGCTTCTAAGTCACTTTTAGGAGGGTTGTGATGTAGAGCTTAGAACAAGGACCTAGAATTTCAGCCACCTTATTCTGTGGGTATGTTATTTTACTCCACTTGATTTTTTTTAACTTTTTTGGAGGGCAATTGGGGTTAAGTGATTTGCCCAAGGTCACACAGCTAGTAAGTGTTAAGTGTCTGAGGCCAGACTTGAACTTAAGTCCTCTTGACTCCAGGGCCAGTGCTCTATTCACTGAGCCATCTAGCCACCCCAGAAATCCAGTTGACTTTTCATACTTAGGGAGTGGGGAGAAAGAATTGTTGGCAGAAAGAATAAATCAGAGTGGAGGGAAGAATGTTGAAGAAAGGGGACAAAAGAGTTTGTCTTTCAGAATTACACATTTGATAGACTGGCTTGGTGTGTTTGGCATTAAGGTAGAATATCAAGGATTTGTCCTTCACACTTATGTGCAGGCATGATTAAGAAGAGATGGCTGATAAGCATTTTTTTCCTGTCATTCTGGTTTCCTCCTATACTTCCCTCTTTCATCTTTCTGCCTCTGCTTTTTACATATAACTTCACTCTGACTACAAGACATAATCTAGCTCCTTGTTTGAATTGACAAATTAGAACAAACCAGTGCCTAACTCTGCAAAGCTGAAATGATAGCAGTTGTGTGACTGTAGATGGGGAAATCCCAGGATGGTGATTTTTGTTAATACTGTAGAAGCCTCACTGCAGATTTGAGGGCAGGGTCCCATTGTGTATAACCAATGCTGCCTGTGAATTATTTTTTCCCTGAGGGCCTTTCCCATTTTCAGCAAATGCTTCCTTGTGCACAGGCGACACACATGCACACACACACACACACACACACACATTTTGGCATTTCAAGGTGAACCTCTACACTCCTGGAGATGTGTTCCTCAGCAAAGAGTGAGGGAGAAGGGGAAAAAAAACCCCACAGATCAAAGCCAGCTTTGAAGTGAGTATAATTTTTGGAACGCTGCTAAGAGTCTAACACACAGTTCAGCAGGAAATTGTCTCTGGGTCTAGCTTTGTAGTCGCTCCCTGGGATTGATGATTTCCCTGACCCAGTGGCAAAGGTGTTGTGTGGAACAGTGGGTATAGATGAAGATTACTGACTCTCATCGATCGGATTTAAATTTTTTACTAGGTCCTTTGGCTCCAGCTCTCCAAACAAAAATAGAGTAAAGGCAAAACCCCAAGAGAAACCTGAGCTATTTCCACTTATCCCAGGCTGGTTCCTTAGACCGAGCAAAAAGGACAGTAATGGTCTATAGTTCCTCCTTGCAGGACTCAATAATCTCAACGATGAACTTTCTTGGAACACTAAGACTTACAATGAGAATCACACCAAAAACTCATTCTAGAAACATAATGCAACACCAAATTCAGGAAACTGTTTTCTTTGAGGGGATAAAAAAAATCTATAAATTTTGTTGTGGGAAGAGAAATAAGAAGCCAACAACTTTCTGTGCCGAGCACAAGGTCTGGCTGGCTCCCTGCCTCCCTCCCTCCTCCCCCCCTCTCTCACACAGAGTGAAGTTTCCAAATATTCTGTTCCTTTAATCCATGTTTATAAAATTGGAGTGTGGGGAAGGGGGCTGCAGAAGCTGTAGGAGGTGGAGTTAGGGTGGATAATGAGCTACTCCAGGAAGAGATAAGAAGGCTCACTGATAAAGCTAAAGACCCCAAGAACTGCAGGGGTCTGTTGGAGAAGCCGCTGAGGTCAGTGCCAGCAGAGATGAGTTGGTGGTTAGTAGAAGCATTTAAGAGAAAGAATCAATAACAACAAAATTATATAAAGTAAGGGGAGGGGAGGAATCTCTGTTTCCAAGAACCAATTAAGATATCTTGATGAGAACTTTTTTAGGAAGAGATATGACCAATATGCTGTCAAACTACCTCTCCCATCTCTATGACACTAATCTATATTTACTGAAATAACATTCTAGGGTTTACAAAACAATTTCTTCACAAAAACCCTGTGAGGTAAGTAGTGTTTCAGCCCTGTTTTAGAGACAGTGACACTAAGGCACAGACAAGTTAAATGACTTCTGCAGAGTCACAGAGCTAGAACTCAAACTCAGATTTCTATCTCCAAGAATAGTATTCTTTCCACTCTACCAGAAGTTCTCAAATTTTGGGGTCTCAAGACCTCTTTACACTTAAAAATGATTGAAGATGACCCTCCCACCTAAGAGCTTTTGCTTATGTGGGTTATATCTATTTATATTACCATTATTAGAATTTTTTTTTATATTATTGAATAGTTTTGACTTCCCAGATGCCCCAGATGTCTGGTTTCTAGACCTCACTTTGAGAAACAACCTCACTATACAATGGACTCTTTATGGACCACAATTCAATTCTATTTAATGCACATAAGCATTTGCTAAGTGTCTACTATGTTTCAGGTACTGTTCTAGGAACCAGGTATACAAAAATAAAATGACACATAGTTCTTGCTTCCAAGGAGCTTCTAAATGAGGGAACAAGACATGTAAATATAAATATAATAAAATCTGAGGTGGCAACAGAGCACTAAAAATACAAAAAACCAGGGAGAAGCTTCCTGTAAGGGGTAATATTTGAGCTGAGGCTTGAAGAAAGTTAAGGATTCAGAGAGGGTGAGGTGAGGAGCAAGTGGGGCAGTGGTGGTGGTGGTGGTGGTGGTGTGTGTGTGTGTGTGTGTGTGTGTGTGTGTG
>NW_027186372.1:13417293-13474944 GCF_028583685.1 Petaurus breviceps papuanus
GAGAGAGAGAGAGAGAGAGAGAGAGAGAGAGAGAGAGAGAGAGAAGGGAATGGGTTTAAGAGATATGTGGGAGTAGAACTGAAAAGTCTTGGCAACTAATGAATATGGAAAAAGGGCAAGGAGGTGGGGGAAAGAGAGTAAAGAAATGAAGAGAACTCCAAGGTTGAACCTAAGTGGCTGGAAGGATGACAGAAAAGTGAAGTCTGAAGAGGGCATGGTTTCAGGAGAAAAGATGAGTTCTATTCTGACTTCAGTCTTTATACCATTTCACATCCTATATGGTGCATACCTTCCTTTGTATATGGTGAGATAGAGGACCATAAGTCTTATCGTCTGTCTTGCCACTGCATCCTAAGGTCCTCCAGGCTTTACCATCTGCCCTGGCTTTACGTACTTCAGACCCTGGCAATGTCATCTGAACTACCAACATAACCCAGGGCTTTGCTATCTGTCTTAGAAGTGTGCCCTTAGGACTTCCTCACCCATTTGATGTGAGCTTCTTGAGATCAGGGATCGCCTAACTTTTACTATTTCTATCCTTATCACTTTGCCTAATTTTTGGTATAAAGCAAGAACTTACTAAATGCCTTTTTTGTTTCTTTACTATTATACATCTATGTATCTATGACCAATTTAAAACCAACAGCCCAATCCTACTCTCTGGAGCCGGGTACTAGTTACAGATCATTCTTACAGCTCCTACTCTTACAATTTGTAGTTCCGTGATGAAGCTGATTTAATTTGTGCAAAACAATCACGAATCTAAATGAAAGGGATTCAGGATGGGTTCCAGGACTGGCCTTAAGTAAAGTCAGGGAACAGGTAAGTTTATCTCTGGCATCACTCTTTTCTTTTGGACCCTTTACCTCACACCACAAAGACATCTGTCTAGCCCACATGGGGCAGCTCTGACCATGGTGCTGATTGAAGAAGTCATTGGCAGTCGGCCATGCCTATAGGCAGGAATTTACTACTACTAAAACCATAGAAATAGTCGTAGGATACACCTGCATCACTGGCTGGCTACAAGTGTCAAATGGCATGAGGTCAGTCAGCCACAGTATAACAACCAATTTCAAAATATCAATAGTTGGTCTGATGCTTATTCATTATACACATAAGGCCAAATAAACATTTTATGGAATATGAATCAATGGGACTTATTATCTTCCTCCATTCCCAAACCTTGTGGTCCCTACCCTTTTCTATTTCTTTTACAGGTACTACTATTTTACCAATCACCCAGATCTGAAAAACCAGCTAGTCAAGGCCTCATGACTCAAAGGCACTGAACAAACCCACTTCATCTCCACTGATTTAACACAATAAGAAGGCACCAGTAGCAGTCTAGTGATATCATCTATCTGTTGCTCTGGACGCCACCCATTCCTCAAGCTTCTGCTTAGCATTCTCCTTTGCCACCTTATAAGCAACTAGTGAAGAGGAGAGAAAGAGTGAACTTTCTTAAGACATTCCTTGTCCTATGGTAATGAGGATCTCTGGAGGCATTAAGGGATGGGTAGCCAGGTTGGAGGAAAGAGGAAAAATCTCTCTATTCTTTCTGGCTGTAAAAAGCTAGCCAAGGGAATACATCTCTCATGTTATTGTCTATGTCAGCTCACAGGCAGTGGCTTTGTTTTAATTTCTCAGTCACAAACTCATAATAGATCAAAAATGAAGATACTCAGAACCTTGAGGAGAGTCTCTATTCAAAGTTGGCAATAAGGGGATTGAGAAATGGGAAAATGTTTTTACCATTTCAAATGTGGTGCCAATATCCCGCAGGGAAAAAAGATAAAAGAGAGCTTCTGCATAAATAAATATGCTTTGTAACACCACTTAAACTTATTCTTCCTGCCTGATAAGAAAATACAGTGGGTGACAGCATGTAAAACTTTCTTCTTCCGCCATTCTGTCAAAGTTTATAAAGCCAACTGATCTTTGGCAGGGAATCAACGCACCAAAATGACATGCAAAGGATTAGGATTCAGCTCATTAGAACTTAGTCAGATGCTCCAGGGATTGCTGAGATACCTCAACGCCAGGTTGCACTAGGAAGAAAGGAAAGGAGACTGAGGGCAATGGAGTCCGGCAGCTCGGAGAGTCTGCAATGAATCTGGAGCGCATGTAATGCACACGACGCAATATAGATGCACATTCATCCAGGTGAAGGGGATGCTGAAAAGCACAAGGTCTCCAAGGGCGCCCGTGGCTACTCCTGCTTATTCAACGTCATATCTCCTGATGTCCCAGATCGACTCTTTTTAACTGCTCCTTTGAATATTCTTTCCTTTCCCATTATTTGCTCGGCATCTCACCCATGTTGAATCCATAAGAAACAATCTATGAGTCAGTCAGTGCCTTCTGTCAGTGCATTCTCCCAGGGCAAGCTAGTATAGTCAGTCACGTTTGCAACTCAGCATGGAATGATAATGAAGGTTCTTGCCTTTGGGGGAAGGTTGCTGACTCTTAGTCTGGAATTTTTGTCCACCAAACTCTGGATTCACAGCTCAACCAATCATGTTGGTTAAGGCAACATGGTATAGAGCAAAGCACTTGGAGACAGGAAGCCCTCAGTTTAAAATCCTTCCTCAGATACCTACCATGTGACCAAAGGTAAGTCATTTAGCCTCACTGAGATTTCCTTCCTCATCCATAAAATAAGCAAGTTGGACTCAGTGACCCCAAGGTCCTTTTCAGCTTTAATGGTATAATCCTTTAAGTGTCCCACCAGGCTTAATCATAGGGATAAGGATAAACAGTGGATCTGTGAGTTCAGGAAAATAAGAAACTTCCAGAGGAGAAGACTCCCTCTACTACTGCAAGATACAACATTATATATTCATAACCTTCTGATCTGCTCTGCAAATTATAGTCTTACATGTTATGGAAGAAAGATTGCCAGTCTTTGATATAAGAGAAACCTGGTTTCAAGTCCTGCCTCTGGCCATGTAACCCTGGGCAAGTCTCTTAACCTATCAGATTTGTAGGCATTTAATAATACTTAACATTAGTGATAGTTAACATTTATAGAATGCTTTATGTTATATCAAGCCTATGAGGTAAGGGCTATTATACCCATTTTTCATGTGTGAAACTGAGGTTGAGAAGAGTTAAGCAATTTCCCAAGGTCATACAGTATCTTAGGTGAGATTTAGACTGAAGTCTTCTTGAGTCCAGGTCCAGTTCTCAACCCACTACACTAATGGCTTCTCCTTATATATAGTCACATGCATGGCATAGTTGGGCTAATTTTTTTAAAATTCCCTATGTAGATTACAGGCCCATCTCTTGGCTGCCAATAATACTGCTTCTAGCACAATGTCTTGTACATAGCAGGAATTCAATAAATATCTGTGCATTTGACTTGGCCTCAATACCTTCTTCATCAGTCATAGTTCATCTCTGTAATCAGGACTCCAATGGAGTCACAAGAGCTGGTCTAAATCTCAGCTCTGCCATTTATTTACTGATATGATCTTGGGTAAGTCACTTCACCTCAGTGTCCTCACCAATAAAACGACTGGGTTCTGTTAAATAAGCTCTCTAAGGCCTTTTCCGGATCCGTTTTAAGGGAACCTTCTGTAATTACTAAAAGGACAGGCAGAACCACCTCTATCAGGTACGACATGATAGGAATAAGAATTAAAGCTATGTTAACACAAATGAAGGCAAAATCTCCTTCTTAATTCTACAGGTTCTGGTAGTCAGGGGGAAAAATTCAAGTTTTTAATAAGAAGTTTATATTTTGAGCTCTTAATAACAGGTTTTAAATGCATAAACATGTGCTTTGCTAGGGTTTGCTTTAACAAAAAAAAAAGAATATGTATTCATAAATTGCCTGGTCCTCAAGGCATTTAGAAAAGATCCAAAGAGAATCCCAGGTAATGATAGGTTCCTGTTCTTATGAATTTAACTACGCTGCCATAGACTTACTCATTTCACTGTAACCCATTATAAATTATTCCTTCAAGTATATAATTCTTTACGATTAAAAGAATCTCTCTTTCTGTGGATGAACATTATCAGCATCAGTACACAAGACAAGAAAGAATTAACATTTTGAATAAGTGACACGTCAAGAAAGAACTTAAACACAGTACAATAGTGGTATGTGGGTATCCCGTTCATTTATTCATCTATCCATTAATTTATTTATTTTTGGATGGAATGAAAAAACTGGGGTATCAATTGATTGATCTCAATAATAGTTCCTTCAGGGTGAGACTATTCTGTGGCTGTAGCTACAAAAACACCCTAAAGACCTTTGTAGGAACTCTAGAGATTCAGACCCTACTTTGTATCCTACCTGATTGTTTACTTGGAGTGGGAGAAGAGAATATCAAACTCACATTGCCAACAGACAAGTGTGGTAGATTTTAGTGTCATAATAGCTTCTAGGAACCATAACATTTGGCATTTAGATTACTAGGTACCCATCTAGCATTTGACCCTTCCTTAAGCCTTCAAAATTTCAAAAGTTGGAAGGGAACTTGGAGGTAAACATCATTAATTATCTGAGCACAAACCTCTTCTCCAACATTCTCCAACAGAGACTCCTCTGCTTGGAAACTTCCAGAAGCAGCCTGTTCTATTTTGGGTTTCCTTCAGAGTTAGGAAGTTGTTTTTTTCTATCAAACTGACATCTCTACAACTCCCATTTATTGTTCCTATTTCTGTCCACTAAGGTCAAACAGCAGATCTAATTCCACTTTCACAAGAAAGGCCTTTAAATACCAGAAGACCATTTCTCCTAAGTCTCTTAGGAACACAGAATGGGCCTTATAGGTAATCTAGATCAACCTATGCCTTTAACAGAAGAGGAAATTGAGGCCCAATGAAGTGACTTGCCCAAGGTCACACAGATATTAAGTGACAGAAACAGGATTCAAACCCAAGTCCCCTGACTCTAAATACAGCAACCTTTCTCTCTCTTTAGTCCAAGTATAAAATTAACAGCATACAGACTAGTATTGTTGGAGCTGTGAATTAGTGCAACCATTCTCAACAGCAATTTGGAAACAAGCAAATAAAGCAGTTAAAGTAAATGTCTGTCCCCACTGACCCAGAGTTTTCACTGTTAGACACAGACATAGACAAGGAGGTCATTGACAAAAAAGAAAGACTTCATATGTACCAAAGAATTTATAGCAGCACTCTTTGTAGTGGCAAAGCACTGGAAACAAAGTAGATGTCCATTGATTGGGGAATGGCTAAAAAAAAATCATGGCACATAAATTTAATGGAATAGTACTGTACTCTTAGAAACAATGAACATAATGAAGTAAGCAGAGCCAAGAAAACAATATATACAAGACTAAAACAACCCAAATGGAAAGACCAATAACCACAACATGATCAAAAATGAATGTTGTGAAATTACGAAGGAGCATGACCCTAAAGAAGAGAGATGAGATACTTTCTTATCAGAGCGGGGGTGGTGGTGGTGGTGGTGGTGTGTGTGTGTGTGTGGGTGTGTGTGTGTGGGTGTGTGTGGGAGGGTGTGGGTGGGTGGTGGGGGAGCAGGAAACCACAAGTACAAAATATTTCATGTCATATTTCAGCCATTCCCCCAACTGATTTTTAAAAATTTATTTATAAATGTTGCTGATTTTTTCTCCTCTTCCTCTTTAAAAAAAATTCTTTGTTATACAAGATAATTCTCTGGGGAAGGAGGAAAGAACTACAGAAAAAAAACGAAAACTACCAATAAAATCTATTCTATAAAAATAATACCACAAATTTCCATAGTGCTTTCAGTTTATAAAGTACACCATTGTAACCTATAAGGCAGGTAGCATGGGTACTATCAATTGCCCCTCCTACTTTACAGATGAGGAAACTAAAGTTCAGAGAGGTTTCTGATTTCCCACAGGGCACGTAGCTAAAACGCACTGCACTCATCCCCTCCTCTGGCTCTAAGTACAGACCTCCTTCCTACCCTGACATTGCCTCTACGTTTCCAGCAACTTCCACTGATCCCACTATGTCTGCATTGCCATTCCTCTGATCACCATGGTTTTCATTCTTCTGTTAATTTTCTGTTAGTGTTAAAAAACACTCCAGACTGTTAATGTTTTTCCTAAAATGTGAGGCCCGGGATTGCATATGATACTTCAAAGGAGGACCATCACTTCTCTTGTTCTGTACATGATGACTCTATTCATACAGCTTAAGATTACATTCGCTTCATTGGAAGCTGTCATCCTAAGCACATATCAGCTTGGGGTCCACTCAAAGCTCAGATCTTTTTCAAATGAACTGTGGTCTGGTGACGCTAACTCACCCTGCAGTTGTAGAAGTCAGTGAATTTTTTAAAAAAAATCTGACATACGTATTAATGTAGAGTATTGAAAAATGGACCAGTTTTATATCTAGAGGCAGTAAGGTACAAATCCAAGAAGCCATGTTTTCAAGATCTCCATCAGGACTTTTATGTGTCATGGAATAGAGAGAAGGGAAGTGTAGCATTGCATGAATGGAATAGGTCAAACCCATGATAGTAATCCCAACTCAAATATTCCACTCAAATTTAAAGCAATGGTTTTCTTCTTAATAATAAGTTAATTTATTTATTTTTAGTTTCCAACATTCACTTCCAAAAGTTTTACATTTCCTCCCCTTCCCTCATCTCCTCCCTCACCAAGACAGCATGCAATTCAATATAGGCTCTACATTTACATTACTATTAAACATATTTTCACATTAGTCATGTTGTATAGAAGACTTAGAATGAATGGGAGGAACCATGAGAAAGAAAAAGAAAACAAAACAAGAAAATAATCTACTTTGCTCTGCATTCAGACTATAATTCTTTCTCTGGATGTGGATGGCATTTTCCATCATGAGTCTTTTGGAATTGTTTTAGATGCTTGCATTGCTGAGAAGAGCTAAGTGTATCAAAGTCAGTCATCGCACCCTGTGGCAGTTACTGTGTACAGTGTTCTCCTGGCTTTGCTCATTTCACCCGGCATCAGTTCATCTAAGTCTTTCCAGGTTTTTCTGAAGTCTGCTTGTTCATCATTTCTTATCGCATGATAGTATTCCATTACATTCATATACTACAATTTGTTCAGCCATTCCCCAATGAATGGGCATCCCCTCAATTTCCAGTTCTTGGCCACTACAAAAAGAGGTCCTGTAAATATTTTTGTACATGTGGGTCCTTTTCCCATTTTTATGATCTCTTTGGGATACAGTCCTGGAGGTTGTGTTGCTAGGTCAATAAAGCAGTGTTAACACCTGTAGCAGGTTTGTCCATTTAGAGTTTGTGCTTCCTGATTCATTTTTTTTAGAGGGAACTGGGGTTAATGGGTCATGGAGCTAGTAAGTAAGCTAGTAAGGATTTGAGGCCAAATTTCAACTTCTGACTCCAGCACTGTGCCACCTAGCTGCCTCCATTTTCTTTTTGTTTTTCTGAGATAATCAGGATTAAGTGACTTGCACAGGGTCACACAGCTAGTCAGTGTGTCAGGTGCACTCTAGAGATGAGATGCTAGTACATCTGTTCAGTTGCAGAGCCTGGTGTCAATACTAAGGTTTCTGGTATTTTTTAATAGACCAATTCCATATTCTAGCCTTGACTTCCTCCTGACTTTAAGTTATGAGCCACCCTAAAATTTCGTTTTCTTGAAATATAAAACAAAATAAAGCTAACTCCTCACCTTCCCATCCCCAATCTAATATACTTTAGTCTTCAGTTAAACTGTGAAATTCCAGGTATTAACCAGTCCATAAGCACTTGTTAAGCACTACTATGTGCCTTGTGCTAGAAATACAAAGACACAAATGAAACAGTCCCTACCCAGTAGGAGTTTATATTTTATAGGGGGAGACAACATGTAAATATAAAAGAACATGCAAAATATACCAGGGGCAGCCAGGTGGTACAGTGGATAGAGACTGGGCCTAAAGTCAGAAAGACTCATCTTTCTGAGTTTAAATCTGGCCTCAGACACTAGCTGTGTGACCCTGGGCAAGTCACTTAACCCTGTTTGCCTCAGTTTCCTCATCTGTAAAGTGATATGGAAGAAGAAACGGCAAACCACTCCAATATCCAAATGGGGTCATGAGAGTCAAACAAGACTGAAAACAATTGGAAAAAAAAACATGGAAAATATTCACAGGTCAAATTCAGGGTAATTTGGGGAGAGGCACTAATAGCTGGGGGAATCAGGAAAAGCCTTTTTTGGGATGTGGCACTCTAACAGAACTTTGAAGGAAACTAGAGATTCTAAGAGATGGGGTGAAGGAGTGCATTCCAGGTAAGGGAAACAGGTTATGGAGACAGAAGATGTAATGCTGTTTGAGAGGAACAGCTCAAAGACTGGAAAGGTAGGTTGGGGTGAGGTTGTGAGGGTTTTAAATGCCAGACGCTTCAGAATATTTTAATCTTTGGAATAAAATCCCAACTATTGATGGCTCTTCCTTTTAACTTTTTTAAAGAGTACACATTTTACTCCATGCAAATTTAGATTTGATGTCCTGATTTGTGACACTGATCACCAAAAGATGGTGTACTATCATGGCTCTAGGAATACTTTTAGCTCAACAGAGTATAGACAAATAGGAATTAAAAATCATGCAATTATTAATGAAGTACAGTAGCCGATTACTGACACTACAGAACTGTCTAATGGGAAATTCTGCTGTGACATTGTAACAATACTTTTGATAACCATTAGATTCCTTACTGAGGGAAAATTAAACACAAGTGATTACATTATGCAGAATGAAGAGAATGTAGTTAATATTTTGAAAGGGAGAATATGATCTGATGTTAAGCCTGCTCACCCTTTCAGAAGGCCAACTCTAGCATTTTTACACTGAATAATGTAAAAAAAAGAAGAAACTTTTGTTCAGTTTCTATTCTTTAAATTTTAAGGCATGGGTTTTTCAGTTTGGTATTCTTCTCTTCAGAAAAGAATGCTCTCACCCTTGGAATAAAAATGAAATGGGTTCAATTTTGGCTAAAAAAAAAATGAAAACCAAGATTAAAAAAACTCAGAAATGTGACACTCAGGAATCATAATAAGCACTAAACAGTACTTAAATCATGCAGAACCACTAAAATATATGACCCCTTTCCATAAACTGAAAGGCCCTGTTTTCAGCAGATTATTGGTCTCAACTGTTGAACTCAGGGAAGCCCCAAAGCTGCCTAGGCTTTCGTAGTCCTGAAGAGTAGCTCTAGCCTGCAGCTTCCCCCCTCCCCCCAGCATCGCGCCCCCCCCTCCCACAAGCAAGCAAAGGAATTTATGTGGAAATAGAAATGGGATAAACATATGTGGTAGCAATGTTGTACAATGGAGGCATGGTTAGATTTGGAGTCAAAGGACATGGAGGCAAATCCAGATTTTGCCACAGACTATTATCTGTGTTACTCTGGACAAGTCACAGGGTGGCTCTGGGACTCAGGTTCCTCTGGTGTAAAATGAGGGGGCTGGACTAGATCTCTGAAGTCCCCTCCAACTAGATCTACAACTCTACGGATTTCCAAGGCCTGGATTTGTCTTCAATCAATCCAGCATTTATTGATGCAGTTCCTGCTGTTGAGTTGTTTCAATTGTATCTGACCTTTTGTGACCCGATTTGGGGTTTTCTTGGCAAATACCGAAGTGTTTGCCATTTCCTTCTCCAGTTCATTTTGTAGATGAGGAAACTGAGGTAAACGGGGGTAAGTGACTCATCCAGGGTCACACAGATAGTGTCTGAGGCCAGACTGGAACTCAGGAAGATGTCTTCCTGACTCCAGGCACTGCACCATCTAGCTGCAGAGACAAGTTAATTTAGGGGACAGTAGTAGCGGGAGGAATCTGGTACTAATAATACACAAATAGTCTAGGGTACCTCTTGGGATGCATGTGATAGAATCGTGATTACTAACTGAACTATTAGATAATACCAGAAAACTCAATTATAAGTGCATCACAATAGCTCAGCATTTCAAGGTCTTTCTAGCCAGTATTTCTGTACAGATGAAATCTGGCTAAAATTAACATTAAGGGCAGTCTTTTTTTGTTTGTGTTTGTTCGTTTTGTTTTGTTTTAAATCTAATATTCTCAAAAAGGGCAGGCTTGGACAAAAGGATAGGAGAAGGGGGGAAGGTGCCACAAAAGGGTGAATGTGGGTGCCTCAGGTCTTTCTCCCACCAGCTGACTACTATTTTCTTCTCTCTGTCATTGTAGTATAGTCGAAAGAACATTAGCTTTGGAGGGAGAGGACCTGGGTTCAAAACACCTGATTTTGTCACTTACTATGCACGTGACCTTCAGCCGATCACTAAAACTCCCACAGTCTTGAGCTGGTTTCCTTATCTATAGGATTCATTTCTCTATTAAACAGTGTCCATAAAGTCACTTGCATGCTTTTCTTCCCTCCGTCTACCCCCAAAAGATCAAGGACCTTGCCTCCATGTTCCTTAACGTAGGGTTCTACTCACAAGATTCCCTTAAACTAAGTGAAAGCCACAACTATTCACCATGCATTATACAAAGCAGAGACCTGTACAGAAAATTTTTAGAACTCAGAAGATATGATGACATTCCTTAAAACACACATTCCCACAGAAATCTTTTCCCCATTGTCTTATATATGGTTTCTCTATTCCCCTTTAGCATGGGGGGGGGGGGCGGCATTTATCTTTCTCCTCCTGAAAATAACCTTTTACCAAATATCCCCCCAGAGTTTAAAGCTGATATATAATATCATAGAAGCAGGTAAAAATGAACTAGGATGTGGAAATTGTCAGAACAGCTTATCATAAAAGCACTTGAGTGCTGTACGTAGAATCAGGAAGACCTGAATTTGAATCCTAACTCATAGATTTACCAACTCTGAGACCCTGGACAAGTTATTTAACCTTCAGGAGTCTCTGTAACTTCATCCAAAAAGTGGGGATAATAACGGCACCTACTTTACAGTGTTGTTATGAGGATCCAATGAGATCATTTATGTAAAGCAAACCTTAAAGAAATGTCTGCTGCTTTTATTCTTTTTAAATTTCATCTTTATTATTATTTTTAATTCTTTTTTCCTTTACTTTCATTTTTTAATTAATAAGCATTTATTTTCGTTCCCTCTCAAACCTCCCCAAATTCAAAAGAAAAAACACAACTCTTGAAACAAATATGTGCAATTAAGAAAAAACCACAAATTCCTGCATTGTCTATGTCCAGGGGACTGACACTGACCTACAAGGAACTCCTGACAAAGGTGACAGATTCCAGAGGTAGCTGCTGTTGTTGCTACTGTCCATTTGTTGATATCAAGCGCTTTCCCAGTACTGTATTCTCTCATTTGACCCTCACAAAAATTCTCTCAAACATGCAGAGCCGGTGCTCTTGCTAACTTTCCACAGGACCTTATTCACTGGGTAGGACAAAGGGTTTGTTTTGGCTTGAAACTACAGATGGTCTCAACAGCACCTCTGCCACCTCCCCCAACCCCCTACATGCACCAGCTATATAGGAAATCACTTATTGAATCAACTATAGAGACCTTGGAACATAAGGCAAGAAAGAAGTGGCACTTATCTCCTGAATAAGGTGGTATGTGGAGCGTTGAGAGTCTTGCTCTTAAGCCTTATTATAGACAGGCTGAGACAAGGGGAGCAGGAGGTGGAGATGACTGTTCAGAAATGGTGACCTCAAGTACTTTTGTTAAAAAAAAATGAAATAAAAATAAAAATGGAGAGGTTTGCTATTGGTCATCGAGCACATGGCTGCTGGGTAGCAAAGGCTTTCTCTGAAAATCAGCAGCCCTGCTTGGCCAGACAGGTGCACCCGCTAATTGCCAAGATACCCAGCAGAGTCTGCTAATCACTGGGGAGGAGGACCGAGCCTTAGGAGCCCTTGGAAATGTTCACTGATTTGATTGTTTAGAGCCACCCACAAGAGACTCCTATTTGCATTCCTAGAGCACTGGCTTTCTGTGGAAATTACTTAAAACACAGCTTAAGTGTTAAGTCTGAACTGCATAATGTGCAATTGAGGGTTTTATTATTATTATTTTAAAATAACCTCACCCAAGGCTGCTTCCTTGCAGGAAACTCTGACAGGTTCTGTGGGGAATCTTGGGACAGGAGCGCATTCAAAGTTATCTCCTGCAGGGTTGGCAGGTGTGGGCTATGTCAAATAAATTTATTACAGTCTGTGCTAATAATGAAAATTATAGAAAAGCTAGATGAAAGTGCTCTACAGCCAGCTAATTTGAAGCTACCTTACGAGACAATAACAAGCTCCTAACAGTTTTTCCTTTTTTAAAAAAAAAACACTAATTATGCTTAATGTTCCCTGTCGCATTAGCTTTCATGGTAATTATATTTCAAAACTTTTGCAATTAGGGTGCAGTTAATATTGTGGAATATTGCAATTATTTTTCATTGTGACACTTCTATTGAAAACTGGTGGCGTAATGATCACATTGTTCAACTAAATCAGAACTGTAGAAATATGGCAAATGAACCAATTACACATTATTATTTCTAATTACAGATAATGTCATTTTCTCTGCTTTTGTCCAAAAGAATTTCTCAAACACAGATATCCAGAATTCTCCTCTTTCTAAAGACTCCCTACCCTATCCTCACCTCCCCAATCCATGCACTGGTATATTTTTACACTAGCACCTCAGTTGCTAAATTTAAAGATCTCTCCCAGGGAGTCCCTGAAATTTCATTTTCATTCTAAAGTTTTTACACTCCCTGCTCCCATTGAAAGATCTCAGATAAGAACCGGCCCGATGCATGAAGCACTTCTTCGCTATGAACTAATACTGATTCTACTTCAGATAATCATCAGCTCCAGTGACTAATTTTTATTCATCCAATGGGTCTAACCTTTCAGTCGAATGAAGATTCATTAACTGCAACTTAATGTCTCCCAGATACTCTCAAAGCAACAGGGTTTTTTCCCTTTTTCATCATAAAAAGGAAAACAGAAATTTCAGCATCCTGACATATTTGTAAAGGCACTCAACATTTGTCCATTTGATGAATAAGATGGATTGAAGAGTTCCAGAAAGTTGCCCTATGTAAATATCTATGTAAGAAATTTTTTTAATTAAAAAAAAAACCCCATAGTGTTCATGGTTGTTATGCCTGAAGTGAAATCACCTGTGAATTCAGCAGCATTAAAGCAATGTGTTTCTTCCAGACACTTTTTCTTCCCCACTTTCATTCTAAAATTTCAGAGTAAATGCTCTAAGGGAGAGAGGTGAAATAGACATCTGGAGGGAAGGCAGAAATGCCCAGGCAAGCAGATGATTATTTCTGACCCATTACAGGACGTTTACTGCGTCTTGCATATAATAGGAAGTCAAGAAATATTTGTTCAGTGACTACAACCTGTGGAGTAGCCTCTGGTTTCATCAAGTCTCTCAAAATGCCTAAGACTAAGATTCTAGAGGAATTCTGGTCTTTGACTGTGGAAAGGTTAGTGATTCTGCCCTAACAGGATCATAGATTCAGAGCTGGGAAGTGTAACTTAGCGGTCTTTGAGTCTAGCCCCCTCATTTTACAGATGAGAGAACTAAAGCTAAGAAAAGTTATGCAATTTGTCCAGGAAGAGACTGCTAGGAAATGTTTGAGTCAGCATTTGAACCCAGCTTTCCCTGACTTGAAGTACGGTGTCTAACCCATTACACCACACAGACCTCTGGACAAGAACTGGGGCAGTGAAGCACTCCAGGCACATCCTGACCATGGGATCAGAAGACCAGAATCTAGAACTTAGAAGGAACCATTGAGTACAACTCTTTCAGATGACAGATAAGGAAATGGAGGCAAAGAAACATTAAATGACTTTCCCAGGGGCACAGAGCTGGAAAAGGTGTGAGGCAGGATTTGATCTCAAGGCTCCCTTATTTTGTTGGGTTAATTTCATGGGGGTGGGAAGGGGAACCTTCTCCTCCATACGTAGAAGGTTTCATTTATCTGGAAGGAAACCTTCATGTAAATTACTCCAGGTGGAACTGCATTTCTCCTAGCAGCCTAGCAAGCCTGTTTCCCCCAACGTGTAAAGAATAATATGTTTAAAATGCCAGATTTGTTTTCCCGTTCAGAACAAATGTGACCAGCCTAAGTGCCCTGCTCCTTTCAGTGTGGGGGCACAAAGCAAACTGTCACTTACTATCACTTTCCAGGGAGAACCTGAGCATTACAATATGAAAACAGGTTTTCCTTCACAAGATGCAGAAATCCACCAAACACTTAGGTGACATCGTGTGTCATTTCGGATGAGTCGGCAGCAATAACACTTTATTTATACAGCTGTTTCTGTTCCCCAAAGGAATTTTCATCTCATCAGTTTTCCTCCGTGTGAGGTAGCTAAGTAGCCTGGATTATTCCATTTATTCTGGGGCAGCCCCAGGAGGTGAATTATATTGTTCCCCTGTCACAGAGGCAGGAACTGGGGCCAAGACCACTGAGATAGCCTTGGAAACTAGCCACAGGAAGGCCAGTGGAACAGAGTGCCAGGACCGCATGGTGTCAGTGATAAGAGGGCTTCAGCAAGCCAGCATTAGTTCCAGCTTACACTCTTTTTCCTAGAGGATTTCCTAACTTGCCTTCTTAAAACTGCCTTTGATTCCTTAGATTTCCTTGGACTCTGTTCCTCTGGCCTAAGATAACCATCTGAATTTTCCTTAGGAACTATATGAATTAGGCTTGAGGACTTCAGTGGGTGTTGGGTTGGGGAAAATGTATACCTGGGCAACAATCTACCATTCTCCTTTCATGCTCCCATACAAGGATGCAACTGCAGAGATATTTAAGCATACTTGAAGAAGGCTTAGCTTCTTCAGTCCTGATGGAGATGGGCTCAATCCTAGTGACTGCAGTCTACATGGACTGAAGATCCTGCCAGGTCATAAAAAGCTCAGGACCCTTCCCAAGGTTGATTTTAGCCTCTTCAGATCCCAGGTCCCATGTCAGGCTAGGGCCAGCAGGGCAATTGTTCAAACATGGTCATTAAAGCAAGGAAGGTGTTTTCTGTCTTGGTGATGAACCTATTTCTAGCTTTTCCTCCTCTTGGTTTTCTTGCTTCCCTATATGGTTAAATGTCTACTCTACTACAGTCCCTGAGAGTATATATCCTCATTCTGATTCGATGTGAACTACTGGGAATTAGCGGAAGTGAAGGTCACAGCTAAGTTTGTCTAATGCTGCTATCATTACTTCTTTACATTGCACTTGGGAACATTTCTTTTTAAATTATGAAGAGTATATAACTTCTCACTCCAATCATACTCCCCGAGACCCTATTTATTTCTTATGTGAGAGGAAAAAGAGGTCAGGGAGAAGTACTAAACAGGAAGGGCTGTGAGGTTTATTGGAACAGGAGTAAAAATAAACAAATTTTTAAAAATAGATAATAGCTAGTATTTGCATAGTGCTTTAAGGTTTGCAAAATGTTTGACAAAGATTATCTCAATGTTTCCTCACAACAAGCTGAGGAGGTAGGTGCTGTTATTATCCCCATTTTACAGATGAGTAAACTGCAGTAGACAGAAATTAAATGACTTGCCCAATGTCACAGAGTAAATTAGTTATCTGAGGCTGGATTTGAATTTAAGGTCTTTCTGAGTTCCAGGTCCAGCACTCTTTACACTGTGCCGCCCAGCACCTTCAAAAACACAACAACAAACCTAGCTTCAAATCCTGGCTCACCACATGGATAGTAAGCAGTGAAGTCATTTAATTTTTCTGACCCCTAATGCCTCGTCTGCAAAATGGGGACAGTGATGTTTGGACCACCTGCCTTGTGGGAACGTCAGGAAGAGAGTGCTTTGTAGACTACAAAGCTCTATGTGAGTACAAGCTAATATTAATAATACGACTAGGACCAGAAATTATGAAAGGGACCCTTAAAAAATTAGCCAGCTTGGATGCAATCTAAACCTGCATACTTTAATCTTCTCACTTCAGCATTTTGCCATGCAAATATGCCCTGTTCTTGATAATAAACAGCAAAAATGTCCTTAATGGTATGATTTTCCTTTTTCCACTGACATAGTTACTCATGTTGTCAGCTCCACTCCACCTACCCCTCCCACTTATGTCTCTGAACTTCATAACCATTCTATCAAGACAGAACATGGTCAGGACTACTGAAGGCATGTCCTGATTTTCAGGCAATCCATCTTTGTTGCAATCACAGCTAGGCAGTCATTAACAAACCCAGTTATTAAAAGACAATTAAAGAGTTTTAAAACAAGTCTAGTCCTTTCACTTGAAAAAAAATAGTGTCAGTTGACACATCAAAGTTCATTTTCAATTAATATCCACAGAAAAACGTCACTTGCAAAGCATAGTGCCTTTCACACAGTAGGCACCTATCACACAGTGGGGACCTTGTACAAACTAAGCTTTTCACATGGTAAGGGCTTAATACTGACAAGATGGTAATTAACTGAACGGGAATTAAAAAAAATCTTTGATAACCTATATTCTCCATTATTTGATCATCTATATACCTATGACTCAAACTTATTTTCTATATAGGTAGCTGGGCTATTCCAGTTGACCAAACACAGAATTGGAAATTCTCATTCCAGATCTGCATGCATGGAGAATGGATTGCAGTGGAGAGAGACGTGAGGTAGGGAGGCCATGACAGTAGTCTATGCCACAGGGGATGAGGGGGTCTGAAACCAGATTGTAGCTGAATGGAGAAGAGGTGCCAACTGCAAGGCATGTAGGGGTAGACATGACAAGGTTTGGCAGCTGATTGGATAGGTGGGATGAGTGAGAGTGAGTGCAGGATGGCATAAAGGTTATGAACTATATGACTCACCTCTGCCTCTTAGGATTTCTAGCGCCCTTTAAAGCTCGGCCAGATTTCTTTCTTTCTTCTGAGGCCCTCATAATGGACACAATGTAAGTGTTGTTTTGGTGTAACATTACCAGACTAAAGTAGTTCTCGTTCTCTCTCTCTCTCTCTCTCTCTCTCTCTCCCTCCTCCCTCTCCCTCCCTCCCTCTCCCTTTCCCCCTTCCTATCCCTTTCCCTTCCTTCCCTTTCTCTCCCTCTCTCCCTCCCTCTCCTCCTCCCCACTTCCTATCCCTCTCTCTTCCTTCCCCCTTCTCTCCCTCCATCCCTCCCTCCCTCTCTCTCTTTCCCCCCTCCATTTTTACAGGGGATGGGAGGACAGATTAAAAGATGCCATTTAAAAAATGGTATGAGGTCTAACCATTTCAGGTGTGAAATGAACTTTTGCTGGCATTGTCTCGAATGTAACAGGCAGCACAATATCTAACTAAGCTTGGAGAGGGGCGGCGAGAGAGGAATAAAAAGCCTTAATTGTGAATGCCTTTGCGTGAGTAGATTTAAACAAGATCTTTCAAATTAATTTAACACACTCTCTTTATTTAATTCTCTTTGTTCAAATGTCAACTTTTTGTCAGACTCTGCAGGAGTGCTTTCGCTCCATCATGATAGGCGAGTTCATTTGCTGAGAGACAGTCTCTTGGTAAATGGAACCCCTCCCCTATAGAACAGAAGAGAAATCGGCCTGGCCTGAAACAGGAGCTATTTCCAGCCAACTGAAGGGTTGAAACTTCTGGCCCTCTCACTGGTAAACTGTAGGCTGTCTAAATAGATATCCCTACTGATCAGCCTAGCTTCTCTTTTAAACACTTAAAAATATATTTTAGGGTATTTTGATCAAAAGAGAATAGGGCAGGGACTGATCATGATTCATTCACTGGGTAGATAGCACAACCACTGTAATCCAGGAGAGAAAGTCTCTCAAAACTATCCTTCAGAAGAGGTAGCCTAGTATAAAGAGAGCTGGCCTTGGACTCAGGATGAAGAATAATCTGGCACGGTGAAAGGATTACCTGGAGTTACATGACTTGGGTTCCAATCTTACCTCAGAAGCTTGCTCACTATCTATGTGTACTTGGCTGTGTGGCTTAACACCCCTGGGTCTCAGTTTCCTTACCAGTAAGATGAGGGGGTCAGATTTGATGGCCTCTGAGATTCTATAGCTCTATATCTGAGATCCTTCTAGGTCTATACTTATGTTCCCATAACCTCTGGGTTCAAGTACTATCTCTGATACATACTTGATGTGTGACTATGGGTAAGTCGCTTAACCTCTCAGTGCCCCTAATTAATTCTCTAAGACTAAGTTGCAGAGAAAACTTTTTAACCATAACTTGCATCGATGGAGGTAATTTTTCACTACAGATTCCCTACTCTGATGTAATCAAAGATCTGATTTAGGAAAGCACCAAGCAAACATTTCAGAAAGATATACCTTGCCCTTATTTAAATGGGGGAAAAGCTGATTTCCAGCCAAGAGAATTTATGTTGAATTCTGCCTTGCTCGTTGCTAAGGAAAACTTGTCTTTTCCATGTTTTTTCCTATATGGAGGAGTTATGAAGGCTTTTCTCTGTTCCTCACACATGGCACTCCATCTCCTGTTTCCTTGTCTTTGCAGTGGCTGTCTCTTTTGCTAGGAGGGCACTCCCTCTTCACACAACTTCCCCCTTCCTTTGAGATACGTCACCAACACCATTCCTTCTAAATGAAGTCTTTCGTGGTCCTCCCAGCTTGGATTGCTAGTGTCCTTCCTCCTTAGCTACTTACTACTAGTTTGTATTTTTTTATACTTATAAATTTCTTTGTTCCTCCAATGCAATATTAGGTCCTTAAAAGGGGAGACTAATTAATTTTTTCCTCTTTTTTGCATCCCAGTGCCTAGTATAAAGTAGGTGCTGATTGATTGACTGATAGTCTGAGAGGCACAAGTGACTTCTTGTATCCTCTAAATTGAGGTATATATTAGCCTCGCTCAGTTTGTGACTCTGGCCCTCTGGATTTTCCCTCAATGGTATAAACTCAGTTATTTTTCAGCCATCCTCTTCCTCTTTGTTCTTTCCTTATTTTTGGAGTCTTACTGAAATGTCTAAAGAAAGGATTCTCAGACAAAGCTCAAGCATCTTTCATAAAATGTGGCTGTTAATGGAAACAGCAACAAAGCATTAAGAGCAGTGGTACGGCTAGAATACTCCATTACTGGGAAGGAGGTGGCTTCTCCTTTTTCATTTCATTCAGGTTTAAGGTGTAATTGTTACATGGCAGGCAGATAAATCTGTACTCAACATCTCCTGCCAGGGATCACTGTAAATAGCATTTCTGCCGGAATTCTGGGGGTTTATATCAAGAATGGGAAATGACTAGTGTCATCTGGGAGGGATTTTAGAAAATCTTTATAAAGGCTCGATTATCTCAAAGCTTGCTCATCATATACATTACAATTAAGTCGTTAGCTAATATTGCTTTTGCTTCCAAAATCAAAGTTTACCAGGACTCTCTTTATTATGAGCATTTTGTAATGACCAGAGAGGGATAGTCACTAAATTTAGAGTAGAGAGCTTTAAGAGCCATATTAGTTCACCTAACAACACAAATGAAATATAAGAACATAATGGAAAGAGTGATGGGGATAGAGATTCAGAATTGAAAGGGACCTTAGAGGCCAGCTAATCCAAAACTTCCTTATTTTATACTTGGGAGAAGTATGAGATGACGCTGGACACAAGTTCTGAGTTCAAATCCTGTCTCTGACACTACCTGTGAGACCTTGAGCAAATTGTTCAGTCTCCCTGGGCTTCATGCAGTCTTCTTATCTGTCAAAGGAGAATTGGACTAGGTGGCTTCCAAAGTCTCTTCCAGCTGAAGCTCTAGGAGTCTACACCCGAGGAAACTGAAACTGAATTATCTAATGTTTACTAAATTTGGGATGGAGGAGTTGGGAAAACAACAAAGCTAAACTTAATTGGCTCATGATTTGGTTCTCACTGGTAGACTGAATATATACGTTAATCAGAGGCCTTCCCTCTCATTCTTTGAAGCACAAGAAAATGATAAGCCAGCATTGCAGGCTTTTCCACATTTACAAACCGAGTTATGCTCATTTAGGATTGTCATAAAAATCTTGCAATTATATATTTTATGTATATTAGATTATAAAATACTATAATTATTTAGTGGTTTACACAAGCAGCCTTTAATCAGGCTGGGTAAATGTACATGCTTTCTATTTTCTGTAGATTTGGTCAAAAAAGCAGAAAAAGAGGACAAATATCTAAAAGAAACCTCCATCTGTTGGGACAGCAGCTCTTTGGTTTCCCAGTTTCCACCCATATTTTTAGATCTCCAATACGTGCAGGGTTCCCTTGGATGATAGTAAAGAGGACCATGCCCGAGAATCATTCCCAGATGTGCAACCGGGGTAGCTAATAATGACTTTGCATTTACTAATGCAGATATCGAAAGTGTTCCATGATTGGTGGCATTGCGTAAACTATCCATCTCTTCTGACAAGAAATCCACCCCTAAAAAGCCTTTGACTCCTTATGTGTCTGGTTTTTGTTTGTCAACAAGCATTTATCAAACACTGACTTTACACCAGGCACTAAAAACTGGAGTAAACAAAGATAAAAATGAAACAGTCACTGCCCTCAAGGAGTTTACATTCTAACAGGGGAAGCAACATATATTTATAAATATATGATATATAATATATACATATATACATACACCCATCTGTTATATGTCCTGTATGGTGGTCAATACACACACACACATATGTGGATACACACATATGCCTGTACATACCTATGATGGTACACACACACACACACACACACACACACACACACTCTACCAAAATAATATGAGCTGGTTTGCTGGGAGGATTAGCAGCTGAAGGAGAAGTTCTCTATGCAAACAATGACCTCGGCTCCCTGGAGCTCTCACATTGGCCTGTTCCTGAATCTTAGCCCTGTGTACACAGCGGTGCTTTCTGGGATAATACTAATTTCTTCTTCTGTACTGGAAAGTCTCCTCTGACTTTGGGTCCTCTAGAAGTTCCCTCAGTCCAAGAGGAGATTACAGCTTTATTTAGTTATGTGGCCAGGAGCTGATATGAGTAAGCAGATCAGCGTTCCCCAGCTCTGTGCTACTGGCCCCCTTCACCAAACCAAACACAATTTGGATTCAGCTCTTAACCCAGGTCTCCCAATTACAGAATTCTGCTAATTAGAGCCAAGAGATTTCTTGCATTCTCCCATCTCCAGCTGAAACAAATAAACCTCACCAAGAAAAGTAAATTTAATCTCAGAAGCTCAATAGCTCAAATTCTGGACCTGCTGGCAAAGAACAGCTAGGAAAAAGTGAGATTATTCTAAACATTTTCAACAGCTGGTCCACAGACAAAAAAGGATCTTTTTCTGACAGCACTGTTTTCACCTCTGAATTCAGTTGTGGTGTGTTTGGTTTTTAGTCAGGGGCAGGGAAGGAGAATAACTTGAAGATATACTGAATCATTGTCAAATATAAACAATAATTTATTAATTAAATATTTTACTGAACAAGCCATTTCTTGTCTATGAAATGAGCTTATAGACTTGCCCCTGAGGCCCTTTCCCAGATTGCTGAGACACAGAAGTTTTAAAAGGTTCACAAAACAAAAACAGCAGCAAAAAAACATTTATTAAGGGCCTACTATGTGGTAGAAGATGGGCATACAAAGTTAAAAATGAAACAATCCCTGCCCTCAGGTGCTTACATTCTATCAGAGGAGACAGCAGACATGAGTAGAAATAAAAGAAATATATACCAAAAAAACCCATTATTTTAAGAGAGAGGGCACTAGGAATGGGGGCGGGGGGCATGGGGTTGGGGAAGTCTTCTTGAAAGAAGATGATGCAGCTAAGGTGGCAGAGTACAGGAGGGAGTTCATTCTGGTTGGTGGGGGGAATGGCCAGTGCAAAAGTATGGCGATGAGAGATGGGAGTTTCATGTGTGAAGAATAGCAAGATATTTAAATCAAAAAGGCTAGCTTGGCTGCAGCATAAAGAGCAGGAAGTCATTCCTGATCCCCACAGCTGGTGGTGTGCTCCGTCTTTAGCTACTATGTGTTTCTGTAGTATATTTCTAGGGTATGTGTTCCCTTCCCAAAAATCCCCATGGGATTATGAATTTTTTGTCTTTGTACAAGAACAGGTTCATAGTAGGCCATTAACAAATGCTTACTCACTGATTCATTGGTTTACCTACCTTTCTATGCAAATAAAAAAAAAAAGGAGAGTAAGAGGGTTAACCAGGGGAGATGAACCTGTGTCCTCAAGGCCGTACAGGTCCTCAAACGTAGCCCTGGATTCAGTCAAAGGGCTGCACTTGAGGACCTAGGGGGCCACATGTGGCTTCGAGGCTGCAGATTCCCTGCCCCTGGCTAAGCCTTCGGAGAGAAGGGAAGTTACAGTCACCATCTTGAACTTCTGCCCTCCTTTGCCATCTTCCTTAGCTGAGATTGACATATTCCTTCCTCCCAGAGAACCAGGTACTTGCAGCCAACCCACACTATTATGAATCTCTGCCATATTTAAATGCATGAATATGCATAAACATAAGAGATGGCATTTTTATACAATACACTGGATTAGCAGGTACTCAGTAAATACTGGGGGAACTGAACTTCACTGCATCGAGAGAAGCCATCCCAAACACAAACCAATTCTGTCCCTCCAAAGGATGCGTGTTTGCCTAGGAGTTGATCTATGACTGAAATCATGGTTGATACCATGTAGTTTCAAAAGCCCATGGAAATCAACACCTCTGTTGCATTCATTCACATTTACCTATTTTAGAAACATTTTTCCAGCGATAAATGGGGAAAAAAGGGAAATGAGCAACAAAGCATATGTTTATGTAATTTAAGAGCTGCAGTATGCCAGATACTCACAAAATAAAAGGGGTTGCCCCCCCCTTTTTTTTTAAAGATATCTAATTGTACCCTGAGTAGCTAGTTGGCCAGTGGATAGATAGGGTGCTGGGCCTGGAGTCAGGAAGACTCATCTTTGTGAGTTCAAATCTGGCCTCAGACCCTTACTAGCTGTGTAATCCTGGTCAAGTCTCTTAACCCTGTTTGCCTCAGTTTCCTCCTCTGTAAAATGAGCTGGACAAGGACATGGCAAACCACTCTAGTACCTTTGTCAAGAAAACCCCAAATTGGGTCATGAAAAGTCAGATATGACTGAAAAATGAGTCAACAACAAAAAAATTGTACCTTGCAAGGGGCCTCAATCAGTGTATCTTGTTGATTTAGGGGTAGAATTATCTGGCAGATTTCTGGAAGTTCAAGTTTGCATCTAACTTCTTTGAAATAGATGTTCTCCCTTTTTTCACTTTTCCTTCAATATATCATTGCCAAACAGTTTCTACAGTGAAGACCCCAGGAGAAGGTACTATAGGTAATTTAAATGAAACAATAATCCCCCCACACTTTCTCGGTGGCAATAACGTCAACTTTTCCCACAAAACTTTAACCCAAGCTGCCACAAAGTAGCTGAAGAGACTGGTTTCTGTTAAACAAGGGCTTGATCTTTTAGGGGGAGGTGGAGATAAGGAGTAAAAAGGTAATGAGCAAAAAAAGTCAAAGAGCAGATCTCACTAACTCTATGCACTCAGGGGCCTCCCGGAATAATCAAGCACTGGCCATACTTTCATCATAGGGCCAGGGCCAGGGTTAATGAGCCAATTTGGACAAAGTCTTTGAGCTCTACAGGTGAAAGTGCTAGATACTGCTGTTCACAGAGGCTATTATTACAATTAATAAACAATAATAACACATTCTGTACAGATAGTAACTCTCCTTGAGCTTGAAGCATTATTTCACACATTATCTCAGAGTATAATTATCCCCATGTTACAGATGGTGAAACTGAGACACAAAAAAGTTAATTAAAGAACTTGCCCAAAGTCACAACTGTCCAGAAGCAGAAAATAGAACACAAGTTGGGTCTGTGGGCATGTAAAGCTCTGCTCTTGAGGGCTGTATGGGTTTTAAAAAATACATTGAATCTTTCTTCTTAAATCTGTTAAGGGAGTACTTCCCAATCCCCTTGTCTAGGCCTGGTCTCTGAAATTGTAATAGATCTTAAAAATAGAAGCACTATGGATCAGAGATACCTGCCATCCTGTCTGGTTTCAGTCTGTTCTACCCACACCATCTTTGCTTTTGTTGTGCACATTAATAACAGGGAATATTATACTCTTGGCTCCTCACTTCAGAAAGGGGAAGAAAAAATAAAGCCCACTTCTTCTATTCAGACGTCCTATAAAGGTTTTGTGGCAACATGAGAATTCAAGAATTGTTCTTATGGGAGAATCTCAGTTAGGCCTAGCATGCTCATACCTTGTGCATGATAGACACATGCCTAAGGGAAATACAACGCCAGGAACAAGTCGTGGTGTGCCAGTGAGATGCCTTTCTTTGTAGGACACTTTATTCCAACGTGCTTCAAACACTCCCCCAGTAGGATGGAATTAAGGTAGAAAGAGGTGGTAGGAAATCTTTGTGAAAAGGAGAAAGACAGGATGTTTAGAGCCTTAACATTGTGTCAGGGGTTGATCTGCAGAAAGCTGTCCTTAAGATTTATAGATCTGGAACTCCAAAAGACCTTTGACACACTCTGGTCCAAGGCCTTAATTCAGAAGGTGAGAAAAAGGAGGTCTTGGAAGGGTAAGGAACTCTTACTCAGGGTTATACTGGTGATAAGTAGCAGAGGCAAGATATGAACTCAAATTAAAATTTTTTTTAATTTTATTTTTTCAATTGCATGTAATTGAGTTCCAAATTTTTTTCCTCCCTCTTTCCCTTCCCTTCTCCTCAATACAAAGCCTTTGACTCCAGAGCCAGTGTGTCCTTTCCCCTACTTCAAAGAAGCCTCCTTTTACACTGGTGTAAGGAAGTGTGGGAAGGCATAAACTAGGGAATTTTGCCGTTGTAGTTTACTTGTTTCAGTTGTGTCCAACTCTTTGTGACCCCATTTGTGGTTTTATTGACAAAGACAATGGAGTGCTTTCCCATTTTCTTGTTCAATTCATTTTACAGATAAGGAAACTGAGGAAAACAGAATTAAGTGACTTGCCCAGTGTCACACAGCTGATGTCTGAGGCCAGATTTGAACTCAGGAATAGGAGTCTCCTTGACTACAAGTCTGGTACTGGAATGAGTGCATTTCTAGACTGAAACTCCTTCTGAACAAGGCCACACCTTCCTAACTTAATACTTAAGGCAGGTATCTCTTGGACTTTCAATAAATACTTGATGACTGACTGACTGACCCAAGGTCTTTGAGGGACCCCATTCTCCAAGAGGCAAATGTTATGTTCTCTTGTCAAAAAAACCAACAAAACACTGAAGTTGCGTCCACTCTTTTCAGCAGCTACATCATTGACCTTGGCAGAGAGGCAAGAAAACAAGCCATGACGATATGCAATTAAAGCCTCTTGAAAGACACCCAACCTCTCCATGACCCACCGAAGGTTTCATTTCTTCTAATCAAATTAACTTCTGCATAAATACATTCAGTAAGTTAGAAGCTGAGGGGTCACTGTACAAAGGAACGAACCACGGGAAGATTTATTTATAGATTTTTAGCACCTACTGTCTGTGTTATATATTTCAGTGCCTGATTAAACACTGTGTTGCATTATTCTTTAATTGTTTTGTGACTAGAAGTCTTGTCTCAATATTCAGAGTATGAATCCTATTCCCCAAAGAAAAGGATCCTGTTTTCTACATCATTTAAAAAATTTGTTGGTAATTTCTCTCTGTAAGGAATCGGGTAGCCTCACTGAGGAGTTAAATGAAGACGCCCTGGGGAGAAGTGAAAACTGGTCAGGGAAGCTGCATCATCCTATCAGCATACCACCAGCAGGAAAAGCCCCCAGTTCCTTTTCCCAAAGGAGTGGAGTTTGAATATTTCCAATGTACTTCCAATTCCCTAGAAGCCTTTGTTCTCCTCAATAGTATGAATAGGCACTGGTTCCCAGGTCCAGGCTCCCTGTTTCCTTCTGCTAATGCCTAGTCCTGCCAGACCCAGATAAAAGTCCTACAAAAACTCCTCAGACTTTACCAGTTTGGGAGAGGGTGCCCCATTCCTTCCAGAGACTCAACGCCGTACCCAATTCCACCTAAGGTCAAAACGTATCTGTTTCCATTGTTCTCCTTGGCTGCCCTTCATTTTATATCATCTCCCCTCAATAAAGCCGGCTTGCTTTACTGTCCTGTGGAGAGCTCCGTGTTTTCTTGTATTGGACTTTTGATAGTCAGGGAACTTCCCGGAATCTCTATTAAGATACACTCCCTACCCCAGGGCCTACTATAGTACAATACACACATTAGGCACTCAATAAATATTTGTTGATATGATTCAAGCTTCCTTACCAATAAACATATTCTTTTATGGATAGTGATTGTACCATAATAGTCACGCTTGGTATATAATTAATGGTCACTCACAGCAATTTAAGTTCTGGGGATGATCCTTTCTGCCCTTCTAACCTCTCTGGCCCATGGTCCCCACCCCACACCGTCTTCCAGCTAAAAATCCTACTTATCTTTCAAAATCTAGCTCAAATGCGACCTTCTACACATTGCCTTCCATAATGTCCCAGATGGAATTAACCTCTCTCAATCAGGTGTTAGATACCATCGTAGGCACCTGAAACACAAATACAAGTAAAAAAAAGGACAACATTTGTCTTAAGAAGCTTGTATTTTGCAACATGAAAAAAAATTTAACACACAGAGATGAGCTGGGTGCTAACCACTGTGAGAATAAGGAAAGACCTCTGAAAGAAGAGGGTATGAGGGAGCCTGAAGTCACCTAGGCATTCCAAGAGATAGAACTCAGCAGAGAGGGTTCCAGGTATAGAGCACATGGAAGCAAGAGATGGATGCTGGGTTCTGTGAATTGCAAACAGGCCAGTTGGGTTGAAGCATAGAAGGTGTGAAGGTGATTAATTTATAATAAGCCTGGAAGGGTGAGTTGGAAGTTAGGTCGTGAAAGGCTTTGAATGTCAAACAGATGAGTTTGTATTTGATCCTAGAGCTAAGTAGGAGGCAATGACTTTTTTTTTTGAGCAAATGAATGAGAAAATAGAGACTAAAGAGATGACTCACCCTAAGTCACAGTTGGGGGGAGGGGTAAATTGCAGGCCTGGGATTCGAATTCAGTTCTATCGATTCCAAGTATAATTGGAGGGCTTTCTATGCTATGGAATTGTAGCTGTGGCAGACTTGGGTCAGGGGTAAAATAAAGGTCTGCTTTTCAGTTCTGTCTTGTTTCATAGACTTGGAGGGACCTTTAAAGATCATTATCATTTAAAGATCATTACCAATCATTAACAACATTTATTAAGCACCATTTCCATATCAAGTAATGTGTGAGGCTCAGGGGATACAGACACAATAAATGAAACAAGTCATTACTCTCAAGGAACTCATATTCTATCCAGGGAGACAACAGGCATAGGTACCGAGCAAAAACCTGCAATTTCACTGGTACAGGTATCTCCTAGATGAGGAAATAGCCCCTACCAATGCAGGTCAGTCTAAAATTTGCAGTGGTTCTTAACCCAGGATGAATTTCAGGGTGTTCATTAACTTGGATGGAAACAAATTTTAATTATATATTTTTTAATGTATTTGGGTTTTCTTGCAATCGTATGTATTTTATTGTACACGTTTAAACCATTATTCTGGGAAGGGGTCCATAGAATTTACCAGTTTGCCAAAGGGGTCAACAACACAGAAAAGGTTAGGAATCTCTGTCTTATAAAGTTTTCTAGAATGGAGGTATCCGATATGTGGCCTACAGACTGTATTTGGCCCACACTGCTCACCAGATTAAAATGTAATTGGGAAAATATTTTTAAAAATAAATAAAAATATAATAAAACACAGATAATATTAATATGTGGTTTTCTAAGTGAATATGTGGTAGCTGGTCCACAGGGTGATTTAGTGATCCCATTTCTATTTCAGTTTGACATCAATAGTCTAGAACCATGACAGCTTAAGTGACTCGCCCTGGGTCATACAGCCAGTATGTTTCAGAGTCAAGATGTGAATGTGAGGCCTCTTAAATCCAAAGTCAACTCCATATCTCTATCTCTCAGAAACCTGAGGTATTATTATTTTTATTATCATAATAATTCTTCTTCTTCTTATGCCTATCCCCCTCATTTTGCAAATAAGGAAACTAGGTGTCAAAGCAGAAAGAATACTGGACCTAGAATCAGGAGGAACTGAGATAAAATTCCACAATAAATACAGACTAGCTACGTGACCCTGGACAAGTCACTTAAGCTCTCTTTGCCTCAGTTTCCCCATATGTAAAATGGGGATAATAATAGCACCTATATCCTGGTTTACTGTGAGGATCAAATGAGATACTAATTATAAAATGCTTTAGCACATTCCCTGGCACATGATAAGCATTATATAAATGTTAGCCATCATCATCATTCCTATTATTGTTATCACATCTTTCTTCCTCATTTTGTAGATGAGGAAACTAAGTGGCACCATGTTTAGATCACCGGTCCCAGAGTCAGGAAGACCTGAGTTCAAATTCAGCCTCAGAAACTTTCTAACTGTACAGCCCTGGGCAAGTCACTTAACTTCTGTTTCCCTCAATTTTCCCATCTGTAAAATGGAGATAATAACAGCACCTACCTGCCAGGGTTGTGACAATCAAATGAGACAATAATTGCAAAGTACAGAGCCTAGTACATGGCACATAGTAAACATTATATAAATGGTAGCTTTCATTGTTATTATTATTATTTAAGATCACATAGTTCATTAGGGCCTGAATAGGACTAGAACCTATATCTTCCAATTCCCAGCTAGGTACTCTTTCCATAGTTTGCAAACCTTAAAAGCGCTGTATAAATGCTACTACTTACTATGGCCAGCTACTCTTTCCATCACGCCACAGTCTTCTTCCTCTAAATAAAGCTGTTAGCAATTCTGGACCAACAAAGAGAGGCAGAAAGGTTCAGGTCTGACTGTAATAATGAAACTTTTCCTTCTCTGTGAATTACTTTCATGATTGACTGTTTCTTGTATTCTAACTAGTTTTCAAGCACTGGAAACTGGAACAGAGGTTAGCAAAGGAAATCATAAAAAAAAGAAAAACCCTCTCCTAATACTTTAAATAGGTTGTGTCCCATCCTGTCTCTTCCTATTTCTTTAAACTCCATTCTTAGACCTGACCTGAGAAGAACATGAAAAGAACGGCAAAAATTAAGGGGGACCATAAGCCAGTAAAGATCACTGTTCTTTTACCAGCTACTCTGCCTTATACAAATGCACCCAACAAAACAACAGTGACTGTAGCAGACAGCAACATGTTAAGTAATATCCGAAGTATGGTGAAGGGAGAAGGGGGGCAGGGAGGCTGAATGGCGAAGCGCCCCAGGGAGATGAAAAAGGTCATTGAAATGAAAATAACCTAGGGAACTGGGAACGAGTGTACCATTACCACAGACTGGAAGAAAACACAGAATCCAATCAAATGGAACAGATTGAAATGTGATTTCAGTCAAGTGTGAATGCCACCGAATGCATTGTGGAAATATTTGGGGAGCTGGCAGAAAGGAATATGATTCTCACCCCCTTGAAGCCCCCCACCCTCAGTTGGACATCAACACAATTCAAAAGCAGGTGTTTGCTGGAGACAATAATTCATCATTTACACAAATGCCTCCTCCACTCTCCTAAGTGAGGGCACAGGGTGGGGGTGGTTAGTGAGTGGGAGAATATGATGAGGGCAAATTAGGGGTCTCTTTGTAACAGGAGCATTGACTGTTTTGCTGAGGTATTAAAAAGAAAGCTACCCTGTCGGCTTAGTTTTAAAAGCAAAGGGATTCAAAGCCTGGCTCTGGAGCGTACCAGAAAAGAGGAACGATTGATCATCGCCTTTTATATTGTGAGCTTCCCATGGTTGAATGTTCACTGATAGAATTGGTTCAACTCCAAGATGCCGTCTTAGAAACAATAATTGTTTTCAACTAAAATACAACTCTAGCAGAAAACATTAATTTAAGTGATAACCACCTAAATGCTTCGGGATCGAGAATGCATTTGGCTCCCTCATCTTTGGTTTCTTGAGCACCAGAAATAATGTAGGAATGATATTAACCAACAACTACGTTAAAACAAAAGGTCTGACTGAGAATTGCCAAAGCTGATACAATCCCCAAATCAGGACTAAATGAATGAGTTCAGGTGAGGAGGTTTTCAAAAGGAAGATCTAGGAGGAAAATGGGGTGTCTCCCCCAATATATGAAAGTGAAAAATCACTACCAAAAATCTTGACTTCCTTCAGATCTCAAAGTTCAAATAGGACACCAGCAGAATTAAGATTTTGGTAATGGCCTTTTATACAGTTTATACCACAATCAATCATAACCACAAGTTAGAGATGACATAATTGTTCCACATTTCCCATCATATATCATACAGCATGAAGACAGACACTCTCTATTCCTTTCCTACACCTTCCCTGTGAAAGTTATGAATACCGCTTCCAATAATCTCTTACCTCTTAGTCTCTTCCAATCATCTTCAATAGAGCTGAACCACACTTATTTTTAACTGGATATTCAGGCTGAATTCATACTGGTCATTTTTAACCAGCTGAAGATATAACAGTAACCGTTAAGTGTCGGCTTACTGTGTGTGTGCCCTTCACTAAAATTCCCTGGTTTCAAACTTTTTGATAGCTATGTCAACAGTTAAAGCTTGGAAAGATTCTGCCAACCTAGAAAGGTTTCATGTATAGGTCTGACGATTGATTTCATTATCTGTCTTCTGAAGACCAGAACATTGGAACTGACTTGTCACCAGAAGGATGGATACCAGATAGTGCTAATCTAGCCCTTTCCAATCCATCTTCTTTTTAGCTAATAAATTGGCACTGTTAAAGAACCAGTCTGATGTTACTCCCCTTCTCAAGAAGTTTCAATGGTGCCCCGTTGCTCAGAGTGTAACACAAAACTCTTTGTTTGATATTTAAAGCTCTTCCATTCCAATCTGTTTTCCTAAACGTCCCCCTTCGTTCCTGCCAACCATATGTTCCCCATATGTAATGTTCTCTCTCCCACCTTCATGTTTTTGAATGAGGAATTCTCTATGCCTAGACAATTCAACAACTGAATCAGCCAATCAACAAATATGATTTGGGGACTATCTGCTGTTTTGGGGTAGCTTGGTGGTATAGTGAATAGAATATTAGACCTGATGTCAAGAACACCTGAGTTAAAATTCCATCTCAGACACTTATTAGTTGTATCACCTTGGGCAAATCATTTAACCTCTTTCTACAGTTTCCTTATTTATAAAATGGGGATAATAATAGCACCTAGCTTACAGGGTTGTTGCGAGGGCCAAATGGGATAATATTTGTAAAATGCTTTATAAACCTTAAAGTGCTATATAAATATTAGTTTTTTATTGTTGTTATTATTTTACTACTAAATTTTTGTTTAGAGAGAACCATGTATATGGGGAACATATGGTTGGCAGGAATGAAGGGGGAATAAGTTTAGAAAGGAAGTTTAGAGTAGAAGGGCTTTAAATACCAGGGGGGAAAAAGATTTTGTGTTTTACTCTGGCAATGGGGAACCATTGAAGCTTATTGAGCAAGAGAGTAACATGTAAGACTGGTTCTCTAACAGTACCAATATATTAGCTAAAAAAAATTTAGCAATAAATTTTATATAAGTGTTAGCAATTATTATTATTTTGGAATTAAGGTATTTCATGATTCACAGAAATATTGGATTACTAGGAAAATATTAATGTTTTTAAAAGTGTGTATATGTGTTTGTGTGTATTGGGATGGGGAACCATCTTAGAATCATGTAAAATGTTGCATGGTTTTCCAAAAGCAATTCAACTTACTCTATTCCTTCTGTACAATTTGGGACCCAGGCTTTTCAAGGAATGTATACTGATGAACTATCTCAACAGATTTATTGGAAGTATTTTATTGAAAAAGGAAGTGAGTTACCGATATAATAAAAATAAGGGATAACAGAGAGCCTGAATGGTGAATTAGTTCCCACCATCCAACAGTTTAACCAACATTTATTAAATACCTAATGCTGGAAGTTAGATGGCCTTCCTTGAGACTGTGAGCCATGGTACAGTTCTGGCTGTCTAATGACTCAGAGTTCTTTCCCCATGCGGAAAGGTGGGCCGCCCTAAGAAGAAAAGGGATTGATTTCTCAGTAACTCTAAACTACATGGGTCAGTACTATAATACCATATAGGATCCTTTGGGAAGAAGAAGGCAGGACTCTTGACTGCCTGTGAGCTTGGGAATAATGCATGTGTGTGTGTGTGTGTGTGTGTGTGTGTGTGTGTGTGTGAGTGTGTGTGTGTGTTTTCTTTTTCCATTGTGAAAATAAAATCTTTTTTATGTTTAAAGTCTTGATGGATGCAATGCATACAGGGTAACCTGTACCCCTCTAAGCAGAACAACACAAACTATATACTGATGTTCCCTGTGGTAGATGGATTGGAAAGAGCTAGGTTAGCACTATCTGATATCTAACCTCTTTGTGACAAAATTATTTATTGTATTATTATTATTATTATTATTATTAGAATGGAAGGAGAGTGGTGTTTGTTGATGACTTTGATTGCCAGATTAAGGACTTTGAGCTTAATTTGCTAAGCAAAAGATAACCATTTAAGGGTTTCCAGAAGAGGAGTGATATGGTCACATCTGTGCAAGAGGAAGTTGAGTTTTATACTATGAAAGATAAGTTAGAGGAGAAAGAAGATGGAGGTAGGGAAGCCAGTTATAAGACAGCGGCAATATTTTTAAAGAGTAATGGGGAAGGCCTTTTCAAGGCTAGTGGCAGCAGGAACAGAGAGGAGAGGACAGAGGCAAGAGATATTCTAAAGGTAGAATCAACTAGATTTCACAACAATTACTGTAACACTGAAGGTCTGATATCACAATGTGTTTATTCTGTGGGTGCAAATCACAATCCTTCAGGTCTCAATATCCTATGTGAGTGTTATCTATATCCTTACAGAAATCCTCTATAGTGGATCTACTCAAAGATCCTTTTATCTGTGTTCTTTGACATTCTATGTAAACTAGGCATCATTTGGGTCCTAGGTCTTGACATAATGATTCCAAGTACATTTTAGGGAGTCTATCACAAAATTTCTCTGGTTTGTTTTCCAGTCTAGGAAACCCTAAAAATGTCAGAATGTAGCTCGTGTCTCTCATAAAATCTCTTTGGTTCATATCCCCCACCCACATAAACCCTGGGAACATCAGTATATAGTTTGTGTTGCTGTGCTCAAAGAGCTCCTCAAGCTTTCCTGTATGTATTGAGTTAGTTGAGACTTTAAACATAAAAAAAGATTTTATTTACACAGCAGAAAAAGAAAATACACACACAAAGACAAGTTGCATCCAAACTCAAAGAAAGTCAAGACCCTGCCTTCGCCTTCTCAAAGGGACCTATATGGTCCTTTCCACTTAAAGTACTGTTCCATGTAGTTTAGAGTTTTTGAAAAATCAATCACTCCCTCTTCTTCCTAGTAAGGTCCACCTTACCGATGAGTAAAGAAGGCTGGGTCATCAGACAGTCAACCCTCACTCCTGAACCTGTACCATGGCTCACTGTCCCAAGGAAGGTCATTTAACTTCCAGTAGCAGGTACTTAATAAATGGATGGTAGGAACTAATTCACTATTCAGACTCTGTTATCCCTTACTTTTGTTACATCACTAGCTCACTTGTTTTTCTAATAAGATATTTGCAATAAATCTATTGTGATAGCTCATCAGTATGCAGTCCTTGAATGACCACCATAGGTGATAATGAGTTGGGCCCAAAATTGTACAGAAGGAATAGAATTGCTTTTGGGGAACTGTGAAACATTTTACATGATTCTAAGATGGTTCCCTCCCCCAACACACACACACACACACACACACACACAAACACACACACACACACTTTTAACACCAATATTTTCCCAGTAATACATTATGACTGTGAATCATGAAATACCTTTATTTCTAAAAAAAAAAAATAATAACTGCTAACACTTATATAGAGTTTTAAAGTTTACGAAGCACTTTGTACATATTTCATTTAAACCTCAAAGCAGATACTGTGAGACAGGGACTATTATTATGCCCATTTTACAGATGATTAAACCAAAGATAAGAACTTGCTTAGGGTCATCTAACTAATAAGAATCTCAGGAGGGATTCGAGATCAGGTCTTTCTGACTCCAAGTCTGCCGCCCTCTCCCTTCTGCTTCCTTTAAAGAATCAGAATGGTGGTGAACCAAAGAGTAATGAAGAGAAGCAATGTGGGTGTCAGTAGGTTGAATCATATCACCCACTGGTGACTCATACACAATAAGTAATATAATAACAGTACTTCTTAAACTGTGGGTCGAGACCCCATATGGGGTCATGAAAAATTTGGCAACAGTAAAAGGTTTCTAAACACACAGTGACCAAAAATTAATTAAAAATCAAATGCATAATGAATTGGAGGTGTTTCTGGCAGCACTTGCCCGTGTTGCATCTAGCAACTACAGTATTGGTTCTAAACACAAAGCATGCGCACTTTGCATTGTGTGTGCCCTCAGGCCACACAATGCCAAAGAACGCTGCTGAAAATAGAAAAGGGGTCTCAAGTGGAAAAAGTTTAAGAAACCCTGATATAGAATGCATCACTCAGAAAATATAATTTAGTAAAGGCTACTCCCCCCATACATATCCCTCCATCCTCATCTCCACTGCTTAAAATTCTTACTTTCCTTCAAAGCTCAGCTCAATTACTTGGCCTTTCTCCAATCAGCCCAAGGTGTTGATGCTACGCCATCCAAATTATATTGTATTTATTTTTAAAAATATATTTTACATAGACATATATGTATGTAATTGGTGGTTCTTTTAATGTATCAGAAATAATTTTACATAATCAATACTGTCCTCAAGGTCTCCTTGGGGTTGAAGAGATCCACTTAAAGATTTAGTTCCTTATTACAGCACACAATGATAAAAACAAATTTTGAGACTCAAGAAGAAATTAAAATATTTCTAAAAGGAGCAGGGCCTCTCTTAAAGGGAAAATGAGATTGTAGGCAAGAAGTGAATTCCAGCTTAATGAAGTATTCAGAACTCTGAGGGAGAGATACCTTGAGTATCATCTGGCTAAGAATAGCAGGGCAGGAAATTGTTAAACCTTCTTTGATACCCCTGAATATCTTTTCCCATCTAGGATACCCTTTTTCTATTTCCTAGAGAGAAATGAAGGGGGTGGAGAGAAGGTACACATTGCGTATCGATCATGGTATTTTTGTCAATAGCAAGATTATTTGCTGAGAAGGAGCTATTCTGCCACATCCACAGCTTCCATACTGAACACTGCTAAAGAAATGCCTTGTCTCTCTTGACTTTGTGTTCCTTTTCATTTTGGGGCAATGAAGTGGTCCTGGGGACAGTTGGACAAGAGAAAGTGTGTGTGTGTTTGTGTGTGTGTGTGTGTGTGGTGTGTGTGTGGTGTGTGTTTAGTAGAAGACAAAAATGAAAAGTTTTAATCCCTGTTAGTAATACTGACAAGCACTGGGAGTAGCAGCTATAGACAGTTTGCTGGTGGAGTCACACTTGCAAGGTCACAAAATACATGTATTATAAGGAGACTAAGAAATCATGTAGGCTATGACGTCTGCATTCTGTGAACTTGTTTTCTTAAATATTTTTATAACAGTTGTATTTCAATATAACTGGTTTCCTTTGTAATCCAATGCATTTTATTTTCATGCATTTAAAAACATTAATCTGAGAAGGGGTTCATAGGCTTCATCAAACTGACAAAGGGGTGGGATGCATGACATAAAGAAATGATTTAGATGAATCCCTTATATTTACAGATGATCAAAGGACCAGAGATCTAGGGCTGGAAGAGACCTCAGAGATCATTAATCCAACTCTATTACTTTGCAGATGAAGAAATTGAGCCCAAGAATATCACTTGGCTCTTAGGAGTCAGCACCAGCATTCAAACGCAGATTCTTATAGTGCAGGCTTAACAGGAAAGCTCAAGCTTCTTCCCACTGCACCACATTGAAGAAAATGGGAGCTGAGCCAAACTCTAAGGAAGGCCTTCTGAGGCCTAGTGCTTACAGTAGTCTGCCTCTCTCAGTCCCCAAGATGATAGACGTTGCTTCCACGTATTCAGGGACTTGGGTGGTTACTCCCTGCGGAGCCTCAAGCAGACTTAGAGAAAGAAAGTTAGCTAGCATCACTACACTTGCTATACTCCCTATCTTAAAGTAGCTTGGTGGCACAGTGGACAGAATGCTGGGTCTAGAGTCAGAAAGACCTGAGATCAAATCCAGCCTCAGATACTTACTAACTGACCCTGAGAAAGTCATTTAACCTTTGTCATTCTCACTTCTCTCATTTGTAAAATGGGAATAATGATAGTATTTAATTTACAGGATTGTTGTGAGGATCAGATAAGAGGATATATGTAAATGACTTTGCAAACCTTAAATTGCTATATAAGTGTGATTACCATCATCAGCATTGTTATGATTATATAGCCTAAGGGTGCCAATCCCAGCACCAAGCTGGTGCCATCTAAGATACAAGTTCATCGATCAGGCAAGGGATGACTCCAAAAAGGTTTGCCATGTACATCTATATGTTTCCAAATCCTAACAATGTCCTGGAAGCTGGTGTGAGACTGGAAAAAATGTGAGAATGAGAGTCTGGCAGGCTCCCCTCATCTAATCAGGCTGCAGAGAACAAAGAAAAATGGGACTTAAGGCTTGAAGGGACCTTATAGATCACTTTGTTCTATTGCTTCGTTTTACATGTTGTGACAGTAAGCCCAAAAGAGGAAAAGTGTGACTTGAAATTTTAATATTCTCTGTGGGAGGTCTGCATCCCCCAGCTGCCTCCTCCCCTTACTTGGGGGTGGGGGTGGGGGGGCAGCGCTGCTGCCAGCCGGAACTGAGGCTGAAAGAAGCTTGTCAAGACACCTCCATCTCACCAACACTCCAGCAGGAATTTTAGCTGAGTCCTGTGTGATTCCGCTCATCTTTATTATGCCTCTCCAACTTGCCCTTACTCCATTAACTTCTTTCATCCCTGCTTCCTGTGATCATTGATGTAGGGGTGGGATCTCTTCCCCACTCCAACTCATCAATGAATCAATCTATAGAAGTGATGTTTTAAATGCATAAACAAGATTGTTCCAAACCCTGCAATTCTTTTGTGTCAAGAAAGAAAGCTATGTGATTGAAGAAGAGACCTCAGAGGTCGTTAGTTTAACTCTTTCACTTTCCAGATGAAGAAACTGAGCCCCCAAAGTTAAGTGACCAAGGTCACCCAGCTCCTAGGAGGCAATACCAGCATTCAAAGTCATATCCTCATGATTCCAAGTTTAGTAAGAAAGTTCAAGCCTCTTCCCACTGTATAGCACTGGAATTCTCAGGGCCTGATGGACCAATGTATTACATAGCAGTCAGTCCAACAGGTAAGCTCTGTCCAGAAGATTCCAGCTGGAACCAAGCTCCTAAAGAAGAACTACTCCTGGGGGAGGAGATTCCTCTGGTATCTCTTCCTCCTCACTCCTTCTACCCTCTCCCCCCACCTTCAGGAGCTTGGCTCCAGCTGGAATCCTCAACTCTAGAACCTGGGTCTTCCTCACTCTAGAACATCAATCCAACCTGTGTCATTCTTATCCTGGACCCTGACCATGCCAGTCCCCCTCTCCCATTGGTAAGTTCCTCTTAGGACCTCCATTTTGTGGAGGGGTCCAGGCCAATAACCTATATTTCCTTTTTGACTATGTATGACTTTCCAGACTTTTTCATCATATCCCTAAGTGGGTACCTTTTTTTCTGCCACTTCTCCCGCTTTTTAACTCCATTTTTCTTATTATCTTCCCCCATTAAAATGGATGCTTTTTGAGAGCAGTGACTGTCATTCTTTTTTCTGGTATTTGTAATGCTAGGCCTTAGCCCAGTGTTGGGTGCACACTTATTGCCTTGTCCTGCCTTACCTGAGAGGCTAGATGATCCACGTTCACAGATCTGGTACATGTTAGACACAAAACTTGATCCTTGATTATAGTCTGGCTCTCCATTATACCATGTGGCATCATGACTTATATAAAATTTGATTTAAATGGCAAACTATTATTACCACTTACCACCATCATCATACTCATACTTGACCTCACCATGAATGTCCCTTCTACTCTCTGGCCATAGTGAAATCTAGCTTCCTTTCCATTTACACAGAGATATTGGATAGCATTTTCCTTGCTCCTCCCTCCAGCTTCTGAATCATAGTTCTACCATTATCACCTGACAGTGTCCTCTCCTCAAGCCCGTATGCCATCCTATAAAGAGTGTCCTAAAAGGCTCATTATAGTTTTAAAGCTTAAAGACTTTGGGACACCCTATATATTAGCCTCTCACCATCTTTGTGACTTTTATCTACTAGAATCCAAAATATTTTCCCACATTTCTTGGCCCTTTATCCTCCCTTTTCCTTGCTAGCATCCTTAGCATCTGCAACACACAAAATATTGGCTCTGTTCTTTGAGCAACTCAATCCCAGGGACTTTCCCCTCCACTCATTCATTTCACCCACACCCCAACAAGGCCACATCTTTGATCATATCGACATTAAATACTGTTCTACTGCTGAAATCCCCTCACATCTTTAATTACAACCTCTTAGATCTTTCCCTTTTACCCCTACCCCCCCCCCAGCTTCCCAGCTTTTCATCCTCCTCGAAAATTCTAATAGCTTGATCAGTTTCCTCATTTTTCTTTTAGGAAAAATGAGTTGGTTACATTATATGATCTCAGGGATCCTTCCTGGTTCTAGAGTCTAGAATCTTATCCGTATGCTTTTTTTAAAAATATATTTTCACAAAAATTATACGTACAGACATACATATATATAAACATACACACATATGTATGTGTATATGTATATACATGCATATGCATATGGCATATGGCTTAGTACATATAAAGCTGACATCAAAGCTAGAAAATCCTGGGTTCCTTGGGTTCAAATGCCACCAGTGATACATATTGGCTACGTGACCCTGACTAACTCAATCAACTTCTCATTGGCCCAAGCAACTAACTCTAAGGATATCAGGCCCTGAGAATATAAGGCCAATATGCATTTGTAAAAGAAGTTTCTTGGTTGAGAACACCTAACACCACTGGAATCAAAGGTTCAGGAAAAACAAAAAGCAAAATGATCAAATTATCTGGAAAAATCTGCTTATATGGGAAACTTCATTCCATAATGACACAAGTGAAATGTTAGACTAAACACATCATTCTTTATAACCAAGCACCAGCAGGTTTTCATTTGTTACGTGGATTATGAGTTGATTACCTGACTGAATTCCATTTTTTTTTCCCTCTAGAAGGTGAAGGACCCATAATCGCTTTGAACGAGGGAGGCCCATGGCTCTTCTGGCACCTGAGCAACACCCATGATCCCAGCACGTGGACCACTGGTTTTGATTCTCATCTCTAGCTTAAGGTGACATTCTCCTGGCAAACTGAAGAAGAGGCTACCTAGTGAGTGATTCAAAAACCTTTATTTAGACTCCTAAATAACTAAAACTCAATGTTTTATTTAAGGAAGAAATAAAGTAAGCCTGTGCTTCTGGATTGCAATAAAATGCTGCCATATTTTCTCCCCTAGTAAGCCTAGGAGGTGGCAGAATTCTTCATTATATTGCCAAAGGGAAGTTCCAGGTGGTTTTTCCAGATGAGTTATTACACAAGGATTCAAATGATATTATTGAATATAAGAAATGCTGGTTTGGTTAATGTGGCTCTGTAGATGGTCACAAAAAATAATCCACTGCCTTAGAGTGATGGTAGTATGAAAAGAAATGACGATAGGGGAGGGGAATAAGGGAGAACATAACACTTTATTTCCAATACTATATTGCTCTACTATAGCACTAGCTAATTTCCTACAAGCTCAACAAAGTAAACTAAGGTTTAGGATAATCACTGTTACAAGATTTTAGTCCTCAGTTTCAGAGAATGAGCCATAGACATTGGAAATAATCAGAGATTAAGTGAGAGCTGAAAAGGACCTCAGAAGTCACTCCATCCAGCTCCCTCAAGTTATGGACACGGAAACTGAGGTCAAAAACTAGGTGACTCTTCATGGTCATTTAACTAGAGCCAGGATTCAAATTCAGGTCTTCTGAATCTTCTGTATCACATTTACTTCCCATGATAGTCAAGTCATAATCATAAGGTTCTGCTTTTACTTTGGGGAAGTTTCCAAGTCTCCTATTGGATGTAGTTTATGATTGCTTTGTCTTTTTTAGACCAAGAACACCAGGCACTGTAAGTTACAATGTGTAAGAAGAGACATATGGTACCTCTCAAAGAGGGATGTTTCACTGATGTAAAGCAATAACACAGAATCAGACACAATTCCTGGCTATCATATGGGCTGAATAATGCAAGGTAATAATTGAGAGAAAAAGATGATAAGATAACCACATAAACCAAAGTTCTTCAGAGAGCAAGGTCACTGATAGGTGAAGAAGCACTAAAAGTCAATATTCTCAACTAGCTGAACAAGAGGCCATATTAGTTGTTGTATGATATGACACTCAGGGCTTCTTAAACTTTTCCCATTCCTGACCTTCATTGCTTCTTAAATTGTGAATTTAAGAAATGTAAGAAGCATTGATGGCATCTAGGTGGCAGAGTGGATAGAATGCTGGACCTGGGAGTCCTGAAGACATGAGTAAGAATCTTGCCTCTGATTATGGACAAGTCACTCAACCTCTGTTAGTTTTACTTTTGTTCTCTGCTAAAACAGAATAATTACAGCACCTACCTACCAGGGTTGTGGTTAGGGTCAAATAAGATGATATATGTGAAGTGATTTGCAAACCTTAAAGTGTTACATAAATGTCAGCTATTGTTATTACTACTACTATTATAATTTTAGTTAGATGGAAGCTTTGACATAATCTGATTCAAAATACTCATTTTAGAGATGAGTTAAACTTAGACCAAGACAGGTGAAATGATTTGCCATTAAACCCAGGCTGTCTAACTCCCAGTTCATTGCTTATACCAGTAGGCCATAAGTGGTTCTACAGAAAGAAAAAAAAAGGAACTTTCATTTTAAATATGATTCAATATATTCTACTCCCAAAATATCCATTTTGAAGCCTATCAAATTAAATTATATTAGTTCATAGGATCAGAGAATTAGAATGAAAAAGGACATCACAGGTCATTTAAGGTAACTTTATTTTTTCAGTAAAAGAAAGTGAGGGGCCCAAAGAAATTAAGAGATTTGATCACACAGATAGTAAATTACATATCTGGGATTTGAACCTAGGTCCTTTGACTTCATATAAAACACTCTGTTGCATCATGCATTTCTTCAGAAACAGATTCCCCAAAAAACCCAGTCATAGAAATCATTGCCAAAGTTAAAATACTCCTGACCTGGGGCCACTATGCTTCTTTCTTATGAAAGTTTTATTTTATTTTACTTCTTTTTGTTTTTGTTTTTCTCTAAGTGGGGCAAGGGGAGGGGAGAGAAAATAAATGCTTGTTAATTAAAAAAATAAAATTTAATTAAAAACAAGTAAAAAGAAAAGAATAAATTGAACATATTGACAGAATCTAGCTTATCCTAACCCCAAAATAGTGTGTAGAAGAAATAAAAGCAATAAACAACAATTGCTCTCACATTAGCTAAGCCAGAACCAAGTATTCATTTGGCTGGATCATGAAAGAGCCCTCAGCAAAGAGCCCACCGAAAATAAGTGTGTTGAACAACAGTGTCAGGAGAAGTTATTGCGTCCAACTGCTGTCTGGAATGAATGTAGACCTCCAAACTTAATATATCTTTCCCCATTACCAAAGTTCAAAGAAATAGAAACCTTAAATCAGTTTAACAGATTGTCTTTGAAAATTAAGACTAAGCATATCTGACTCTGATAACTCAAATTCAATAAATATTCAATGTGGTCAGTTTCTAGCTGTCACCATTAAAATGACGCCTTGATTAGGCATAAAGTCAACAAAATACCCCCTCAACAAGCTCCAATTGTATACACATCCTAAGGAAATAAATTGCTCACAATGCTATCTATAAGAAAATAGTCTAGATGGTACAGAGAGATGAACTGACCTCTCTTATGGAAATCATCTTTACTCTGGTATCTTTATATGCATAAAAGGATATAGCTTTGAAAAAGTCTCATTTTCTCTGTAATAATTGTCTGTTTTTAAAAAGCTATCAGCAGGTGCACCTCATTTCAACAGCCTCTTGTCCTTCATAATACAATATGCATCCCGATTACACAGTACAGAATAAAAAGCAGAAAAACATCAGTGAGGGTAGTTCAATTAAATGCAACATAATCTCTGCAGCACAAAAATGATTCTGCAACTGAAATCAAGTTCTAATGAGAGAAAAAAAAGGAATATATTTCCACATATTTTTAATTATATAGAATTTCCTCAAACATGATTTTTCATAATATATTCCATTAAGTTAACATCATATTTGAAGAAAGAGCATTTTCCGATTCCATTTTAAGCCTGATTTTGAGCAATTACAGTGTCATTGTTCTGTGGTAGAAAGGTTGAATTCATTTACTGTGTGGTTATGCTAGTTATGATTGATGTCTCTTCTCCAAATGATAAACCAATCACCCCAATGATGTAATGTCATTTTAAGAGTGCTATAATCACATTTCTCTCCAACTAGAAGCTCTGATGAGTTCTAATAAAGATTTATGGTAGATTAAAGGCCTTCATAATATCAACAATGGATTGCTCATTTGATGAAAGATTTGATTAGGTAATTTAAAAAAAAAAAGAATACGAGTTTACTAAATATATCAGGACTGGCTATTGGGAAGGGCATGGCTATCACGAGTGGCTGTCTGTCACTTCATGCCCAGAAGGAGTCCTCTTAAATTCATTTGGGTGGCCTCTTCTAATTGTAGATGTTGAGGCCAACAGTGACATATGTTCATGCATGAAGCCAAAGCACTCCTTTCCATGACAAGTATAATCTCATTAAGCCATGGTCTTGGCAGAGACTTCTGTTTCCTATTGCCCAGTAACACTTTGAAGGTAAAGGTGAGAGATGAATTTCTTGAGTGACCAATTCAGAAATTATAGAAGAAACTGAGGTCCCTATCACCAATACAGGAAAAAAAAAAAAAAAGGACAAGACAAAACTCTCCCAAAGTGTGGCTCAAAAAAATTCCATCCTTGGGCATCTAGGTGGCCACTGGCCCTGGAGTCAGGAGGATCCGAGTTCAAATGCGGCCTCAGGCACTTAACACAAAAACTAGCCATGTGACCTTGGGCAAGTCACTTAACCCCAATTGCCCTCCAAAAAGAAAAAAAAAATCCATCCGAAGTACTAGAGACAGGTGGATAAGATACCGAAGTATCCCTAAAATATTGGTGGATTTGATTTCTATAGGAACAATTAGGTAATGCCGACCTCAGGCAGATTATGGAAAGAACAGAAAGAAGGCTTGTTTCATGATCAGAGCTGTTGGGGACAGGCAGAGTTCAGATCCTGTTCTCTCCTAGAAGTTATAGGATCTTTACACATGAGGGTTTGTCTATGAATGAAGCTAGTTCAGATGCCTTCACAGTGGTCATTCTGGTCCCAGAGGTCTCAGGCCAACAGATACAATGTCATTAAGGGGGCACAAACATCATATTTCACTCTGGCCAGATGTTTCTAGTCAGCAGAATGAGAGGTCAGTTCATCTCTCTGCAACACCTAGACCTTTCCTTATAGATGGCATTGTGAACAAAGTATTTTCTGAGGATACACATACACACACACATATGGAGCTTATTGAGAGGGTATTTTGCAGACTTTATGCCTAATCAGGGCATCATTTTGATGGTGCCAGCTAGAAACTGATCACATTGACTATTTATTGAATTTGAGTTATCAGAGTCAGATATGCTTAGTCTTAATTTCCAAAACCAATCTGTTAAGCTGATTTAAGGTTTCTACTGATTTGCACTGTGGTAATAGGGAAAGATATATTAAGTTTGGGGGTCTATATTCATTCCAAACAACAGTTTAAAATTTAATATTTAAGTTTTTTTATTCTGTGACAATGACAGAGCTAGGCAGATCCTCATAGGTTATTGAATCCAAGTCACTTATTTCACAGATGAGAATTCTGAGGTACAGAGAGACTGAATGATTTGCCCAACATCCCACAGGCTCTAAGTGTCAGAGGCAGGATATGAATCCAGATCCTCCAGCACCAAAGTCAGTGTTCTTTCCAGTATTCTACACACAGCCTGTTATCTGAAAACCACAGACCTAATTGTTAAAGTGAATGTGAGGGCAATGTTTACTACCAAGCCACATGATCAGTGTATTAGATCCAATCAAAGTCACATAAACATGAATCACTGGAAATGTCCCTTTAAACTTGGCACAGGACTCAGGGACCATATCAAGTATATATGCACTTTGAAAGTAAAATTCCCCAAACAACTGAAGCAGCACAAGTGAGATGTCACCCATCATAAAACAAAGGCACCTTATGTACACATACACTAGAAGGGCATTGATGTTCCCTCAAGTGGGATCATAATGGAAATGATACAAAACTCAACTTTAAAATTTAACAGCTTACTTCTGTGTTCCAACTTTGAGACAGTCCTGCTTTTATTTGGAGGTCTGGGGAAATTCCTCCTATTCCAGGAGGCCACCAACCCTCATTAAGATCAACAAAGTTTTGAAAAAGTTTTATTAAGGGGGAAAATAGGTGGTACAGTGAATAGAGCACTAGCCCTGGAGTCAAGAGAACCTGAGTTCAAATCCGGCCTCAGACACTTAACATGTACTAGCCATGTGACCTTGGGAAAGTCACTTAACCCCAATTGCACGGCCTTTTCCCCTCCAAAAAGCCAAAAAAAAAAAAAAGCTTTATTAAAAGCTTTTCTTCAGCAATGCAGATATACTGGTAGTTTTTGCATTCTTTAAGTCTTTACTGAATAAAAATACTCTAGACAAGAGATTCTCAACCATTTTTTAGGAGCTATCATAGAGAGACCCCTTTGGCAGTTTGTGAAGTCAATGGACCCCTTATCAGATTAAGGTTTTTAAACACAAACAAAAAAATAGAACACATGGGATTACAAAGGAAACCAATTATATTGAAATAAAGATGTGTATTTTTTTCTTATCCACAATTATGGACCCTTTGAGGATCTGTAGACCCCAGGTTAAGAACTCTTTATCTAGAATGAAATGAAGGAAGGGGAAAAATAAATGTCATTTGCCTTGAAAATGAAATGCCTCATTACTAGAAATGTTTTTACTCTTTACTCCCTGCCACACTTCCCCTCCCCAACCCCTTGTTTTGAGCAAAAAAATGTTTACATGACAGACATACACAAACAATCACACATCCAAACTTGATGTGTTTGCTGTTTCCTTACCACTGCTGGAGGCTTGCTGGGGCCCTGAGCATGCTCTGAGCAGATATGAATTAGGGGAGAATTCCTCATCAGGGTTGGTGTCCATGATTTGATGGGAGGTGTTGCTGTCTAGCAATGGCATCTGGCAGCTAACTGGTGGAGGATTATGGGAGCTAGGCAGCTGAGCAGATGGGAGAAGGCTAGACGAGGATGTAGGTGGAATGGGACGACCTGGGAAAGAGGACAGAGGGATCAAAGGTCAGCAATGAATGTAATGATATAATATCCAGAAAGTTATACTGAAATTGGCTAGAAACAGAAAGGTTTAAAAAAAAATCGTGCCCCACTGAAACACTGCATGTGTTATTAGAGGTAGTCCATTGTGTAAACTTATACCGGAGGAAGTGTTATCTGTCATTTCAGAAACAACATGACATCCATCTGCAAGGGTTAGGTAAGGTAAGATCAAGTGAAAAGGGATTAAGACCTAATACCCACACCAAAGTATTGGCCACACTTGTTTCCCCATGGTTTCCATGGAGAGATTCTTTAGCAGGATCTCAGTCCTTCAGTCAACATTTATTAAGCATTTCCTATGTTCCAGACACTGTGTTAAGCCCTGAGGAGAAAAAAAAAAGGGGACAAAAACACCGTTCCTGTCCTCAAAGAGCTCCCAGTCTAATGAGGGAGACATCATGCCCAAAGCTGCTAAGCAGAACAAGGAAGAGGGAGGAGCCAGGACGCGGCATGCTCCTGAGAGATCCTGAGTGCTGGTTACTCTTTTCTCCCTCTGGGTACATCCTCCACCTTTCCTTTCATGTGGTTTGTAACACCTGGCAGCCAAATTACCAGGAAAAGATAATCACAAGGTAGAGTTTCACCTGCTTTATGCGTACATCTATGAAACCCCTCAGTTGCCCAGACTTTTTCTTTTTTAGTTCTGCAACTATGAAGATGTGCCAGCCACAGCAAGTAAACAATCATGGCTCCAAAGCTAAGAGAGGTCAAGTGGGTGATGGTGAGAAGGAAGAGCTCGGGGAAGGAAGAGTGGAGGGAAAACCCGAAAGGGGGCTCTGTCTGCATACCTACAGTGTGATCCTCCCTCACCTCTGCCTTCTAGCTTCTGACTAAAGTCAGCTCAGGTGCCAACTTCTGACGCCACCCATTTCTAGCACCCTCTTCCTCCAAAATCACTTTGTACTTACTTAACTATATGTAGTTCCTCCAAAAGAATGAAAGTTCCTTTAAACCAAGAGCTGTTTTTCTTTTTGTACCCACATTGCCTAGCACAGCATATGATACATTATGTCGGTATAAATATGTGCTTTATGAATGAATGAATAAGGTTCCTTCTAAGCACCAAGGTTAGAAAGCTCCCTGGCCCTCAAGGAATCATCTTCTTACAGGTGTTCTCCATTTAAGGAAATCCCATATATACAACACAAAACTTACAAAGGAGATGAATTTTGAGAGAAGGGTTATTCCTTACAGAGGTTCTCCTGCAAAAGTGTCTTTTAAATGATGAGCTTTTCTAGTACGTTTCAATGTTTGCTTACATATGATTGGCATTTGATGCTATTTTTCTCATTGTCTTTTATGTCCTCCACTCCTATGAAAGCAGAGACATTGTTCTTTTTCCATCTGTACCCCTAATGTTAAGCATAGTGTTTGGTATATGGTAAATTCTTTTTTTTTTTAAAGCAATTGGGACTAAGTAACTTGCTCAAGGTTACACGGCCAGGTGTTTCTGGGTGGGTGCTAACTGTCTGAGCCTGGATTTGATCCCAGGTCATCCCGACACTGGAGCCGGTGCTCTTACTCGCTGTGCTACCTGGCCACCCCCACATGGTAAATTCTTAATAAATGCTTTTTCATTCATTCATTTACAAGATGACAGAGCCATGGGAGGGCAAAAAATATTTAAAGGTAAAAAGATTAGAAGCCTCTGTCCAGTGAAGGACAGCCATAAATGAAGATAAAGTATCCCTGAAATCATGTCAATTAGGAGTGAATAGGATTTGATTTACTAAAATTTAGTGTGCATATAAGTGTTGAAGATCATGGCCCCAGTATGATAAAAACACTCAGTATACCTAAGAGCACTATGTAGATTGAGGCTGCTATTATTGTTGCTGCTGCTAATAATAATTACACCTGTACTGCCAAATTTCAAAGCCAACTTAGAATGTGAGTTATTACTCCATCTCACTGGCCCAAGCTCACTGATACCACTGAATGAACGGTTTCTTCCATGTATCTCTCTTCTTTAAGAGATAGTCTAAATAAATTGTTGACTTTTAAGTAATTAGGAAGGAGGGGGGTGGGATGAAGGAATAATAATGATCATTGTAGGAATTTAAAGAATGGAAAAGTGATGGGGACTAGAACTTTAGGGAGACTTCACAGAGGACCTGACTTACAGTAGGCACTGAATAAATGAGTGTTAAAATAATAGAATTTAACTGATGTGAAGAATTTTGGTGGAGACAAAGGGATATTCCAAGCAGAGTAAGTTTTCATGGGGACATTTTCCTGAGATTTAAAAATAAACATAAAAATCTGGAAATCCCTTTATCTAAGCTACAATACCCTTCTACAACCTTCTCCCATGATGCAACTGTGTTACGATGTCAGAAGTGGACACTTGAGACATAACATTACTTAACCTTATTCAAAACCATTGAACATAACCTGGGGATTCCAAAGTTAGGGCCATTGAAACAGAACTTATGTAGTGTTGATGCCTACTTAACATCAAGGTTCTAGCCAGGAACAAATTTTAACTTAGATAATCGATTAGGTTTTAAAGTTTGTCTTATCGTGGGCATATCTGAGACTGAGTACTATACAACAGGGATGGCCCGAAGCCAATTTTTAAATTCCTTTGAGCAACTGAGGTGGAATTAAATTCAAGTTTTCTAAGAGCCTGATATGATAGTTGCTGTGAAATCATTCTCTACATGAACTTTTTTGAAATTTCGTTAAGCCTGAATTCATTTCATAGAGTACAAGACAGAACTGCTTTTTAATTTGTACAGATACAGACAATGGAAGAACAGTGAAAGGACTGGGGTTACCAGAGTGCACTGAGACTATGCATCTCAAGCTAGTTTGATTCCTGTGATTCCCCTGCCCCTTCTGCTTCCAGAAAAGAGCATGCCTTTGTTACTCCTTAAATTCTGCGCCCTGGGACCTACTGTGAACGGTGATATTGCTCAATCCACAGATCTGTCCCAATCAACTGCTATCCTGTACTGTATTCGCTATGTAATTTTCTAATTTTGTCCAATTATGCTAACATTTTTTCCCCCTGTGACTGTTCCAACTGACAGAGACCATCTGCACAGATACAGACAGGTTCCAAAGTACAGTGGCAGAAGCTGAAAGTTAACATGTCTCTCTTCTCTCTTTGCTCTCTATTTTCTGCAAAACCACTTAAGGTGGCATGGCCCTCGGGTGTATTTCAAAGGTTACAGGGTGCACAGCAGATGGGACAGCTTTAATAGATTTGTTTAACACACATATATGCAAATATACTAAAATCTCATTAAGGTGACATTCTTCTTAGTTTTTATTTTTTATTTTTTAATATTCACAATTCAAGGCATAAGCAGCTATCCAGATGATTGGATTGATTCCCTGATGCCCTTCCAATAAAAATAGGGAATGATCCAAAAATGTCTAATTTAAGGTCTATTTTTTTTCTGGTCCCAAATTAATGATGGTTTACTATTTTTTCAACTCCTACAATTAGTATTAGAGACAAGACTCCTCATGGCTGGTAACTTTACCTACTTCTGCTATGGATCAATGGTGTCCGGGTGGAAATCACGAGATAGGATATGCCAAAAGCAGCAAGGTTTGCATTCTTTAGAGTGATGTCTCTCTTAAAGCATCATTCTGCTTCTTAAACTGATTCTAATTTGCATGAAATATCTGTACCACCCCAAGGCCAATCTATTGCATTTCCTTCTTCCCTTCACTTCCCAAATCCCTGCTACTCTGAATAGGGATTTGAAAACAGTTGTTGGCTTAGAGTAGTGTGAAACTTTCTGGATCCATTTCCAAATGTACTTAAAAGAAACTGGATCATTTTTTTCATTCATGGAGATGCAAAAATGTGTAAGTAATGCTCATATTTTTCACATGTTGTCAAGGATGAGGATTATATGGGGGAAAAATAGATAAGAAATGGAGAAGGGTGGGGCAATGCACACTCCGAATCCTGTATTAAATCTGAAGTTAAATTATTTCATGAAATTCTAATTGCTCACTACTAAAGAAGGACATATGAAAAGAGCAAAGGATGTAAATCTAGGAGAGATCTTAGAAAGGTAGAGTGTAGCTATTTCTTTGCCCTGTGGAACTATCTTAGAACATATTGGAGAAGCACATCTAGAAAAGGAAATGAAATAAGTTCAGAACACAGGTTTGTCCTGGAACTATCCACAGAGTTTGTAACTTTTATTTTTTTAAAGATAATATCTTGAAAAAAAAAGGAAAGAAATGATTGATGTGAGAAATGAAAAAAAAATCTACTCTGCCTGGTGAGATGAAGAAATTGTTCATGAATAACTTCATCCACGTGAAAAATATAACCTCTATCAAGGTCAAATTGATCTCTAGAGACACTAACACAGAGTCATTGGTGTTTCACAAAGGCCATATTGACACAAGGCCAAACATCTGGTTGAAAAGTGAAAAATTCAGTCAATGAGCCAGATGTTTCCACAATACTTGGCATTGTGTGAATGAAACCTCCAGATGAATTTTCACTTTCCCTACAGATGTTTTAATGTTGCACAGACAAAGCCAAAATCTCTAGAGGTTACAGAGAGTAGTTCAGGTGAAACATAGGAGAGAATAGATATATTTTCAGTATCTGAGAGATTTCTTCACCTCATTTTATGCATTCCCTGTTTCTTTGAAAATATAATCCTCCTTGCCCCTTAAATTACACTTTTAAATCAGCAGGAAAGTTCTTCAGAAAAGACACCAAATTCTAGGACGACTGTCTGGTTTTGATTACAAGAGAGCAACTAAGCTTCTTATCTGACTTGCATAAAAATTCAAGGCAGTGTGAGGTCCCCATCATCAAAGTAGACTGTGGCCCAGAGAGGTTCTGCCAGAGGTACTATCATAAATGCACACGGTGTTATTGTACAGTGAGAAGCCACAGGAGGGTGGCCTCCCAGCTAGGTTCCCTGGCTCAGGTTTCTTTCCTACTCCTAGTCAATTTTGCACATCCCAACCAGATTCATCTTGTTAAAACATTTAATTCATGAGGGGACATCACTGCTCAAAGATCCACATTCAGCCCATACTACTTCCCATGGGGTTGGAGCTTGAAGGGACCTCCGGGCTTATCTTTGCAACCCCTTCATTTTACAGATAAAGGAATTGTGGTCCATGGAGGTTAAATGACTTGTCCAGCATCACACAGGTTCTAAGTGTCAGGGGTGGGATTCAAAGACAGAGCCACTGACCTCAGGTTCTGCACACTTTCTACTATATCTTACTGCCTTTCAGAGAGTGAAGCCCAACCTTAAGGTGATCCTTCAAATAGATACTTCTATCTAATCTATCCAGCCTTACTCTTAATGTGAGGATCAGGCTGGTCTCCTTATTGTTTCTACTTCACTCCTATCCTAGCCTCTATCCTCATGTCTCTGAGGGAGAGAGATCTAGAACAAGAGAGAGAGGAGAGAGAGAGAGAGAGAGAGAGGTGGGAAAGAGAGGGAGGGGGGAGAGACAGAGAGAGAGAGACAGAGAGAGAAAGAGAGACAGAGAGAGAGACAGAGAGAGAAAGAGAGACAGAGAGAGACATAGAGAGACTGAGACAGAGACAGACAGAGACAGACAGACAGAGACAGAGACACAGAGACAAGAGAGAGACAGAGATAGAGACAGAGACAGAGAGAGAGAGAGCAACCTCACAAGCATACACACCAATCATTTCTTTTCTCCACCCCAGTCTCCTCACCCCTCCCCAGGCTGTGATTTTGTGAGGGGTCCAACATAGCAACTCTCAACCCCAGCAATGGCCTCATTGGTTTCCAGCAGCACATGGTGAAGTAGAGATATTCAATTTCTCGTCCTACTTCTTCAATTAAAAAAAAGAAAAAAGAAAAAACTGCCTGAAGCAAGTGAGTTTCTAGCTTCAATCACAAATGCACAACTGAAGGGACCCTAATGAATCCAGCAAACAAGGATTTTAAAGTGCAGAAAATGTTCTTTGTTTCCTGCTGCTCAGGTGCGGTGCCTAACTTAGGCTGTGATGTGTGAAGACTTCACATATGTATGTTTTTATTTATGTCATATTGTCACATCTTTGAGTAGCTCTTTTGTTTTCAATGAAAAATTCTAAGGCAATTATTAGGAGGGCACAGAAGCAGTTTGGTGTAGTAGAGATGGTGACTGGACTGGGAGTGAGGGAGACCTAGTTTCCAAAACTGAAGTTTTACAACTGAGAAACCCTGAGCTAGTCACTTCTCTTTCCTGTGATTCAGGCAACACCACATGATTCGTTTGCTATTGTTAGAGGGAGTTCCCACACTGGAAACTCCTCCACTCAGATGAAACCACGGCTCCTTTGTATTCTAGTAACAGGAGCTAAATTCAGTAGGATGTCAGGCTGGATCACAATTGGACAGCATTGTCAATGATCTCAAGCTATTTGCTGTTGGAAAAGCTCATCTCTTTAATGTCAGTATTTCCCCTAGGGATGTTATATGGCTTGCCTCTGGAAAATTGCAAGGCTCCTTTCATGACCCCAAACGTCTCCTTGAAACAGAGGTTCATCTTTTTAATACTCATATTCTATGGGTGGTGTTGTCTGGCTGCAAATATTGGGATATGAAAGATTAAAAAAAATTAAAATGAATTCCTATCAGGGAACAATGGAGGGGCTTGTTGGCGGTGTAAGCAGGCTGTCCTACCATTAGTTTAAGAAAATAAAAAAACTATAAAGAAGAACTGGAATAAAGGATATCATCAAAGAAATGGGTAATGGAAAAAGGAGATGGATTGAGTATGTGGTGAGGAACTGGGCTAAGTAAGTGAGTGACTCATGGATTGGCTGTGTGCTACACAGCAGATGGACTCAGGAAGAGCCAAGTTCAAATTCAGCTGTAGATGTTTCCTAGCAGTGTGATTCTGAGTTAGTTACTTAACCTCTTACTCAGTTTACTCCCCTGTAAAATGGGAATAATAATAGCACCTGCCTCCCAGGGTTGTTGTGGGGATCAAGTAAGATATTTGTGAAGTGCTTAACAGAGTGCTTGGTACATAATACTCGCTATATAAATGCAAGCTATTATTGTTATTATTATTTATTATTAGAATAGTTTCAAGAGGAATCAAGTAATCCCCCTACTTAGCAACTTTGGTGACCCCCCCCCACCTTGTGGTGAACTTATGGAAGGACAAGGATAAAATGTCTCACGAGATGGGCAGATACGCACAGGCTGCTTACTAGCATTCATACATTTCAATGAGACCACAGATCTATTTGAGCATTGACTATTTGATTAATGCTATATAGCTGCTAATCCTGGGGAACCACAGTGGCCATGCTACTGAGTATGTGCCTGGGTCCTGACCACTTGCAGTGACACATGTGTCCTGACCTAAGTAATTTCCTAGTGTACGTCCTGGCTGCTTCCGGTGAGACATACTACGTGTCTCTTGATAAGGGACACGCTAAACCAGAAGCTTCTTATCGATGTCTTTGTGATACCCCTCATTTGCTCTCCTCCATTATGTGAGGTAGGGTTTCATCAAAGAGGACTAGCCCCCGGACATTAAAATATGCCCACCCAGTAAACCGTAAAGTGAGATACAACTTCTCTCACTCAGTTTCTTCAACCGTAAAATGGGGAAAATAATAGCACCTATCTCACAGGGTTGTTGTGAGGATTAAATGAGATAATATTTGTAAAGTATTTAGCATAGTTCCTGGTACATAATAAGATATGAGAGAAAGACAGACAGAAAGAGACAGACAGAGAGAGAGAACAGAGACAGAGAAGAGAGAGAGAAAGGAAGAGAGGAAGAGAAAGACAGAGATAGAAGAAGAGAGAGAGAGGAAAAGAAAGAGAGGAAGAGAGGGAAGAAGAGAGAGAAAGAGAGAGAGAATAATTATATAAATGTTTATTCTCCCTTCCTCTCTTTTCTTCCTCTTCAGAACCTGCAGTTTAGGACTTTCCCAAGCTTCCTTAGACTTCCCAAGGAGAGGGGAAGAAGATTTCTCTCTTTCCTCCCTGGGGAGATATGGTACCTTGAACCAATGGTAGTTAGTTCACAGGGTTGTCTAGGCAAGCGTGAGATTGGCCCTCAAGTTCCAAGTGCCTCTATGCCTTTTTTTTTGGAGCACAGGTGAATGAAGAGTGATGCTGAGGTCAGTGGATTGGTTTTTTTGTTTGTTTTTTGGTTTGGTTTTTTTTTGGGGGGCAGCGTAGCGTAAATTCAAGAGTTTGAAATCACCTGTTCTGTAGTCTTTATATATGTTTCATTTTTTAATGTTTTAAGCACTGATCTCCTAGGAGAATATAATAACAGAAATGGGTTACTATTCCATGTCAAGATGTGTTTTTTGGGGTCTTTCATGTTTTAAGCACTTGTTTGGAAGTAGAAGAAATAAATAGCTATCCTGTACCTCCTCTACTTTGTATACTAAATAACTTTTTAGAAGGGACGCCATTCATCAAGACATTGCATCTCTCAGCTCCGGGCATTCTTTCTACTTGTCCCCAACGGCTGGAATGCTCTCCTTCCACATCTCTGCTTCCTGGCTTTCCCTAGCTTTCTTCAAGTCCCATCTAAAACCCCATTTTCTGCAGGAAGTCTTTCCCAGCCCCTCTCAATCCTAGCGCTTTCCCTCTTTTAATTTTTCCTACTTAACCTTTATACAGCCTGCCTGTATATTTTCTGGTTGTCTCCCCCATTAGACTGGGAGCTTCTAGAGAGCAGTGACTACTGTCTTTGCTTCTTTTTGTGTCCCTAGGACTTAGCATAAGGCCTGACAGGTAGAAGGTGCTTAATAAATATTTATTGACTGACTAATCCCTTGGGAGGAGGTCTCAGAGATAAAAGGAGGCTTTGTTTTTGTAATTGTACCTAGAATTCTACTCTTGGGTGTGGATGTAATGGGACAAAACAATGGCAAAAAGACTGAATCCTGTCTTGGTTAGTATAGAATCCAGTCCCTGAGAGCCCAGAGCTAGGGCCTTTTAGTAGGTCAGCAGATTTGCTACACATGGAATACCATGATCTCAGGGCAATCAAAATTAGAGTGATGCAAAAAACAATGGAAAGATCCTCAGTGGGTTTGAGTAACATACAGCAAGTTATAAAGCGGCATAAATTCCACCAAGTAGGTCATTTCAGAACTGGAAGAGCCTTGGCAATCATCTAGCGCCTCCCCTCTTTAGAGAAATGGGGAAATCTTGGCCCAGTAAAGGATTCCTATTATTATTGTTCAAGGCTGCACAGGTTACATGTGGACTAGAAAAGGTCAACTGTGACTGTCAAAGAATGACACAGAATACTGGAAAAGAAGGGTGCCACATCAGGTTGTAAGAATGAAAAACAACTAACTGATGGACAATCTTGAGGGATCTAGGGACATGCTCAGAACATTAAAAGCTCAACTATGTTGGGACAAGAATCAAACTGCAGGAAAAAATGGGAAAGAATTGAGTTATACTGGTGAAGGAAGGACCCACAATAGATCGTATTTATATAATGCTTTAAGATTTGCAAAGTACTTTATAAATATTATATCACTTTATCCTCACAACAACCCTGGTAGAAAAGGAGTTATTATTATCCCCATTTTACAGATGAAGTCTTGAGGTAGAGGTTAAGTGACTTGCACAGGGTCATGCAGCTAGTAAGCGTTTAGGGCTGGATTTGAACCTTCCTTCCTATTCAGGACTCTATCCATTGTGCCACCTAGTTGCCACTGGGGTATATGCGATTTTATATTCTTTCTTTCTCTTTCTATATTAACATATATAGGTATCATGTATGTACACACATATATGCATACAGATACACTTACATGCACATACACACACAAATTAAAACTTAAAACTGCACTAATACTTTTGGGATACCCTATATAGTGACATATAAAGAGATACCCATGCAGATACATATGCACATATAAACAGACCTATATAATCATACATACCAATATACATATACACATACGCTTCATTGATATTTTAGGATTATCTGGCCAGAGTTTTTTTTTTTCTCTCAGAGCCCCTTAAAGGCTGCCGCAGGCAATCCAATCAACCAGATAAGCTGTACTCTAGGGAAAGCCCTGTTTTTATAAAACAACTTAATTTGTTCTACCCCCAAATAACCTTATTTTTAATTTTTGCAACAAGAAATCTAATTGCCCACTTCACTTCTACTCAGGAAAATCCCCAAAACCCAGTTAAGCATTTTCTTGAAAAACAAATCTTTACAAACTATCCATTGTAAAAAAAAAAACGAAGAAAAATAAAGTTTTGTCTAAGCTGTTAAAACTAATTTATTGAAAAGCTTTGTGCTGGGTCTGCCCCCAATTTAAAGACTCTTTTTGGAGTCCAAGAAAGGCGGGTCCCCAAAGGTTTTCCCTGGATAGATTCATGCATCGTTAGCATATTCCACCAAGACATTGCATGTTTATATATCACATCTTCTCTGCAGCATGGTACTTTGGAAGGTACCAAAAATAGATCAGGATCTAGATGGAGAGTGAAGTTTATTTTAAAATAATATGATTTCAATAGTTTTATAATGGTGGCAATCTTCATATTCATGAGATTAAAAAGAAGTTAATTTGCGCTATTTTCACATCTGTAGGCTACAGATTGCCAGAAATCTCTACCTTATCTGCAATGACATAAATGTTTATCAAAAGCAATAGATTTTCAAATAACCTCCCATCCAGGGATGTCAAGGTGCCCCATGAACACTAATTAAATCTTCTAACCCTTCTAAGATGAGATAGCGTTATATATTTCCAAACTTTCTAAAATGGGATGATGCTATTAACATCTTGAATGGATACATTGTCAAACTAAGACATAATGAAAGGGGCCTCCTTACCTTATGGCCAGTCACCACTTATTTACTGACTGCTCAGTCTTGTGATAAGTGCTAATGGAATATATGGCAGCATACATGTTCCTTGACCTCAAGAACCTTATGTTTTACCTTGGAGCAGTAGTATAAAAAAAACATGAAATAAGACTCAACAAAATAAGGCAATACAAGAGAGTGTAATTTTGTTTTGGATCACCTAGTTGAAGTCAGAAAGACCCAAGTTCAAATCTGGCCTCAGACATGTACTAGCTGGGTAACCCTGGGCAAGTCACTTAACCCTATCTGCCTCAGGTCCTCATCTGTCAATGAGCTGGAGAAGGAAATGGCAAATCACTCCACTGTCTTGCCAAGAAAACCCCAAATGGGGTTATGAAGATTTGGACATGACTGAAAAGACTCAATAACAACAAAAATAATTTTGTTAATGGATGAGAAGTTGTCAGAGAGGTACCGAATGATCAGTAATTTACTGTATGTCATTAGTTACTGAATAATCAACAAACGATCATAGCATGACCGGCGCAACGTCACAGAGCAAGGACTAAGCTAAATAGACAGTCAGCATTGGGATAGCTAGCACTGACTATCCACCCAGCTTAGTTCTTGCCATGTGGTATGATGAAGAAGGCATTAGATCTGAAGTCTGAAGATCTGGGGTTCAATCTTGACTTTACCTTTTACTCCCAATATGACCCTGGTTAAGTCATTTTTGTCAATCTGGGACATTATTGCCGCACTCAAAAAAAAAAGTGGTTGGACCAGGTAATCTCTTAAGTCTTACCTAGCTCTGGAGTCTGTGAAATCTGTAAAATGAGTACAACAGACTAAATCATCTCAAAATTCCCTTACAATTCTAAAATCCAATTATCAATCATCTTTAATTACATAAAGTGATGGGAAGGGAATTGTGAAAGGTTTGAGGAAGCCAAACATCCCCAAATCTTTCTCTTCTGTTCTAGTACTTTTCCTGAAAAGCAAAAGGGATTATAACAAAAATTAGGTATTACTTGGTGAATTTTATATTTCATTTGTGAGCCATTATAATACTGTTTTCTTGAAGCCTGCTATATAAAGTTGGATCTACATGAGGCAAGCATTCCAAATTTAGACAGATTGATTGATAGAGATATATAGATCTCTCTCCTCTCTCTCTCTCTCTCTCTCTCTCTCTCTCTCTC
>NW_027186372.1:13484944-13604623 GCF_028583685.1 Petaurus breviceps papuanus
GGAAATTGTTTGGCAAGAGTAAGCCCTGTTTCGAATACTTGGAGAAGGCATAAAGGCCTGATCTGCCTGTGACTGCTGCAGTTTGAGCCTTGGACTATCAGGCTCCAGGAGATATAAACAGTCCTCAACCCAAATTAAATGTGTGCCCTCCTAATTAGCATTATAAATATAGGTTTGCCTGAGCCAGAGTTGATAAAATTACAGTGTTGGGCTGGAAAAGAATCATCTGCTCTCCCATATGGATACAATAGCCATTGGTTTTGCATGCTTGGAACAAGGTCCAATCTCTTGACAGGTCAGCTTGGGGAGCTAAGGTAAATACCAAGGAAGCAGCCTAGGGCCAGGCCTAGCTGTGCTGGAACCAACTTGCTCTGTGAATGCCAAAATGGAGGGGGGTTTATTCCTGAATTCTGAGGAGAACGGTTCTTAGCAGTAAAAATATGGTGGTGGAGATTGGCTTGAATTCCACCTGTAGGGATTCACAAATATGTCTCATAAGAGGTCTGGCCTTCCTGGATTCTATGATACACATCCTGGAATTTAAATGTCTTCACAGCAGTCATTAGATAGAGTCATGTAATAACTATCTCCAGCACTTTAGAGTGGTTCCAAGGTGGTCCTCAGCAGCCATCTCACCCAACTCCCTCATTTCATAGAGCAGGGGTTCTTAACCTTTTTTGGTGTCCTGACGATCCCTTTGTCAGTTTAGTAAATCCTTCAGACCCCTTTTTAAATGTATAAAATAAATTAGACTAAAAGGAAACTAATGATATTGAAATATAGTTATAACATATGAAAAAAACCTTCAGATTCATAGACTTTACTTTATGAACTCTAAAACCGAGGTCCACTAGGGTCCCTCAGCCTGCCCTGCATCACATGGCCTGTTAATAGACATATCTAGGAATTGTAAAGTACAGGGAAGGAAAGACCTGCCTTCCTATCAGTTCATATGACCATTTGTTCTTGGGGTTTCAGTTATAATTTGAAAAAACATTTATGAAATAGCTACAGTGTGTAAGGTACTATACAACAGGCACTTGTTAATATTGTTTCGTCCCACTCTTTGGGACACCGTGAACTGTACTATCCATGTGGTTTTCTTAGCAAAGATACTGGAGTGGTTTGCCATTTCCTTCTCCAGTGGATTAAGGCAAATAGAGGCCAAGTGACTTGCCTAGGGTCACACAGAGAATAAGTATCTAAGGCCATGTTTGAACTCAGGTCTTCCTGACTCCAGGCTCAACACTATCTACTGAGTCATTTAAATGCCTCTTAGGCATAGACAATGTAAAAAAGCTCAAGCTCTAGAGCAATTTTTAGAAAAGGTCTCTTTTAGGCCGTATTAATAGAAATAGAGTATAATGCAACTATAAAAATGTCCTGTGTCTTTAGGCTATGTTAAAAGAAATGTGGTATTGCACCTTCATAGAAATGAGCCCGACTATACTGTGCTGGCTCTTTGACTGCAGATCTCTGTTCAGTTCTAGATACCACACTTTAAGAGGGACAATGACAAAATGAAATGTATTCAGAGGAGGTTAACCAGTATGTTTGAGGGGTGGTTAATAGTACGAGGGACAAAAAGGAGAGTCATGAACCTGTGTGTCCAAATATATGAAGGGCTGACATACAAAAGAAAGAATAAATGTGTACCATGTTGCTCTGAGGGCAAAACCAGAACCTACATTGATGCTACAAGAGGGCAAATTTCAGGTTAACACAAGAAGGAAAGTCCTAATAAAGAAAGCTGTCCAAAAACAGAATGGTATTCCTGGTAAAGAAACTCCCCATTTGTAATCTGAGATCAGGGGATCAGCTGTCAAAAATACCACAATGGGGTTTCTTGAATTTGGTGGTAGGTTAAACTAGGTTGTATTAAATTATAAGATTTTATGGTTTTTTAAAGCTACTGTTCTCCGAGGCAGGGGAGGCCATGAGAGGTCAGAGGCCTAGCAGGTACTACTATTCTCCTACTTGGGGAATCAGAGATATATTTGCTCTAATCCCTTCCATCTTGCTGAAAAATGTCTAGCTCCCAGCTGAAACTTGAGACCCATATAGACTCATCCATCCTTAGAGGACTTAACTTTATTTAAAAGAAACATGTCACTGTGTTGAAATTTAAGCTCAAATTAATTATAGGAAATGTAATATTTAGGCAACCTCAGTTTCAGGATTCAGCATTTCAGCTTGAAGCAGTTTCCAGTATTAAATGGGAGATTATAACTGGTCTCAACATAATAACCCTTTCTGCTTTTATAGCTGCTTTCATCTGAGGATCTCAAAGCACTCTGCAAACAATAATTAATTTTCACCTGGGAGGTAAAGAAGCCTTCCTCTGGCTCATTTGTTAGAGCAGGGTGTGACTTGTCAATGATTAGGCAGAAAACACAAGGGGGGTGGTTGCTTCTCTCACCTACTTGCCCTACAATCAGACTAAGGAGCTGCATTGCCTCTTTCTAGCACTGATCTGGCAAATATTGACCTACTTTTAAAGGGATCCTGCCCCCTATTTTATAATAGCTAAATTCAGGCACAATAGGATTTCATTGGGGGTGGAGTTTCTTTCCTAAGAAACCTTCAGACCTGCCATGAAAATAAATAGGTGATCCATTTAGAACAAGTCTGGTTAATCCCAGGTGGGGATGCCTTGGTCTTATAAGATTTCTGTTAAATCTTACTGCTTTCTTGGCTCTCACCCCCTAATCACTGTTTCTGTAGATTCACAGAGCATCTCAACCACTTCAGGATATAAGCATCTGGTACAATTTTATTCCCTACTTATTTGGCAGCCCACCTAAAGGACGAGGGGGAATTGAGAGAGGCCCATGATAAGGAATCCTGGAAATCCTATAGGCTCCCACAATTCTCCTTCAGTAAAAAGACCCAGAGTGGCCAGAATGTAACCTTTTCTCTTGTGCAAATGCTAATGAGGATGCCCCTCCACCCCCCAAGCAGAGGAGTATGAAAAGTTCTCCCCATCCATTACCATACTTACACACTTGCTTCAGTGTCTTTATCTTCTCTCTCCTTCTCTACTTTATTTTGTGGTATTTGGTCACACCAAAGTTATCATTTTGTAACCTTATTGTGGAGCTCTTTCGTAAAAGTGGGATTTGAGGTTAATCAGGGAGTGCTGCCTCGTGTGGCCCTCAAGATTAAGACTGGGGAAATGGTATAGAAGTTCTCAGTCAACAGCTTCTGCTGCTGGCTCATATATTTTCTTTGTATGATGTCATGCTTTTCATTGAAAAATCTTTTCCCTACTCCTGCCTACCCTCCACCCTCACTACCCTATTAAGGCTTAATGGCCTATCATCTTAAAAAATAAAAAAAAATCCTGTGCTAACTGAATCTCATCTAATCCTAACAGTTATCACACCACCTGAGCAGTCACACAACCTGGGTTGAAAGACATAACAGAAGAAATGAAACGATACCAAAAATCACTGATTTTTAGAACTAGAAGGGACCCTTAGATATCATCTCATCCAATCTTCTCATCTGCAAGATGAGGAAATGAAGGGGCAGAGAAGTAAAGAGGCTTTCCCCTAAGGTCACACAACAAATTAGAGGCAGAGCCTTGCAGCATTCTCCCATTCCATGTGATTCAAAATGATGGTGACCTTTGCCTTGAAACTCCTCAGAGCTAGTTCAGCATTTATGGTTCTAGAGAGAAATAATGCTTGGTTCAATATCAAAAGAATACTTCCTTCTGAGGTGGGGAAGGAGAGTCAAAGAAAAAAACTGGCCTTTTCATCACTGGAAAACACAAACAAGAAATAGGGCCATTGCTGGGGTCTAACTGCAGGTGATTTAGGAGAAAGCATGGCTAAGAAATTTCAATATGGCAGTTGGACCAAGACAGAACAAAGCTGGACATGCTTCAGAATTACAATCTGGACAGACACAAATGTATTGATATTTGCTGCCATGTAAAAATAAAACAAAACACCAAATTCCCTTGCAAACCCATTTTCACATGCATATCTATCACAAAGGGAAGAGAAAGGGATAGTACAGTGTAGTAAATTAATTTTAGTCATGTTGCCTGATTTTTCCTTCAGCTTGACCTGATTTTATTTTAAGCCTTAGGCATGGTTAATTTGTAGGGTGTGTGTGTGTTTGTGTGTGTGTGTGTGTGAAAATCTTTTCTTGAATACAAATATATCCTTTTTTATATTAAAAAATAAAATGATATCTTTAGGACTTTGAAAATGAAGGGAATATATGGAAAGAACTTTATTTTTTATAGTTTTTGTACATTGGATGAGATGTACATAAAAGAAATGAGGACAAACATCATCTAAGGTAGATTTTTTTAAAACCTAGAAACATTGACTTATACTACGTTACAAGCTCCACAGTTCTTATTATTGGTAGGAGTGTGGTTATTTGTGGGGAACTCAATAAATAAGAAATATTTCTCATTTGAATTTTGCTGAAGTCAAGCTACTTTATCAGAGGGGCTGAAGATTAATTTATATCTGCAAAGCTTAAGACCTTAAGCTCAGGACTGAAATAGAAAACCTCAAATCTGCAATTTCAGTTTACATAGAATAGGTAAAATGAAAGTTGAGATATTATCCATGGAAATAAACAGTTGCTTAATTGGGTCTGTGTGACCTCCCATTAGGGACAGAAACAGTCAGCAGCAGGGAAAGCTACTTAAGAGCTTTCTTGACAAACTCAACAAGTAACTGCACCGTGAAAAAGGACAAATATTTTCTAACATACTATGCAAGGAAATGTAACTTTAAAAAAGCACATGGTCTCTATCTGTGTAACTGAATGAATGTGAAATCACTTCACAACTAGATTTCATTTGAGATGAATGCCTAATCCTGGAAATGTCCATTGGGTTATGAAATGTTCTCCAAAATGGTTGAATGTTTTCTGATAGTTCGAACCTATAAGGTAATACTAAAACTCATCAGAACCATTTTATTCTCAAATTTCACCAAACGTCCAAACAAAAAGCACAACTATTTTCTTAAAAACCTGGAAACTCTAATACTTTTTGAAACAGTAACGTATACCAGCAAATCAAAATATCTAGTACTTAAGCAGAAAATCTCCCATCTGTAACTAGTCCATTTTGCTTTTATATTTAGTAAATTGAGTTTAGAATCAGAATTTGATTTGCTTTTGCTCAGGCACACTTCTTTTCACCTAATGTTGCAGTTTCTTACCTGTTACAAAGAGCACATGTAATTCAAAATTCGACACCTATTCATGGGGCTAAAACAAGACAGAAAACAGCCAATACTGCTGGCTCATTTTCTCTAAAAATCATAGGAAACTTATACAGTGCAGGCATGAAAGCCAAAAACATGGATTGCTATTAAAAGAGGGTCCAAAGAGATCAATGCATAGGATAATAATTGCTCGCTGTCAAATGTTAAAACCACTAAATTTTTGTCTTGTTAAATGATCTGATGGCCCTTTCTTTTTTAGTTAAATGGGGATAAATAATAAAAAACAATTTACAACTAAAAGATGCTAGGGTTTTGCAGCTGCTGAATGTCTTCTGGGGAGATTAGATTCTATAATGAGGAGATATAACCATCATTTTATAAAAGCTGTTGCTGTCTTGGGAAAAACACCACTGAATACGATTAGAAAATGCCTTTCTTTCCATGAACCTATTACAGTTGAGAGCTGATTGCTTGGCATATGCTTAATGATATCTTCATAGGTAGAAAACAATCATTTTTTACAGTGGGTTTTGACAATGTATTAAGCTCAACTTGGTTCTTTGGATTCTGTAATTTAAATGGTTAGAAAAACACATAGAGTAACACTTGCAAAAATTTAGGGGAAACACCCTAGCAATCTCAGAATCCACATATTCCTTAACAAGAATTCTTTCCTGAGTAATTTAAATATCAGCCTCTTAATGAAAAGTATAAACACAATGCAACAGAGAGGCATTTTTGAATATAGAAGCAACAATTTTTTAGAATAATGTAGACACAAGTGAAAAGGGCTAATGTGCCTATCTTCTCTGTACCCTTTTACCAAGTGGCAGAATAATGTAGGTTTAATCAGGGTACATGTACTGGCCATCAGTCTGAAGCTTAAAGTCCTAAGCTTTACAAATATAAATTAATCTTCAGTCTTGCAATAAAGTGCTTTGACTTCAGCTAAATTCAAATAAGAAAGACTTAGGAGCAGACCTGTTGGGAGTGGGGAGAGGGCTGTTACTCTTGAATAATCAAATCACCCCCTTGCTTCCATTATTCGAGGAATGTATTTTCAACCTTTTATTTTTGTTTCATGGGTCCTTTTAGTAGTCTGTCTGGTAAAGACTATCACTTTCAAAGAACAAGGTTTTTAAATGCACAAAATACATAGAATCATGAAGGAAATAAGTTATCTAAAAATAGTTCAATGTATGTATGTATGTATGTATGTATGTATCTATCTATCTATCTCATGGACCCCCCCCCCCCCAGGTTAAAAATCCCTGGCTCAAAGTATAGGAGAGGGATGATGGCGGACAGAATGGAATTTTTTTTAATTTTTCTATATGAGCTGCCTGCCCCAATCCAATGGCAAATGGGAAGCACATTTTTGCTGCCATTATGGTGGCACAAGTGAATCTTGAACCATAGGATGTTCACAGATAAAAGCAAGAAAGCCCTACACTTTGGGATTTGTTTTTATCCATTCGCAATCAAAATTCTGCCTTCAAGTTCTCATATCCACTTAGACCTAAAGATAGACTGTGGAGCTTCTCAAGGCAATGTCTTATTTCTGGAATCCACTGTCACAAAATAGATAAAGCCAATAAATAAAACAGACCATATTTTGAATCAACTTTCACCATTCATTCGTTCATTCAACAAATATTTATCAAGTTCTTGGCTATAGAAAGATACCCTGATTGTCCCACGAAAAAGCTGTTATTAAAAACTATTTTCATAAACTTCTAGCAAAGAAAATAAAGCTGGAGCGGAGACATACAACATTTGTTCCTTGAAATCTTGTAAAAAAAAAAAATCAATGACTATGCACGCTTGCATTAACACAGTGGCTTATCTTTCAAAATACATGCCACATAGTAGGAATCAGAATTAGGCAGTGAGCAGACAAGCCGAAATCAAATTGGCTCTAGGAATTCTCTCCTGCCCCAAACAAGAAGACAATCAATCTGATAAACAACCTCTGGTAAAGCTTTGACTTACTCCAATCAACATAATTTCCAAGTTGAGAAATGAAAACTTCCAAGGGGACTGAAACATTTTACCATAAATGGGTTTTGAGCTTTTGCTGCTTACAGCAGGTAGTATAGAAAGGATCTCCTGGGATTAGTGCAACAATTAGTGATTCATACACCCTGAGTTGCAAGTAGGTGGGAAAGATCACACCTTCGTGAATGAACATGAGAAAATTCAGAGCTGAAATTATTTAGCATTTTTTTTTTTTTTTTGCCAAGCCACATCAACATTACCTATACCACACAAGTCCCTTAATCTGGCGTTCCAGAATTATTATTAACTCTTTGCAATCTAACCGAAAACAGCAACCCTTTGAGACAGATTCCCAGCAATCTGCTAAGAGAATCGGGTTTCACTTCTGTAGTTACAAATGAAAAGAGAGCGCCAGGATTTAGGATCCTGGCTTTTGCATATATCATGCCCCAGGTGCTTCTTGCCAGAATACTTCAAAACCCAGTATCAAAGTCTTACCCTCATCTCCGGTGTATTCGGGATCAGTCCCCCTGGAGCTGCCTAACAGTTTTGTCAGTTTCACATTCTGCACTCCACCAGAGCCAGAAAGCTGTAGCAGTTGGTTCCTCTGGTTAAACTTCAGTAGGAGGGGAGGAAGAGCTTTTCTGACTATATACCAAGTTCTAAATACTGGGAGGGGCTCCAGTCTTTGGAAGCTCTGCCTCCACCCAGCCTGGGGCTAAAACACTGCACCCAATATCAAGCTACTAACCTAAGCACCAGGGAAGTGGCTAATCCTCCCTTGCTTAAATCAGTTTTGCTTTTAAATGGCACCCACTCCAAATCAATGGGTCACCTTTGTATAATGCCATCCTCTGTGTGTTCGACCCTTCCCCATAAATCAAAGAATTATAGAAAAATGTGCAGGTTGGGTATTAGACGTTCTCTGAGGCCTCTTATATTTCTAAATCCTATGATCCTGACTTTGGATAGATAAAAGAAGATTTGGAGCTGGAAAGGATCTTAGCCTACTAGTCCAGCTCCTTCATTTTACAGATAAGAAAACTGAGGTCCAGAGAGGAAAAAGGACTTGCCATCAAGATAACGAAGCTGGTAGATAAGTGGAAATGCTGTTACCAAGGTGAACCTAGATTTCCCCAAATCATTTGACACTGGGTTTCTCCATGATCCGTGGAGCACAGTGCCCTGGTAGGTCCTTAAATAAATGTTGGTTGGTTGATTCAACAAGATGGCTAGATTATGTTAGATGAAGTTAAGTGGACTTGAAACTGGCTAAATGGTTAGGCCCAAACAGTAGAAAATGAACGTTTCATGACAACTTGGAGGAAGCAATCGAGTGGAGGTCCTCAGGATTTTGTCCTTGGTCCTGTGTGCGTTAACCATTTTCTCAGTGACTCGGATGAAAAGCTGGGTGGCATGCTTATTAAATTTTACAGATAATATGATCAGAAATAGCTAACAAACTAGATAACAGGATTTAAAGAAAAATCTCAGCAGGTTAGAAAAACAGGATAGAGTTAATAAGATGGAACTTAGTAGAGATAGATTCAGAGTTCTAAAGAAGATAGGAATGAAGAAGGTGAAGACGGGTGGAAGCAGGTGAATCAGATAAAGGACACAGAAGAAATCAGTGCAGGAGGAAGAGCAATTTTGAAAGCATGGAGGGATAAATTTTCAAGTTATCTGAAAGATTTTGAAAATCATGTAAAATGTCACCAGAAAAAGGCAACCGAGAGGACAGACATCAATAACTACTGACCCACAGGCCTACTTTCCTATTCCTAGAAAATCTTTATGAGTATATTCTACCAACATATCAATAGCATCCGTGGTGAAAATATGAAAAGGGAACAGTTAGGTTTTTATCGTTTGCAATACCCGATCACATCTTCCTAGTCATAGAATATCAAAGGAGCATTGGGTTCAATAGCGCTCTTTTGAGGGAAAAGTTCTCCTGATGCTATAGAGTTTCCTCAGTGGGATCAATGATCACTCAAAAGAGATTAGCCTAGTAAAATTCATAGAAGAGAACAAATGAATAAAGAATGCACACTGTCCAGATCGTGGCATGCAGTTAGATGGGCAGTCTAGTAGGTTAGTCGAGCGATGCATATGTGCCTGCCACAAGCATTACACATGGACAATGAGTTGAGTCCAGAATTAAGCTGAAGAGAATCAATTGGGTTGAATCTGGAAATTGCACAAAGCTTTTAATGATCCAGACCTTCTCCCTGATGTAATAAATCAACTTTTTAAACACTAATATTTTTCCATTACTGCTGCATGACTAAAAATTGTGGAACACAACAATCACTAAGGAATCAAAATAATAATTGACTCAAGGTCAGCTGAGAGACATGCACTGGACATAAATAGGCCATAGCATATTACTAATGATGACTTGCACATTAAATGGTGGAAAGAATATTAACCAGGAAACAAATGATTAGAAAAAGAATGTGGGACATTCATGGAATGAGAACAAGGAATAACTGATGGGTATTCTAAATGTTGCCTTGTTCCCATGGAAGGTCAAAAGACTTATGGATCCCTCCTGCAATCTGACGTAGCCAATGGATCCTTCCTCAGAAAAAAAAAGTTTTAAAATCTATAAAATAAAATACAAAGGATTGAAAAAACACAATTACTATTGAAATACAATCATGAAAATACCAAACAAAAACAAGCTCACAGCTACCAAATTAAGAGCCCTTGAGGAAGGCCTTCAACACACTCTATGGATTACTTATGGCAGGACATGGGCCAGAGTCACACTGGATGAGATGTAATCTGTACTATCAAAGAAAGAACCTACACAAATTATATCATGAATCCAGAGATATACTAGAATGTAAGGTTAAAATATTACCAAAAAAAAAAAGGACTTCATCAATCAAAGGTAAGGGAAGATAGCTAGACAGCCAAGCTTTGTCTGAAAAAAATATGGAAGTTTTAGGGGACTGTAAGCTCAGAATGAAAAAAAAAAAACTGTGACAGGGCAGCTAAAAAAGGTAACGCAATAATTTGTTTTGTTTGGATTTGTTCAGTTGTTTCAGTTGTGTTCAACTCTTCGTGACTGAATTTAGAATTTTCTTGGCAAAGATACTGGAGTATTTCGTCATTTCTTTCTCCTGTTCATTTTATAGATGAGGAACTGAGGCAAACTGGGTTAAATGATTTGCCCAAGATCATGCAGCTACTAAGTGTCTGAAGTTAAATTTGAACTCAGGGCCTCCTAACTCCCAGGCCAGCTCTGTATGCACTGTACCACCTACCTGATCCTTAATTTTATTATTATTAATTATTAAGAATATTAGTATCAATTGTTAGAAGCATTAAGAAAAGCATAGGGTACAGAACTAGGGAATTAATTGTTCCACTGTTATTTGCCCTGGATTATATCTGTAGTTTTGTGTTCCATTCTCCATCCTTGTATTTTATTTTATCAATTTTAAAACTTTTTCTTCTGAGAAAGGATCCATTGGCTACATCAGATTGCAGGAGGGATCCATCATGTGTTACATTCTCATCCAGAGTAGTGCAAGCAGAATGATGAAGGCCCTGGAGGAACCACTGAAGGAATTAGGAACATTTAATTAAAAAAAAAAAGGCAACTTGGAATGAGTCTTCAAGTATCTTGTGAGGAATCCCGTTGAAGGGTGAGAGGGCTTGCTCAGTTTGTCTCCACAGGGCAGAATTCAGACAATGGGAGGTCATACAGAGGTTGCTTTAGATTTTAGTGTTACAACAAAATAAACTCCCGAACAAATAAACTTCCTGATAATTAGAGATGCCCTCAAATTTAATGAGTTGTCTCAGGTGATAGTGGGTTTACCTACAACGAACATTTAAAAGTGGAGATTCAATGCTCACTAGCCCAGTAAGTCTCCTAAAAGAATTTCTAGCTCAGTTGTGGCCAATGCTAAATGGCTAACTCCAGTATTCCACGATGCTGCAAACCAGCATAGCCTTGTTTCAAATCTCAGTCCTATTGAGTTAGATCTGTTCCTTTTGCCACTATACCACTCTCTATAAAAAATTACTTGCTATAATTTAAAAGTGGGGGAATTGAATTCCTTCATAACAATAATATTAACAGTGCATGATGGGAAAGATAATTTAAAAATAAGTCCTTAACATGTTTTCTTTAACAAAATTCACTAATGGAATAAAAAAAAAATTGGATGATTATTATGCTCGCAAGTGTCCCTAGAGGACAGGACTCCAGCTAAGGAGCAATCCAGAAGGGACTAGACCAATTCTCTAGGTAGGGGGAGGTTTGATACTTGAGGGAATAGGCCGTCACAGAACTGTAGTGTGGTTTGGAGGGAGGGGTGAGTAAACACACAGCTATACCTCTTTCCACTTCTCCACTACCTTCGACAAGGTAAAGAATTTCACCACAAAGTCCTGTGAGATTTCATGTTCCATTGTTCTTCTCTATAGGAGGGGTGTGTGTTGTATGGGAGGGGTGAGAACAACTGGAGCTGAAGATGGCCCCAGGGAGGGAACCAGAGGGACCTTCTTCATCTACAAAATGTGTCCTGATGAGTCTTGATCATGTGGTCTCAATGTGAATATGCCGACATAATCATTTGTCAATCAAATAGACTAGACATTTCTAAGCATTGAGGTGTGTGTGTGTGCACACGCGTGTGTGTACACATACGGTCATATATGTGAATACCCCTTTTTTGGTAGCAACTTTTTATAGCTTCATCTGTTTTCAGTCTTCTAGATGATTCTTGGCACCATATAAATAACACCTGAGCATTCTAAAAACAATCCCCATGTTTTGTAGACAGTCTACAGATGAAGGCTGCCTCACAGCCCATATGTTCCACTGACCACAGCTTAAGAATCTAGCTTTCCTGCTGACCTAATACTCTCCCATTTGAGCAAATTTATAAATCAAATTCCTTTCTTCTCATGACTTGTATATGTATGTAAATGAAGGCAAGCTTTAAATTATTGGTGCCTGAGCTAACAAGTCTGCAAGTTAATGTGTGGGGGGAGGTAGGGTAACAGTATTTCAAATGAAATTGTTTCAGGGTGGCATCTGGCTCCCTGAGGACTAAGTTCTAAAGTAAAGGTTTAGACACTTTTCTCTGAAAGCCAAGGGCTGTCTTCACTAACAAGTGGCCCAAGAGTAGTTTTTCCCTTACCTGGAACAGTATGGTGTAATGGAAAGAACATTTCCTGTAGAAATCAGAGAACTAAGGTTCAAATCCTTCTTCTGTTGCTCACTTAATACGTGACCTTGGCTAGCTCCCTTAATCTCCTTAAGCTTCAGTTTTCTCATTTGTAAAATGAGATATCAGACTCCAGGGCCACTCAGAATCCTTTCTACTCTGGGTCCGTGATCCTTTCCCTGACAAGGCCAACCCATGTAGCAACACTCTCCCAATCCAGGTGCAAGCCTGCCTGGGAAAACTCATCCAATTTTGCAGCCTGCCTGTATTTAACCCTATGTTTTACCCTCCAGACTAAAAACCAAAACAAAACAAGCAAAAAAAAAAAAAAACCCATGCCACTCTTCTTCAAAGGTAGAAAGGCTCATGGAGAACATTTCTTTTTTCAGAATACTAGGGAAATATCTGAAATTCCATCCAGAGGAATGGACCAAGCATGGCTCATTTTTATTTATGGTGTCACTGGAAAATCTTATACACTGTTGTAGTTGTGGAAGCCCTTGAGCTGAAAAAGTGAACCCACCTCTGGACCCAACACAGGACCTGCTATTGGGCACTGACTTTGAGGCTGGGAAGAACTTTCAATGGTTTCTGACTCTCTCTGACTCCACTTGGGGTTTTTGTGGCAAAGATACTGGAGTGGTTTTCCATTTCCTTTCCTAGCTCATTTTACAGATGAAGGAATTGAGGCAAAAAGGGTTAAGTGACTTGCCCAGGGTCAGCCAGGTAGTAAGTGTCTGAGGTCAGATTTGAACTCAGGTCTTCCTGACTCTAGGCCTGGCACTCTATCTACTGTGTTACCTAGCTCAAGTTCAAGACAAAGGGACTGGAAGGAAAGGAGCCACCAGAATAGAACAATTTTAACCCCTACCCACCCACCCAATTTTGTATGTTTACCTGAAAAATATGATCCCTATCTCTCCCCCCCCCATAACTTCCATAGCCGACTAATCTTTTTGAAGGCCAAGTCAATTTCATTTGGGTCTTTGTGTTACCATCTTCTGGGCAGACAGTGTCTGGTACATAATAGGTGTTTAATAAATGTTCATTCAATGAAAAAATGAGTGATATAGCTAAAAGAAAATGAACTAGACATATTTGACCTCAGACAAGTTAGCGAAATTCTGTATGTTTCAGTTTTCTATATAAAGGGGGGATGATAACTGTTTTACCCACCTTACAGACAGCCAGGTGGCACAGTGGATAGGGTGCTGGGCCTGGAGGCCAGAAGACCTGAGTTTAAATCAGAACTCAGACAGTTATGAATTAGCTGACCCTGAGCAAATCACTTAGCTCAGTTTGCCTCAGTTTCCTCAGCCATAAAATGAACTGGAAAAAGAAATGGCGAATAACTCCAATAACTTCACCAAGAAAACCTCAAACGGGGTCCTGAAGAGTCCGACACGACTGAAACCACTGAACAACAACAAAGAGTTAACATGATAGTAAAAGGAGATAATGCATGTAAAAACACTTTGATAAAGGTTAAAAGCACTATGTCTTAGACCAGAGTAGGGTAATACATCATTCTGAGGTGCAATGTTAATGAGGGTGATTAAAAAGGGATCTATGAAGTTATAGTGTCTGCACAGGAGCTATTTTTCATGCAGCCATGTTAAATGAAAAAGAAATACTACTCCTGGTCCATTCATAGAATGGACTAATGATCTGTAAAATTTCTCTTGAACAAAAAAAAAAAAAAGGAAAGAAAGAAAAAACAATGGGAACGTGGCTTTGAGGCTTTCTGCTTGAGAAAAATCAGCCTCAAAAATTTTCCAACTGTTCTTTCTATGCAGACCTTTAAATTAAAAATGGATTTTTACTTAATTTGAGAACAAGATGGAAAACAGGACCAAAAGTTTGCTCCTAAAAGGATACACCTCAAACCAAGTGTTACTTGGCAATCCATTCATCCTCTGGTCCAAACATAGCTACTTCTAAAGAAAATCATTGTAGGACAGCGGTCTACAGATGGTTAACTATACCCGCTACTGAGATGGGGGCAACAGACAGTGTATTACAAGAGTTAACAGCAAAAAAAAAAAAAATTAATAAAGAAGATCGAAGCTGTTTCTTTGAAAGAAAATACAAAGAAAAAAGAATTCTATGAAGGGAAATGAGGTTTTTAGGTGTTTTCCTACCCAGTACCCCAGAACTGATTGAAAATGACATATGCACAAAAAAGACAAACCCAGGAACAAAAACCTGGGGTGAGCTAATGCAGGTAATGTTCCAATATGCCAGGATAGAGTAATGAAACATGGGAGCAAGTGGCTCTCTTATGCACATGGTTTTGCTTGAAATCTATTGTTGAATATAGAATGGCTGCCAAATAATTTACTATATTTCAGTTTAAAATGCCAGTTGAAAGCAGGTGCAGAGTTTTCCCCCTTTCCAATCTGAAAGCCATTTACAAACACATCTCTGAGAGATTCAGAGCCAAAGTGACCAGAGTGGGACTGAAATATGCCGCGCAGGAATCTGAGCTTTGTTTACACAATTAGAAGACCCTCACATGTATATCCCCATAAATGACAAGGTTCCAGCAGCAAATTAACGGGAACAATTTTCCCATCTCAGGAGCTGTCAAGATGGGCCCTGTTGGCCAATTTATCTTACTCTAGCACATCTCTGGTGCTTGTCAATCAATATGGGAAACATTTGGTGCTGATTGCCATTTTTCTATCCACTTTCTTTTGCCTCTTGTACCAGGCAATTTACTGCAAGTCAATCAAGGTCGAAGCCGACCTTGTTTAAATAAAACACTGTTGAGTTCTTTTCACACCAACAATTTCAAAAGACAGGATGAGCTGTATCTTTTACATTTACATTTATACTACTTTTTCAGTTTCTCCCCAAATGCCAGGCTCAAGTTATAAGTCATAACTAAAGCCACCTGGAGACTTAGACAACTCAGACCAGCCAGTTGAACAGGAATGAATATGGTTAATATGCATCTCTTCTGTCAAAAATTCAATCAGTCAACAGAGATGTCTAGCAGGGAAAGGGTGGCTCAAAGCTGATGATTACTCTTCCCATCATTCCTCAGCCCTAATTCGAAGCAGGGTAACACAAAACAGACAGTAGGTCCCAAACCATCTGAACTTCATAACCCAAGGAAATGGTTCAAAGGCTGTTTCTCTCCACCTCTGGAATTCAGTCCAAGAGGTGACATTCCATTTCTGGACAATACCTCATTCCCTGTTGCTGTTAAGAGTCAAGTGCTCAAAGCTTTATCATCCTCTTTTTTTATTATGATGATTACACACAGAAATAAAGGGAAGCAGCTCAGCCACCTCAAGGTCTCTGGGAGGTAACACTCCCACTGGCTGCAGGGGAGAAGAATCTAAGAGAATGAGGAAGGTGGAGAGGGGGAGGAGGAAGAGGAAAAAGAAGAGAGACACAGGTGAGCAGAGAGACAGAGAAAGAGAAATAAAGAGGTACAGAGAGAATTTCCCCAGGTGAGTCCCTCATTGGTTAGTTAGTGGGAAAGAATTTTGCCTGTTAAAGAAGATGCAGTGTGATGTCCTGAATGAATCAAGAAGAGCTAGGGTGGAGTTCCATCTCTGGCCCTTATGGTCTGTCCACTTAACCACTCTATACCTAGTTTTCCTTAGCCATAAAATGAAGGTGGTGAACTCAATGGCCCCCAAGGTCTCTTCCAACATCAAATCTATGATCCTTTGCTCCTAAAAAATAAAAACCTTTCAAAATTTTGCTACACTTTTCAAATTCCTTTAACAAACATTTGGGAGCCTGCTATGAACAAGGCCTTAGCCTAAGTGGTTTTCAAGTTGTGATTTTTCCAATAGCTGAGGGAGAAACATTTTTAAAAGCTTTCAATGTTGTTGACTTCTGAAATTCCCATTGCAAGAAAAGGACGGGCATGTTGCCTTCCTTGTAATTGCAGAGGTTTAGTATGTTGGAGCTAGAAGGAACCTTAGGGGTAATCTAACCCAATTACTGTGTGACCCTGAGCAAATCACTTAACCTTTGTTTGCCTCAGTTTCCTCATCTGTAAAATGGGGATAAGAATAACGCCTTCCTCCTAGGGTTGTCAGGATCAAAGGCGATCATAATTGTAAAGTGCTTAGCATCGTGCCTGGCTCAGGCACTGTATAGAAATGTTAGTTCTTATTATTGACAAAGAAGTAAAATGACTACAGAGCTCAAGGGACTTTACCTAAGTCACACAGTCAGTTAGTAGGAAAGACGGGACTAGAATTCAGCTGTTCTGACTGCCAGGTCAGTGCTCTTTCCTCTACACCATGCTGCTGTCTCTGTGTCATATTAGCATAGTTACATGTTTTTTTTTGGTTAGCTTCTGGCCATATTTTCAGACATCAGATGGGACCACTAGCTGACTCAGCAGGAGTTACCAGGCTCAGTCCAGTGCCTAATTTTTATTAGAAATTCTCTGGTTTTATTTACATTATGGGCAGATTACCATTTTCCTTTAGGAGATAAAAAAGACATATTAAGAGATTAGAAATAGTGGGAGCTTGAAACACGGTTACTAACCACCTAAGGACCTCGAGGGCTGCCATAGGAGAAGTGGCCAAAAAGGCATCAATGCTTCTTTTGGTTGTATTATTTGTAAACTAAAAGCTATCTGTTCCTCACTTTTACAGTATGTCTCGCTGGCTACATTGTCTTTGCTTTCTCAAATGACTTAGGATTTTCCTGCAAGGAAAAGTGATGCACCAAGGCCTCTCTTAACATTAAGAGCCACTGGCATAATTACCAATCAAATGGAGAGTTGGGTAGTCTTGACAGATCCCTAGGCAGACGTGGTTTTCAACACAATCTGACATTCTGATAGACTGAACATCCTTTTCTGACATTAATTCATTTGTGATCTTTACTGCTAGACTTAGTATCTTATCTTGTGGTAGTCCTTAATGGTGCGTGGTATATTTTATTGATGTTCCTTTTATTCCAGTGTCTTTTCTTTCTCTTGATTATATCTGTTGTTTCCCTCTGTCTCCTTCAAAATGTTATTCTCTTGTGAGACCAGGCACTGTTTGGAAGCTTAATGAGGCTCCTGCATTGTTGGCTGATGTATCTGTTTCTCAGTTAATTTGGGGGAGGAGAATAAAGATGGGGAGTGCAAAGGTGCTCCAGGAACCACTTTGTTTACATTTAATCTATTTTCATTTCACAGGAATTTACTACAGAATGGCACCTAGTTATAGCTGCACAGTATGTGTGATGTTATTTCCATGACTAAATCGCAAGGGTCCTTCATTAATTGTTCCCTGCAAGTCTTCCTTTCTCTCTTAGACACATACCAGTCTCAGAAAATAAATATCACCATTATAGCCCCATGTCACAGTGTATGGTATGTCAAACACCTCTGGTGCCTTGGGATAAAATTTAGGGCTCAACCCTCCCCTTTTCACCACTGTTCCTCCAGGCTGGATCTTTCTTTCTACATTATCAGACTTTCAGTTTCAAATAGTTTCCTACAGCTACTCCCAGCGCTTTCGTTGGGAAAAGTGGATTTGCCAGATGTGCTAGAAATAACAATGATGTGTGTATTAACTAGATATTCATACTTCTTCCCCATGTTTAGAAAAATGCTCTCTTCATCTACAAAATATGGAGATGTTCCTCCTGTAGAGAAGAACTTTTTAAAAATGTCTTTTTTGAAACTAGGAAATCTGTTCTTTGGTATTGACATCAAAGACCTTAATGGTAAAGAACCTTGAGGATCTTGCCCCATAAGGTTCAGTTCCAGGAATTAAGGATAGTTAGTTTGGAAAGGAAAAGCCCTGTAATATTTGTCTTCAAGCACATGGATAGTTGTTTTGTAGAAGATTGAATGGATTTGTTCTCTTTGGTCCCAGAGTACAGACTAGGCATAACGAGTGGATGTTCCAGACACATAAATTTGGCTTAATTAAACAACAGCAACATAATACCCCCATCAAAATCCCTTCCTAATAATTATTGAAAAATGGAAAAGGAAGCTTTGGGAGGTGGAAAGTGGTATTCAAGCAAAGCCCAACTAACCTCTAGCCACTTGTGTCTTGTTTGTTTATTTATTTGAGGATTTTCAGGGATTTGTAGGGACCCTTTGTAGGGATTCTTTAAGGAGAGGTTGCACTAAACACCCAAGTCTTAAAATTTTAAAATCTGTGATTCTGTGATCCTCATTGTTAACAGGAATTAGACAGATATATGTAGAAGAGAACAGAACCGAAATTCAATGAAAAATTTCAGTCTTTTTTTCCTTATTTGTTTGTTTTGGTTTTTTAAGTAGTATGAAGCATTCCTAATTCTTCCCCTTAAATCAGGATCTTGGCTTCTTTGGAAGCTCCTTATGTTTCTTTTCTAATAGCTACAATGCCTCAGTTTTCAATGCTAACAAATGTTTTATGACAGGTTCACCGATTTACTGTTCTGCACCCTTTTTAATTATAGATGTATGAAAAGAATTTCACAGAGGAAAACAATAAATCACCAGTGAAATTATTTGTTAGTTGAGTGCTCTGAATAAACAGTTGGCTTGGGGCAAAGATTCATCTGACATCTTTTGGTTGTTCCCACAGTTTCCCATTCAATTTCCACACAGGACAAACAAGGCATACAGCAGTTAATTGGGAATGCAGATGAGGCCTGGGAAGATGCAGGAGATAGAGAAAGGTGGCACAGTACACACCCTGAACACACACGCATGGAGACCCAAAGAAGGTTATGAAATTGTCCTATTCAAAATATCAGTCACATATTTCACAAGTTTTCTACTATGTCGAAGGGTCAGGAATTCTTTCTTATTTGCTTAAAAACTATCCCCACATTTTCCTTCAATCTGTCACTCCAGTTACATGTTTCTCTCTCCGAACGCACAAAGAACAAGTGAAAAGATGATCAGAGCCCTGGCCTAAGTAAAAGAAGCTGGTTTGAAACACTTTGTACATAAACAATCATCTGAGACAAAGGCCAGGAGGAAATAATGGGTCCCTATCATTTCTTTTAATTTTAAAATGACAGTTCTCTATAAACAGTAAATCCACATGCTGAGGTGAGGGGGTAAGGAAGGGGTGGGAGAGAAATAATAGGGCAGTTTTAATCTGAAAAGGTAAAAAGTGTGTCAGGAAAGAGTACTATAGGTTGCTATTTTTATAACAAATGCCTTGTTCTTCGAAGTCACAACTCTGATGTTAAGCAGCAGTTTACTGTGAGGAACTGAGAGGATCCCCACATTCAATGTACTGGGGAAGTCGGTGAGAAACAGGAACTTGTTTAAAGGCATTTATATAAATAGTCCCAATAGTTTTCCAGCCAGAAAACAATGGTTTAGTTTCAAACTTTCCCCTACCACAGACAGCTAATCTCTTAAATAGCCTACCTGGTATATTTGCCTAAAAGATCTTAAATGGAGCCTGGCACTTCCGGTTTGAATCCAGGTTAGAATCTGACAGTCACCTGATTCAGAAACTCAGGTTTACAATAACAGGGCATTTTTGTGGCTTCTGTTGTGTCATTAAATCTCAGCTACCAGGTCAATATATTGATCAGCCATGGCTTTATGTTGTGACACTAAAAACCAGTGGAGAGAGAATTGTTCATGATTTAGTATTTCAAACTCACGGCTAGAGCCTGCCACTATCTACTAGAGAATTTCCCGTTCATTTCAAAACTAATAAATGTGGAAGCAATTTTGAGACTTCATAGACGCTCCCTAAAATGACAGCTAACACACTGGTGTTGGAAGGAGAGCACAGCCAGTGGCCAGGATGGAGTATGGACAGTTCAAGGGCTGGAGTGAGGCCTTTAAGGCATGAGTTCTTAATGATTCCAATGTCCCGGTGGATTGCAATGCCAAGTGAGAGACCAGAAATTCCTCGATGCCTACTACAAATGTGTAGCCATGAGAAGGGAGAAGAAAAAAAATGCATTGCCTTCCAGGTATCCCTGGAAGTAGCCAAATGGGAACACATTCCTCTTTCCCTCCTCTTCTCTCCCCCACTGGCATCTTTATGCCTCTTGATAGAGAAGTCTCCAGAGAGGCAAAGGCAGGAAGAATTAAAAATCACAAATGCAATGTTCCATCCCTCCCTCCTCACATTTCACTTAATAAGATGCATGAAATCCTATGGGAAACAGATTAGATAAAAACAAGTTCTTAGATTCTTTTCAGTAATTTCAGCTGATTGTGGTACACTGAATAAGTAAAAAAAAAAACATGGTGGCTGGGGGTATCTGAAATTGTGTTCTTCTCTATTTCTAGTGAGATTGCTTTGAAACAAAAATAGGGACCTCAATAAGAAAAGTGGGGATGGGGTGATAACCCCACTGCTAAATGGGTCTTTAAAGAGATATAATTTTAGTTCTATTAATGGAATGATAGATCCAAAGTCCACCAAGTCCTTCCTGGGGCGAAACCTGGCTCTTTTTCGAAACTTGACATTTTCAAGTGTTCTTGGATGATTAGCAACCTTGGTTTTGTAAGGGAGGGGGCTGGCCTTAAACACTTCAGTGAATAGGTCTGTTTGTTAACTCCAACAGACAATTATGAAGGGCAATTAAAAATTCAAATTATGTTAATAGGCCAGAGAAAAATGACTGTTTGCAGAAATCAGTGGCAATTACCAGACATAATGGTTCCCAATTAGGCTGGAGGGTATTTTCAGTCATTCATAATTCACTATCTTAAATGTATCATAAAAAAGTAATTGTCACTTGTTAATAAAACTTACTTAAAAACAATGTAGCTATCTTGTGGGAAAAAGTAACGCTTTTTGACATTTCCCTCTCTTTTGCCCCTCTCCCCAAATACATACACATGCGTATTTCTCCAAGGAAATTCTAGTGCTGATACCTTTAGTAAATAAATGTGAAAACATACATACACATTCACATTTTCTCACTGGTTCTTTTGCGTTTATTTTCTCCCTAGGTTTCTGGTCTCTTTTATTCTTTTCTCTTATGTAGCTTCCATTACCCCTAGGAATAGTCAGCATTCATGCATGTCTTTACAATTCTATTCTTAGGCAATACAGTTTGGTGTAGAAATTGCATTGTACATGTGATGCAGGCACTCTGTCCAGGTTCAACCCTTATTTCTAGTGTTTTGGGGGGAACAAAAAGAGAAAAAAGCAAGTGAGAAAAATAATATAAAACCAATAAGGGACCAAAGAAGTGACTATATTTTTTTCTCAAGAACTCAGTTGACCTTGTTTCTTTCATCTATGATAATGGAGCAGGGATCTGGAATTTTCTATTTCCCTGAAAAATCAGTGAAGAGGGAGGGTGAAGCTTCTGCATGTCCACACCCATGGTCCTAAGTACAAAAAGCCTCAAAAGAAGTCTCCAAAGGCCTTAAGCAAAAATGAATGTGTTTCTCAGACCCAGAGCCATATAATGGCATAAACTGTTAACATTTCAGGTTTAGCTTCATTTCCAGAACCTTTTGAATTGTACAAGGAGGTCATGTGGCTTCTTCACCCCATCTTTTATTCTCCCTTTCCTCTTCATCAGGTACCCAAAATTGCTGACCGGGGAAACTCAGTATTTCAAAATGGCATTCGATAGATGTCAAAATTCCTTTACACAGACAAATATTGGCAACTGCTCATGGCTTCCACTTCATGTATATTTTAAAAGAGGCTACAACTTAGTTATCTACTGTACCCTCTCTTCCTCATTATTAGTAAGGCATACTATATGCTGCTGATAATAGGCTGTGAAGAATCGAGTCACTTTATCTACAAATAATGATGACAACTGAAAATTATATAGGTTTTAAGGCTTGCAGAGCACTATAAACTATTTCATTTAAACCTCACAGTTAATAGCAATAGGTGACATTTTAATCACAAAGTTTGCTTTACACATCTCATTTGATCTTCACAATATTCTTGTGATGTAGGTGCTAGTATTATGATGCTCATTTTACAAATCAGTGAAATGAGGTCATATGACTAGCCCAGGAATATACAGCTAGTAAGTTCCTGTGGCAAGATCTGAGTTCAGGTCTTCCTGATGCCAGGACTAGCTCTCTATCTCTTATACTAAACCACCTCCCAAGTAACATCACAATTTTATAGAAGAAGAAAGGTGAAGCTGGTCAAAAAACTGATACCTCTATGAGGTGGGCTTTGAACCCAGGTGGCCTTTACTCTTAGTATAGGACTCTGTCTACCACAAGGCTCTATGTAATCATTTTTTACTACGATTTACATGAGATGGAATCTTGCTCCAAAATCTTCCCTACACCAGGACCATGTTTTGTTTTTGGGTTTTTTTTGCCACATATTTTTGAGAAAGAAAGCTCTCACCACTGGAAGAAAAACATATCTATTACTAGTTTATACACTTTTTGGATTTACAAATAATCTATTGTTCACATATTTTTGAGAATGAAAATTTTCACCACTGGAAGAAAAACACCTATCTAATACTAGTTTACACACTTTGGGGATTTGCAAATACTTTATTGTGCATTTAATTTGCTTTCTTTTCCAAAAGTATCATGTTATACCCCTTTATAAATGTGAATGAACATTGCCGTTTGAAAATTTCATCTCAGCTGTTGACATGACTGGAGAAAACACCACCAGATCTAATCAGAAACTTTAAGTCTGAATACTGGCTCTTTCATTTTATGACATATGTGATCTTGGTAAGTCCTTTGACTTCTCTGGGCCTCAGTTTCCTTATTTGATGAGGGAAGCAGATGAAGATGAACTCTAATATTCCTTCCAGCAGGCGATACAGAATCAGAGATGGGAATCACTGTATTACACAAGTTCATGTATGTATGTATGCATGCACATGTCATACACATAGCACACACATGCCATATACATCCCACCACCCCAGCCACAAAGGAAATGTTGCATACTGTAGCAAAAGTCATTTATCACCATCCTACCCCCACCTCCAGGCTACAGGAGCTGTTCAGTACCTTTATTGCTTTGACCTCATTAAAAACATGTAAGCTATGCACTGATGTAAATCTATGTCTCTAAATACTTTCCTCTTTAATTTTTTAATAGCTCACATATGAAGGGAAAGGTTAAAGCCAATTAAAAGAGATACAAATACCATTATTATCACCCTGACAAACTGTTACTTATTGGATTTCGTTGTTTCACTTGAGAAAGCTATTATTTTTGTTCCTGAATGAATTAGTAATTACACTGTTTATTGACTTGTCTCTCTATGAGTGGCTAGATTTTTGTCCATTCTCCTTTTTAACTGAAATCATTCCTATATACATAAAAATTATAGAAAACTTGAAGTTCAAGTGAAAACAATTATTTTGCAGCTGTATATGGAAATCTACATATGGACAGAGCAGTCATTTTAACTGTGTTCCAGGAAAGAGAGAGCTTCTCAGTTCATTCTTATGCAGTAAATACTTGTTTTTTTCTATCCCATTAAGGCTATTATATGATACTGACAGATGCTTAAAAGCATTTAGCGCTGAAAGAACTGTTAGGAAAATTGCTTCAAAAGGATTGACAAATGATGATCTTTTAGTCCACAAGGTTCTTATTTCCTAGACCGAATGGATGCCCTCCCCCTCAAAAAAAAAGTCATTAGAGTAAGAACTAGCTATTATTTTTTTGACAACAACTCACTTTTTTGGTATATTCTTCAAAAGTTGCTTTATTATTTATTAAAAGGCTAAATCCGTGTAAAATACGTTGCTGTATAATTATTTTAACCATGAACATCTCTTTTCCCTTCCCTTTATTTTTCCTTCTATCATCTTTCTATCTCTCCCATTTTTCTTTTCCCACCCATCCTGCCCCCAACTGTTTCTGTCTCTCTTCCTGCATATGACACACCCCTTTGAGAGGTTAGACTGGATCCCTAATTCGACTCTTTTGTTTATTTATACATCAGCAGACTGAGAGGGTGTACTGTACTGGACACATGCTGTGAACTGAGGGATAATAATGGGTATTGGGGCCGCCTATAGAAACTCATACCCACAAAAGTCTTATTCCTATGACTAGAACAATAGGAATTCATATAATTGAACTGACTAGTGTGTCATCTCTCCCAGTACACAGTCTACACGTTAGCTCAGAGAGGTCAATGTCAGATGCTTTCAAGGAAAATACACATATAAATTCTTAAGTGAAAAAACGGCATAGACTATTTCTGTAGAGAAAGGCAGAAAGATAGTTACATAGCAAGGGCAGTGAAAATGTAAACAGACAGACACAGGGAGAAAAAGAAAGACTCACAATAGAAAACTGCACCACTTTCTAAATCAAGGTGTTAAAAATGTGCAAGAAACACATGCATTGTGTGTGTGTGTGTGTGTGTGTGTGTGTGTATGTATCTTACTTTTTCTACAGATTATCTCCAGCAAGCTTAACGGTATAGTGCAGTTATTGCTAGGCATGCCCATCTGCAAAAAGTCAGAGACCTCCATGAGAGGAGAGTGTCTAAAACCATGAGAATTATTAGCTATGGCTTGAAGATGAACAAATCTTTTGCAAGTAAGAACTAGTTATTGTACTTCTTTTAAAATGATCAAAGTAAAACTCTCAAAGACTGAATGTTTCACAAGCATCTTTTAGTGAGGCTGACAGGAAGGGTACAGTCAAAGATAATTTGACACAACACCTTGTTAATAGCTTTGTTGTATTTGTACAACACATTAAGTTATATTATGTTATGGTATGTGAAGTTTTATTGAACTTTGAATGGTCCCCAGTTATTCCAAATTTAGGCAGTGCCTACTATTTACAAACAGCTAGGTGGCACAATGGGTAGAGTGCCAGACCTGTAGTCAGGAAGGCCTGAGTTCAAATATGAATGAATCTCTGATACTAGCTGTATGATCCTGGGCAAGGCACTTGATCCTGTTTGTCTCAGTTTCCTCATCTGTAAAATGAGCTAGAGAAGAAAATGGCAAACCACTCCACTATCTTTGCAAGAAAACCCCAAATGGGGTCCTGAAGAGTTGGGCACAACTGAAGAAAAATTTTTGCAAAAAATTAGTATTGACTCTAGATGAAAATGCAGTGAGATTTGTGTGTGATCGTAGTACATGAACAACTTGCACAACAATGAAATGGAATCACTGTTCTGATAAATACATTGTGAACAGGGGCATATCAAAGGTGGAGGATGACCAAGGGCCATTTCTTTTTTTTTTTTGGAGGGTAATTGGGATTAAGTGACTTGCCCTTAATTGGGATTAAATTAATTAAATTAAATAAATAAATTAAATCCCTTAATTGGGATTAAGTCACATGGCTAAGAATTGTGTCAAGTGTCTGAGGTCGGATTTGAACTCAGATCCTCCTGACTCCAGGGCCTGTGCTCTGCCACCTAGCCATCCCCTAAGGCCATTTCTTAGTGACACAGCATCACAGAGTTGGAAGGGGTGTTAGCATTGTCTAATATTTCCATTTTACAAATGAAGAAACTAAAGCCTAAGGAGATGAAATGAATTTCCTGATGTCAGAAAACTAGATGTGACTTGAGCTAAAATTCAAATTCTTCTGTTCTTTGTTTTTCTTGTTTTCCTAATCCAGTCTCCCACCTACGCCTCACAACAGTAATCCAAAGAATGTGATGTTAACTTATTATGACAATGTTTTGCTCATAGTTGGGCCTACCTGGTTATCTGGCTCTTGTCTAACAGGATTTCCAGATTTTTTTCAGGCCATTTTGCTATGTAAGTTAGCTGTTTTATCTATTTCCAAGCCTTCCATCAGTGGAATGTGCTTACTGCTTTGGAATTGCATGAATGTTGGCAAAGGTTCAATGTGTCTTGCTGCAGCCCAACCACTACCATCCTTGCAGGGAAAAGATCATAAAAGATCATAGCTCAAGAGCTGAGAGGCCATCTGGACTACCCTGCCCCCTTTTTACAAATGGGGAAATTGAATCCCAGGAGGTTGTGGTTTGCCAGAGGTTACACCGGTTATAAATGGAGGGACCAGGATTCAAATTCAAGTTCTGTGATTCTGAGTTCTGATCTTCTTCCATTACATCATAATTCCTCAATGATTTAAGATATCCCTTGTAGTCAGTTGGATTTCTCTGTTTCTAGACTGAACCCAATCCCAATCAATCCAGATATCTAAAGTTGTAGTGTACTGTGATCCTTGTTCTCACCATACATTTGGCAGAATGAGTAAGGATTTCTTCAAAACCTGGATAGTGATGACTGCTTTCCCTGAGGCCTTTTCCAAATTCTAGACCATGTTCTTTCATGCCTTTTTGTATAATCAGAATTTGTAGTTAGCATTTCAAATGCATACCAGCAAGAGGATAATGAATAACAAATGGAAAAACCCCAACATATTTATTAAGTGTTAACTATATGCCAAGCACTATGTAAAGCTAGTTAATTTCAATATTACTCCAAAAATATAGAAAAAAAAAACACAGCTCCAAAAGGTACTCATATCAATGTAAAATGTGGTCCATAGCCTAAGAAAGCAATTAGAAATAAAGATTTCATTTCTGGCAGGAGCTTTAGATTGTTTCCAGTGCAGTTAAGTATACAGTCCATTAAAAGACACAAGGTAGCAGGATTTGTTTTAGGAGACAGGAGACCAAGGTGCTAACTTTGGATTATTTTCTTGCCTCAAGTCCCGCCTTTACAATTCATCTTCTACACTACTGTCTAGAGGGCAGCTAAGTGGTCTCATGGATAGAGTGTTTGGCCTAGAGTCAGGAAAACCTGAGTTCAAATCCGACCTCAGACACTTACTAGCAGTGTGACCCTGGACAAGTCACTTAACCCTGTTTGCCTCAGTTCCCTCATATGTAAGATGAGCTAGAGAAAAAATTGGCAAACCACTCCAAGAAAATCCAAAATGTGGTCATGAAGAGTTCAACATGATTGAAAAATGACTAAACAACAACACACTACTGTTTGAGGAAGCTTCCTAACATCACTGAGAACATATAACTTCTGCAATTTCAATCTGTATCCCTGGTACTTAGCTTGATCTTTTATACAAAGTAAACATATAATAAACAACTTTTTTGTTCACTCATTAAAAAACCTTTAGTTGCCTTGTATATAAAGCATAAACTCCTGCTTAGCATACAGACCTTTCCAAAAATCAAGTTCCAATTTCTTGTCCAACCTGATCTGTTTACACACTGTTCCCCTTTCATATGTACTTGGTTCTAATCATTCTAGATGACTATACTGTCCACTCATCTGTCCACTCATTTCTACACCTTTGCTCATGTGCCTGGGATTCACTCTCCTTCTTCCATCTGCTTCTGTTTAAGACTGGATCTTCCTTCACATTCCAACTCAGATGTTAGTGCCTTCATAAAGGTAGATGGTACAGTGAATAAATAGACTGCTGGGTGTTTTAGTCGGGAAGACCCAAGTTCAAATCTGGCTACACTTACTAGCTATGCAACCCTGGGCAAGTCACTTAAACCATCTGCCTTAGTTTCCTTTTTGAAAAAAATGGGGATAATAGTAGCACCTAATGCTAAGGGTTGTTGGGAAGACAAAATTAAATATTTGTGAAACACTTAGCAGAGTGCTTAATAAATGTTTGTTCCTTTCCCCTTCCCTTTTCTAACAATTTCGCCTTATGGGAGTAAAAGAATTCTTTTCCTCCAGAAATGTAATTGGACTTCTCTTTTGGACTTACCTCACTCTCCCTTATATCATAATAATTTGTGTACTTGGCTTCCCCATTAAATTATAAGCTTTTTGAGGAAAAGATTTATCTCATAGCTATTTTTGTATTCTCCATGTTGTAATGGTAATGAGAATGTGAAGATTTTCCCTGCCCCTTAATAGGCCTAAGGGATTTTAATATCATCTTCCCTGACCCTTAATAGGACTAGTGTAATCACATGGAGCCTGTGGTAGGAGGAGTTTGCTGAACGGTGGAGCAGAGCTGAGAGAAAGCTGTGAGTTAGAGCATCTAGCCACATGGGAGAAAGAGGATGCAGGAAAGCAGATAGCTAGTTTGTTTGTGGGAAGGATAAAGGATGGTGTGGCTCCCTGCTTCGTTGTGGTGTGTTCACTTCTTTGTTGCTATGATGGATTTGACTTTCTGCTGTTTGAATTTGGTTTTCTGGTATCTGAATAAACATTTTGTTTCTGTCTTCCATATGGAGAGTTTGTTATATTTTGTGATTGAGAACTGTGCTGGCATATTCAGTCACTGTCAGTGCTGTGAATATTGGGTTGGTGCTATACATAACCTATCACTCTGGCACAAAAATGGCTCCTCATAAATACTACTAAACTGAACTAGCTGTGTGACCTTAGACAAGTCACTGTGTCTCTGGTTTTCAATTTTCTCCTCTGTGAAAAAGAAAGTGTTTGAAACAGATGATCTCTAAGGTCCCTTCAATCCTAAAATGCTATGATTCTGAGAAATTAGATATGGAATTATGCATTAGGGGGACAGACTTCTCTAACTAAGAGATTTTAAATAAAAAGTCCCTTTTTCCATTCATGCTCATTAAATTGTGTTTTTCCCTCCATCTAGATCTCTGCAATAATAAATATAATTATATCTGTCTTTAATAACTTTGGTACCTTGAGCTGCAGGTGCTAGTATACTGTATTTATTACCATATTTTAAGCCCTTTAAAAAGACTGCATTAATTCCTATGATAATTTGGAATCCATAATACATTTTCAGTTCTGAATAGAAGTTAATCATCCTAGAATGACTGATTTGCCTGTGTACTAGCAAAGCCACACTGGAACTAGTAGCTACTAACTTTTAAATTTAATATTGTCAATGAAACTGTTGATTAAAATTTAGTTATAATCATCATCTCCCTCCCTCTACAGTCTCACCTTGCCAACAGCAGTCTGAGGATTGAAATCAACAGCCAGTGACTAGATTATCTAACTTTAGAGATGATTAAGACAGTCACAAATGTTTGTATTATCTATAATACTATGCCTTGAGAGAATCTGTGCTAATACAAGTTATTCTCAACTATTTATCGTTTGTCAGCTCCATCTGCTTGATGCACCAGCAAGGTCAAAGTTTACTGAGCAGAGAACCATTCACTGCTATCAGACACAGCATTCTGCTCACCGGAAGTGAGGAGGAAGAAGCTTTCCTCCCCCTCAGAAGGAAGGGTCGGGGAACTAGACAGGGACAGACAGAGGCTAGCCCAGCTTGGCAGGACTGAAGCAGGGTAGATTGGGAAGAAAAATGCTACATATGCAGTTCTCCTCAATATTAAACACTGGAGCACAGGGCCCAGAGCAATAAGGGAAACTGGAATTCAGAGGGAGGGGGCTAGAGGGCAAAAAGCACTAATATATAGACCTTGTGTTCCGGCTTCCTGGTTTGTTATTAATTTAGGAATGGGACCTAACCCTTAGGTAAGCAAATTAACCTTTTTGGGTCTCCTTTTCCTCATAAGATAAACAGTGTGAGTAGTGGTTGGGGTGATAACAGTTATCCCTTCCTCACTGCAACTTTCCCCACTGTGGTTTCCATATATCTTGGGTCAGCATAAGAAATTAAATGGCAGTTTTGGGGGGGTTTTGCAGAAGCTGTAGACAACATGCAAAGACCAACAGAAGACACAGGAAAAGTTTAGAAACTCAGACATGTATAAAATATATGCATAGTATTGTATAATATCAACATATTTTATCTTTTAATGCCATAATAATTCAGACTTCTTCTCTGGTATGGAAGGAGGGACAAAAAATTTTATGTGGATTTTCTAGATTGAGAGGGCACCATGCCCCCTAACCCTGCAATGTGGTAGGCATAACTATAATTATCTGTGATACTATCATAGAGAGTGGTTTTGGAGATAAATGAACTAAGAGGTAACAATCACTCAAAAAATAGCAGTTCAATTCCACAAGCATTAAGAACCTAATATGTGCTTGGCGTAATAGGACAGTGGATACAAAGAGATATATAGATACAAAAACCAGTTATGGTCAAGGTCAGGGATGGGGAACCTCTGGATTCAAGGCCATATGTGACCCTCTAGGTCCTTAAGTGACACAAATGTGATCTGTGAAGTTTGGATTCAGTCAAAGGGTCACACTTGAGGACCTAGAGGGCCACATGTGACCTCGAGGTCACAGGTTCCCCATCCCTTGTCAAGGTCCTATTGGCCACTTTAGAAACTTGATGCTTTCTACTTTTCTCTGAGCTCAAATTTTGTGTATTCAGTAGTCTATCCTGCTTCTACAATTGGTTTCAGTTTGCCTTGCTCTGCTTTGCTTACCTAAAGAAACTGCTACTTAGAATCACGGAAAATTAGAGCCAAAAGGGACCTTAGAGATTCCTTGGTCCAACTCTCTGATTTTATATTTTTATACCGAGGCTCAGAGATGTTAGTTTACTTGCCTGGGGTAGCAAAGTTAGCAAATGGATGAGCCAAGATTCATACATTCCTATTCAAAGCTCTTTTGGGTCCATCTAGAATGTAAGATAGAGATCCAAAGGCATCATTACTCCATCAGAGGTGAGTCCAGGAACACCATGCTAGGAGCAGCCTCAATGGCCTAATCTGCCATTTTGAATTTGCATGACAATCATTTTTCTTAGAGTGTTCAGTAGAAATGGGATTATCCAGAGGGTCAGGAATGCTGAGTTCCATTCCCTAACCTCTTGGGAAATCACTTTAACTCAAAGTGTCTTCATTTCTTCATGTATAAAATGGAGATTTCATGCCTTGGGAAGGGGTTGGAGTAGATGGTCTCTTAGTACCTTTCAATTCTAAGATCCCAATGAAGAAAGCAGGTGATACCTGCTCCACCTACACCTTCATCCCAGGGTTGTAATGAGAATTAAATCGCGTGCATGTGTGTATGGGGGGGATTTATAAATGTAAGATATTTTCATTATATTATCTTTTATTATGAATACTAATCTTCATCCAAATCAGCACAGGGGGAGGAATACTGAGAGCTGAATAAAAAGACTTCAGGTCAAATTGTCAGTCTGTTACTTAGCAAGTTCACCTACCCTCTCTAAGTTTCAGCATTCTCATCTGTAAAATAGTAACAATAACACTTTCACTGCCCATCTCTCTCTTAAGGCTTTCTAAAGAAAGCACTCTATAAACTGTAAAGCACCATACAAATAAAAACGAGGCGTTAACATACCCTTTTGACAGATGGAAAAATGGAGCCATGCCAGTCAAGTCAACAAGAATTCATTGACCACCTATACTGGGCCTAACACTCCTGCTCCATACCAACAGGGCAAGCAAGACTCAATCCTAGGACCTCAAATACCAGCCTATTGCTCAATCCACAAAACTACCCTGACAATTCAAGAATACAAAAGCCCCTCTGGCAAAGCTTTGCCAGTTTTTGATCTTCACAAGGAGATCTTTTGGGACTGATCTATCCAAGGAGGTTTTATAAACAGACCACAACACAGAAGCCACAGTCATACCAATGTCTTGGTGCCAGAAAAGGGCCAAATGATTATAGATGAGTTTGAATGAATCACAAATTAAAAGGCCAGGTTCCTTCCCCTCCCTGTTGCCCAGTAAGTGCAGTTATACACCCAACAGTTAGGTAACATTTCCTTGTTTGGAGTTTTTGAATGGGAATTGTGTAAGCCATGAGATCACAGATTATATGTGACCATTTCTGCCCCTGTCTTCACTTTCAAGGTAAAACTACAGATAGAAGAGAGAGAGGAAGAGAGAGAGAGAGAGGTGTAGAGAGAAAGTGAGGGAGAGAGAGGAAGAGAGGGAGAGAGAAAGAGAGAGAGAGAGAGAGAGAGAGAGAGAGAGAGAGAGAGAGAGAGAGAGAGAGAGAGAGAGAGAGAGAATAGTATCTGCTTTGCTTGAAAAGTAAAATATTCCCATTAGCTAGACTGAGATAAACAGAACTGGACACACCATTACGACCTTTTCCATCTGCTCTATTTTGTTGTGTTGAAATTTCAACCATATGAAGGTGTGCTGAAATGCCAACAATACTGGATTGTATGTAATTATATATATATATATATATATGTATTTGTATAATGTGTATATAATAATAGCTAGTATTTAAATAGTGCCTTAAAATTTATAAAGTGTTATTAAATATTATCTCAATTTATCCTTACAACAACACTGGGAAGTAGGTGCTAGTATTATTTCCATTTTATAGATGAGGAAAGTAAGGCACAGAGAAGTTTAATGACTTGCTCAGGGTCACATAGGTAGTAAATGTCTGAAATAGAATTTGAATTCAGAACTTCCTGACTCTAAGCTCCAGTCTCCACTTCCAACTTGAAACTGAAATTTCCCCCCTGGGACACTGGGCTTCTGATTAGTGCACATTCATTGTTTCTATCCTAGACCAGGGGCAGCTAGGTGGCACTGTGGTTAGAGTGCCAGGCCTGGACATAGGAAGACTCATCTTCATGAATTTGAATACAGCCTCAAGACACTTACTAGATATCTGACCTTGGGCAAGTTACTTATCCCTGTTTGCCTCAGTTTCCTCATTTGTAAAATGAGTTAGAGAAGAAAACGACAAACCACTTCAGTATCTATGCCAAGAAAACCCCAAATGAGGTCACAAAGAGTTGGACATGACTCAAATGGCTGAACAACAATTCTAGACCAAGAGTTGCCATACTTCTTCCTAGTCATTTTCCTGTTTCCTCTTCTCCCCTATAAGAAGTCATCTCAATTTGAGCAAACTCAACACTACTCTTCCTGTAAAAGATGCATCAACCAATTGCACTATGACTGATTTCAATTCCTGTGGTTTCTCTGTTCAAAACACTCCCTCCTGGCCACCATTTCTCTATAGGCTATTTTCCCTTATTAGTCTTCCTTGAGAGTAGAAACTACCTTATCACCTATATTTGATTCTAGAAATTGGCAAATTGCCTGATACATGTCCCACATCATCATCACTAATTAGCAATATTAGCATGTCAAGGTCTACAAAACATGTTACAATATCACAATTTATCCTCAAAACAACCCTGGAAGGTGGGTACTATTATAATCTCCATTTTACAGATAAGTAAACCAATGCAGAGTGAAGTTAAGTGACTTGCTTGGGGTTACATGGCTAGCAAGTGTCTGAGGCTGGATTTGAACTCAAATCTTCAAGTCATAGTGCTTAATAAGCACTTTTTCATTAATTTAAACATTCTTTGCCATAGGATGACCTTACAAACCCAGGTTTTTCTTGAAATAGAACCTTTAGATATTTTAAACAATTCTTATTAATGTAAATCAAGGTCAAAGCAATAAGAAAATGACAAGAGGCCTCTTCTATTACTTGGAATAAACTGCCATAACAGAACCTACTGTTGCGGTAGCCCACCTCTCTACCGCAGAGGGAGGAAGCAAGAGTCATACAGTCAGACAGATGCAGTACCATGTCAGGACAGGTTGTATAAACTTCTCTGCTCTCAAGGAATGGCATGACCTACACACACACATTCACACACATGGAATAAACACACAGTGCCGTTCAGAAGTATGTTGTGTCCTGGATATGTATGTGGAACAGGAGGAAAAATGAGCAGAACGTAATTTTCCATCCTAACGGTGAGATAATGGGATATAAAAGATATGAAGGGACCCGTTGGTTCGTCTACTGTAAATTCCTTCTTCTAGAGCTGGAGAAACTGTAGTAAAGACCAGTCAAGTGGCTTGGCCAAGATCAAATGGGTAGTAAGACATGGGGTTTAAATAGGATAGAACCCGGTCAGGTGTAATAGGCATTACTGGTGTTTTTTTTTAATGGACTTGGTTCAACACATAGTGAATAAGTAGCAGCAAATTCATTGGAGAATCAAAGAAACAAATTTTTCTTCCTCTATCCTTCGGTCACCAAAACATTTAGAAAGACCAAGGCTATAAAGCCAGGGAAATTCTCTTCTCCATGGTCACACCCCGGTTTAGACCAAGTCTACAGCCAACAATTTCAATACCAAATTAGGCAATTACTTGAATAAGTGTAGCACTTGTGCAGTGGGGTTAAACAGAAAGGGGTTTGTTTAACCACTTATTGTTTAGGTCAATCGAATCTTCCCTCTGCCTTATGTTCCAGAGTTGCAGGAATGTTTCACTCTGAAGTGTCCAGACTGAGTCATTGCAGGAAGCCAGGCACAAAACCAGATGGGTAAGGGGACTATTTCAATCTATAATGCATAAAAGACATGGAGTATAGACTAGAAAGATAATAATAGCTCACCATTTTTGTTTCTAGGATTTTGTTTAGCAAAGAGCTAGCCTCACAACCAGCATCACTGAGATAGCCTCATGACTAACGTTACTGAGCTAGCCTCACAATTAGCATCACTGTAGCCGCACAACCAGCCTCAATGAGATAGCCTCATGACTAATATTACTGAGCTAGCTGCACAGCTAGCATCACTCAGCCAATCTCACAACCAGCCTCACTAAGATAGCTTCATGACTAGCATTACTGAGCTAGCCTCTCCAAAAGATGAGGAAAAAAAGTTGAGTGACTTACACAGCATAACACATCTAGGAAGTGTCTGAGGTGGGAATCAAATGCTGGTTTCCTGACTCCAGGTCCAATGCCTGCAACACTATACTTCTCAAATTGCTTCCATTATGAAGCAAATATTGTGCCTATTTCATTTCATTTTGATTTTTATAGTCAGCTTGTTCATATACATGGATGGCATTTCCTGGAGTTTGCATATGTATAGACTTTATATGTATATGCAGTATATATCTATAGACATATGATGGTAATTGCTATCTTTACATAAGCATAAAGCCCTGATTTCCACTGAAAAGAAATTCAAGGAAAAGCTCTCCACAATATGTGATGGAGAAGAGATAGAGGAATGAGACTTAACTGCATTTTAGCACTTTGAAATATAAAAAGAAAAAAATTTCCATTATGAGCCAAAGGCCATTCGGCACTTGTCAACCTCCAATAACATTTTTCAGATGTAGAAAAGATATGGTTAAGTAATGAGAAACAGAGATTGGCAACTCCTGTGATCAACAGCTATCTTTATATACCCAGATCATTCACTTTATTAAAAGAAGTTTCTGAGGACCTTTCCCCTGCCCCCTTGAGTTGAACAGTTTTTCTAAAACTTTTTCCTCCACTTAGATCTCAACAGTTAACGAATGTCTCTAGTCTCCCCCCACAGCCTTGTGCTATTTTGTCAGAAACCCAAAAAAGTTGAGGCACAATTGCATTTGTGCTGATGCTAAATGTTAATAGATTTGCCTAAATGCCTGCTAATAGTCCCCCTAAAATTAGCTAAACTAGTAGTGCATGGCTAATGTGTTGTTTTTGTTGCTTTCTGCTGCTAGCTTCTTTTACCAGGAAAAGAAAAAAAAGAAGTCTAGGTCTTTTTAGGTGACATTTCTGGTGTGATATGTGAAGCCAGCATAAGAGCATGCATTCTGTGACTAGTCCACAGCGCTGACATTCTGTCATTTAGGTGACAAACCCTAGCGTTCTAATGTTTCATTAAATTAAACATGAAATGTTTAATGTTTTGTTAAATTAAACATAAGGCCGTGACTTTGCACCCAAGAACCACAGCATTCGATCATTTCTTCAAAATTCTCCAGGCCACTTCTGAGGGTATCAAAACTTGTTCAGTGGAAGTACTGAATTCCCCTACATAGCTAAAATGCATTTTCCATAGGAATACACATGCACTCACCCATATATGTGTACACATACAGAAGGTCCCTGTGCACACATACCTATGTATGTGTAAATACATCCAGATAGGCAGATGTATATCTTGTGTGTATGTATCCATATATACATATCTGTACATATACACATATATGTACATATGTGCCTGTAACCAACTTAGGTCCTTAGACATTCTTAAGTGTAACCCAACAGAGAATAGCTTTTATAAAAACATTTCCTACAAGTCAACCCTACAGAGAATCTTGTTTATAATAGATTTGCAGTCTTTCCTACCCCCTTCCATGTGATCTGTTGTTACACATTCCATTCAAGTGCTTACGAGTACAGGTTTACATTGTTCCAGTAAGTTCTCTCTACTTATTTGGTCTCAGAGAGTCTTACCAAAACTGTGCCTCCTCCCACCAAAGGGAGCTCCTTGTCCCAATGTCACAGGCCCATGATCCTATTATATGTCCTATATTTGTCCATAAATGGGCAAAGGACAGCTAGAACTGATTCCACAGACAAAAAAAAAATCTCATTGTAACCCCCCTCCCACCTCCACCACTCCCCAAAGCAGCTGGCTATGCCCTCTTTTTCCCTTGTGCCTAAGAAAAATGAAGCTACTTGAAAAAGTCTGATGTGGATAAATGTTTTACATGAAGGTAGAAATGATGAGATCACTCTTATGACTACTAAGTAAAAGTTTTGGCACAAACATTATGTTAAGTGTTTCTCGTAGAGTCAGGTAAACAAATAATGGGAGATAGGATAAAATGAAATGAAGATTGGCTTCAATTAGGGTGTTAAGAGTGACTTGCGGGGCTGATAATAAGATATCAATGGGATCACCTGATCAAAAACTTCCAAATAACTTTTTGAGAAACAGACTTGAAGGTTACTTATTTTGGTACAGGCTACACCAAATTTTCCTTTATTTTTTTTTTGGGGGGGGGGAATACAAGATATTTTCAAATACAAGATTTTTGAGGGGAAAATACATATATTTTCAGAGCTATAAAGAATTTCAAAAGCAAGACAATTCCATATCTTCTTGATTAATTTTCCCCAGATGTTCAGCACCTTGAAGATAGTAGGTGCTTAATGCACCTTTGCTGAATTGAATTAAGTTGAAAATTGATTTTATTTCCTCCAGGGAACAAATTGTACATGAAATCCTTTCCTGACCTTTACACCAGCACCAGCTGAGATTGTAGGCACCTTCACTTTAAGACTGGGCACTAACCGAAATGAAACCACCTTCCAAAGAGAAGAAAACTATTCAAAGTCTTGTTTGCCTCTAGGAAACTGGGATTCTCTGCTTTCCTACTATGATTTTTTTTGTCTTTTGTATTGATGGTCAGCACTTAAGAACAAGGCTGGTTTGGAAAGGTGTTTAAAGACCACCATCAAAATACTGGAGCTGGAAAACATTTACCCTGAGCTAGTCACCAGATCTGGGAGAAAAGATACTGACACTTATCATTTGCTAGCTTCATGTCTGTGAGGCAAACTAAATAAATTAAACTGATTCTGCTTTAATCTTCTTTTCTAGACCAAAAAGGGCCTTATGAAGTTTCATCAAAAGGAGAAAACAAATGTTCCCCCAGGTCCTTCTCTAAACCACCAAAGTGTAGGCAGAGGAACAACTATCTCTCTTAAGGAATGCCTAGAGCCCAGTCTTTAACATCATCATCAACAACAACAAACTCTTTTAAAATCCCTGTCTTCCCTCCACCCACCCTTCTCCTCCTCCCTAGAGATTTCCCTGGCAATGGCTCAGAGATTTAAAATGTAACCTAAGATCTCACAGATGCCACTCAAGTTTCAGTTGGATCACTAGTCTGGAAGAGCCTTGGCAAGAAATCCTAGGCAAAGGTGTATCGGCCTCCTCCCTGACAACACTGTGATACTTCATGGCCCTTCTGGCTATTTCTGATGCTCCTCTAAACAAGATGGTATCCCGGGACTTCATTTGGGGGTTTGCTACCTGAGAAAGCTAGAACTATTTAAGGCAAGACCATAGAAGACCAGGGAGATGCTTTTATATTTGCATTAACATATATAATATACATGTATATGTATTATATATACATATATTTATTTATGTAGGAGGCTAACTGCATCTTGTTAGCAACCTCTACACACTTACCCAGACTTCTAGAACCTTGACAGAGCTGTCCTTTTCCTTGTGGAGTTAGGAAGGCCAGAAGAAATTAACCCATCATTAGCCAGAGCCATCAAGTCTACACAGGATTTCTGATGCCTCCGTCCTCCAGTAGCCCGCTGGTTTTTGCGGCAGACACCCCCCAAAGTTGCTCCTCTGTCAGACTCCTATGGCGCACAGAACCTACAAAGTACTGTGCTGTGATTTTAAACCTACCACTCAATAAAAGGATTTTAAAGGCCGTGTCGGGAGCCGGGAGCTTCAGATCCCAGTTTGGCTTTTTCTCCATCAGCATTCTTCTGCAAGCCCACACAATGAAAGGTACGCTACATTATTTATACCAGCTCTAGGCTTTGGAAAACACACACTGGCATCCTGATTACTAAGCATCCTCATGGATGCAATTAAACTGTTCCCATATGTTTTTTTTTTTTTCCCCTCCTCCGGTCTTTCCCTTATTCAACCTTTTTTTTTTTTTTTTAAGAGGAAACAAAGGCACTTTGAGGTGTGTCCCAACTCATAAAATAGAGGCCAGGTGAGCACAGAAATGGCTACCATGTGAAACCAGACTACTAGAAAAGAACATTCTTCCCACAGCATGTGAATGACTGAGGAGAAAGGTGAAAGTGCTAACTCAGAAAAGGTTGAAGTTTTGAATTATTCGAGTTGAGAGGTATCAATGCGGAAGCAACAAATTCAAGGAGATTCAGGAAGCAGTTAAATGAATTTATGCAAGACATCTGGAAATGGGTTATTAAGGACTCCAGTAAGTCATTAACCTTCTGAAGTTGAAACCACAGAGGCCAACTGTACCCCTCCCCAGAACAAAAGTTCCTTGCTGCCCCCATTTCCAATGAAACACCTGTCTGATGGACCATTTGATTGAGGCAATCAGTATTTTTCATCTTCTCCTTCATTGACCTTCAGTCAAATGAATGGTTTCTTAAGTCCCTACTTGCCATCCTTCTTCTTAGACAGATATTCAGAAGCTTCTCAGGTAAAGTCTCCTTAGCACCAGAAGATGATACAAAATAGTAATCTCAAAGGTACATGGGATAGCTACAGTAAGACACAAATGAGAAGATCCTTTCTCTGCAAGAATAATGAAAAAAAATCTATGCATCTCAACTAGTACTGATCCAGCTAGTCCCTGAAGGAAAGAGCTTTGGCAGGAATGGTGACTTCCTTTTGCAAAAGCTCCAGGCATTGCTTACTAAAACAACCTTCATAGGGTACACTGGGGCAATTTGCTTCATGTACACAAGTCACTCCCCCCCCCCCAAAATAGTGACTTATCTAAGGCACTAAAAAGAGTTCAAAAAGAAAAGGGAGCTATGCTTTTCAATAAAGGATTACTTTGAACTCATATTCCTGAGTTGTGGTAGCTCTTTCAATAACTGTCACTTTCAATGACTTAGTCCATTCTTGCTCAGGAATTCTAGGTAGGAAAGAGGTGTATGAAATGGAGAAGCCAGGAATGGGATTATGAAGATTCTCCAGGGAAGAGTGACATGTTACAGTGTGGGGGAGTGGAGCAGACAGAGCAAGGCCCTGAGGACAAATCGACCACCTGATATAACCATTAGCAGAGTGACTGAAACATTTACTTTTCTGCATGGAGAATCAGAAATTTCCTTAGCATCCTTAAACCAGATAAAAGGGTATCAGGTTAGTCGATGCACTATGACACAGTAAAAGGAACACTGCATTTAGATCAGAGGGCCTGGGTTCAAGTTTGGGTTCTGCCACTTTCTACCTGTGTCATTCTGGACAAACCATTTAACATAATGGGCCTCGGTTTCCTCATCCACAAAATGAAAGGGTAACTCTTTATAATTTGTAAAATCCCTTCTAATTGTAAATCTTTGATTCAGCGAGTCTCATTCAATTTATCAGCAAACTCTAGTTTAAAAAAAGTTACATCTGTACACAAGGACACCGATGAAACAAGAGGTGAGAAACACATTACTACTCAACAGAATCAAAATATTAGAAAATTAAAACTTTTCCTCCATAGGTTCAATGTATAAAGTATTCCCATCAATTCAATTCAATCAAATACTTCTCAAGTACATACTACATGCAAAGCACTGTGTTAGATCAGCTAATGGAGATACATAATTTATATAAGACACAATCTTTGCCTTCATGGAGATTACAGATTAATAGAGAGATGGGATACATACACACATAAATGCATGGTTAGACCATTAGAGAAATTCAAAGGGGGTGGAAGGTAATGTCTGGAGAAGAGGAAAGTTCATTACCAATGGGGAGGGGTGGAAAGGATCAGGGATGGCTTCCATGAGGAATTGGCATCTGAGCTGGACTTCAGAGAAAGAACAAGCATTCAAGAGATAAAGAAGGGGAGGGGAGACCTTTAGTCACAAGGAATACAATACAAAAAGGTATGGCAATGGGCAAACCCAGTGTGATTAAGGCCATTCAAGTATCACAGGCAGAACTGAGAAGGAGGGGGAGGGATCATCAATTCCAAAGTCCTTACTTTATAAAGAGAGGAGGAACAGAGGCTCAGAGAGGCTCTGAGATGGGTCCAGGGTCACACAGATAATGAGTCAGAGCTGAAACTAGTTTGATAAGAACAGAGAATGGATATCAAAAAGCTGTATCACATCAGAAACTGAAGGTGGTACTAGAATGTCAAGGGCCTTGAGTGCCAGGTTAAAAAAAAGCCTGAGTTTTATTCAGCAAGCCTTCAGAGGGGTAGTATGACGAGGTCTATCCTTAAAGATGAGTCTGCCTATAGAGTAAAAGATGGTTTGGAATGGGGGGGAGGGCAGAATGAAAGCAGGGAGATCCATTAGAAGGCTTCTATAATACACTAGGTAGATGGTAATGAGGGCCTATAGTAGGCTGGTGGCAGTGGGAATACAGAGTGGTACAAATCTGAATGATGTTTTGGAGCTAAATCAACACAACTTGGTACTCTGTTAGAGCCTATCCACTTTGAAATACAAAGAGGGAATTGGCTACATATGGTTAAGCGCATTACTTTAAGCTAGAAGCAGATCTTGTCTCTCACGGTGGGATACCGCCCCACTAACATCTGCTCTTGAGAAGGCCATTGAATCATTAGTTGAAGTGATCTGAAGAGAGATGACTCCTTAGAAAGATGGATGATTGAAGGATTTTGTTGATGCCTTTAGTTTTTAGGCAAATTAAATTTTTAACCAAATTAAAACCTGTCTCTCTTATGTAATTAAAATGATATGCTCCTCAGAATGGAAAGACTTTATAAGGGTCATCTAAACAACTCCCTTCTTTCCCTTCCTCCTCTCTGCTGTACCTGGATACCCATCTTCCAATCATTAATGCATTTAAACTAGTCTGGAAATGAGTTCTCACAAACTATTTGCATGTAAAATGGCTTTATCTCCAGGACTGGGAGTCAGGAGATTCGGGTTCAGGTCCCAGATCTTTCACTAAATGGCTGTGCTATATGAAGCAAGTGCTTCCCCACTCTGGTTACCAGTTACTTCACTTTAAAATGAGGAGGTTGGGTTAGATGATTTCTGAATTCCTTTCTGTCTTGATGATAGCCCTGGGTGCTCTCTTTTCTGACATTAAATAGCTTTCCATCACAATCAAACATCTCTTGAGTACCACCTATATGGAAAGCATTACACATCAAAGTTCTCTCTTTCCCACCCCATCCAACAAGAAAGAATCATCCATGAAAACTGAACCTAGGACCAGACCTGGATAAGAACTTCAAGGGCATCTAACCCAACCTCCTAATTTTACAAATAAGGAAAGTGAGGCCCAGAGAGTTTAAGGGATTTGCCCAAGGTCACAAAGGTATTTATAATTAGTGGCAAAACTAGAATTCACACTCAGGTCCTGTGACTAAGAGTTCACCCTTCTTTCCAGAAGTGAAAGTGAAATCATGATTTTTTTTAATCTGAAAGAGCTTTAATACCCTTTCATTTTAGAAAAGAGAGAACTAAGGTCTAGAGAGGAAATGTGATTTGGGCAAGCCACATGCCTGGTTAGTGGCACAGGCAGAACTGACCCTTAGGTTTCCTGACTTCCAGTTTCATGTGTTTTCTACTATATCAGCCTATTGAAGGTAAAAGCTGCAGAGGTCATTGCCAAATTTTAATTTGGTCCAAATTAAGTGATTTCTATGAGACCCACCCTAATTTTTTTTAATCATCCAAAGCGTTTGGAATCAAGATTTTTCTTCATGATGGTTTGAATTACGGAAGATAAATTGCTTTTTATTTTATTGGCATAATGGAAAGAACCCTAGACTTAGAGTCAAGATAACTGGGTTCACATTCCAGTTCCTCATCTCTGAAATGAGGATAATTAATATTGGCCTTCTTTCCTCTGAGTGGTGTTGGTTAGAAATATTCTAGAAATGTGAATTATAGTATTTTAAAAGATATTCATGCAATAAAACTTCTACTGCCTTACTCATGTATTTCTTTTACTACCCAATAGCCTTCCACAAAGGCATTCTAATTTCCTGAATAACAAAAGCAAGTCTTAAAACTCTACCTCTCTTTTGAAGCTTTTTACTTTCTGGGCAAGAGAGCAAGAAAACAAGGCACTAATTCCATGGGAAAATGGTTCTCCAGATAGTATTATGTTTTCAGTGAAATAATATATTTGATAGAAAATTGTGGCTTCCCTTAACATAAAGCATTCCAATGGTCAGTGCTATGCTAATACGTGTAGTACTACAATCACACTTTCAAGTCTTTCATCAACCACAGACATTACTATGATTCTAGAGTAATGCTTTTTGAATAGAAAATGATTCTGGATCTTTCTCCCTTCTTTTTCTGTGAATATCTGAGTCACATTGCAATCACTAGGATTTTTTTTTCTGAACTAAAGTGTCAAGCAGCTATAGGGCTTTTGCTTCTTGTTAAACCACCTGAACCAAAATCAGGTATGTTGCATCATTCACTGCAGCTATTTTTCTAGTTGAAACATGAATTATAAGTCTTTTTGAAATACATCAGCCAATTCAAGTTGTAACATAGTCCTGCTTTATTCACTGCACAGATCACAGTTAATCGCTTTCTAATACTAGATGCTATTTTGCTTCATTAAGTTAACATTTTCTCTTATTTTTCCCTCCATGGTACAGACCAAATTAGCCAGCATTAAGCCTACTCTTTCTTCTCTTACACATGTTATACTTCACTTGGAGGCAATTTCATCTTTTCAGGGCAATTTGGGATATTAAAATTCTTAGTGTTAGAGGGCTGGGTTTCCGACAGTCAGCCATGATCCAAGAAATGAAATGGAGACTTATTCTACGCAGTATCAAGTGATCTTTCCTCATGGGAGTCTGAAGGCAACACATATCTCTGTATATCCCATAAAAGCTACTGCTAAGGGGTGAGGTGCACTGGCTTTTCAGGATAATGACAAAATACAGATATATCTTTGGCAGCAGCTCTGAGCAAACAACCATCATTGCTTTCATGATAACACTATGAAGTGTCATGTACACCTACTGCTCATGTCCAATTATGGCCAGAACAACTGTTTTCTAGGACATGTATTTTACCAGTCCAGGATGATTATGCTTAAATTTGGGGCTTTGAAATCCCAAAGTGTCAGCTGAAGAAACAGAAATACAACCATTATGTAGCTGGAAAAATCATAATAGCCCATTCATAAGTGACTGTCTTTCTTTATGCTGATGCCAGTCAGATGATTTCCTAAAGCAAAAATTGGAGTCTTGAAGGAGAGAACCTATGTCCTTTTCTGGGAAGAAAAAGTAGTTCAGTGACTTGATAGAGGTATGCCATCAGTAGATGGGATACAGGCAAGGGGAAGGAATCATGTTGGAGTTTAAACTAAAGGTGTCCCTGTACAATTCTGTCCCATTAATGACCTGGAATTGGATGTTCTCTTCCATCAAACACTGCCCCCCCCCACCCCGTGAAACAGGAAATGGCAACATGTATACCCTGATGACTCACTCTGAATCATCAGAGAAGATATGGTTTCCCCAATGCTCAGCATCCTCCTTCACAAGACCCCTGCCTCAGTCCCTTCCCTAGTGTGAGGACTTACACTTGCAAAGCAAAGACCAAGTAGATGCCCTTCTTTTGTATATAATCATAAAGCTAGGTGAGAACTTGGAGTCATACACTTATGAATTGAGAGCCAGAAGGGATATCAAAAGTCCTCTAGTCCAACCTTATTCTTTTGTAGGACCCAAAAAGTCAAATGACTTGTCCAAGGTCACACAGGTGGTAGAAACAGGTCCCCTGACTCCAAATCTAGCTTTCTTTCCATTAACCTGCGTTAGTCCAAGAGAGGCCATGAGAGTTGGCCTTAATAATGATTTTGCACAATTTAGTCATTTATATATGAGGAAATTCATTTACAGGTGAGGCCTTAAGATATAGGAATCACCCAAGGTCACACAATTAGTGAGTGGAGAGAAAGGACCAAAACTTCATTTCTTAATTGAGTACAGGGTTCTTTTCACCGCACCTCATTGCAACAGAGAATGAATGAGTAAATAATGGGAAGATTGTTCATGACAAGCACTCCCCACTGGGGAAGGACAAAGCTGGTACCATTCTTCCTTTTTATCTGTATTGGGACTTTCCCATACAATGTTTCTTTCTTTTTTAATAAACAATTCAATTTTGTTCTTTTCCCCCCTTGAGAGGAGAATGCTTGTGAAGGAAATGTCACGGGGAAAAGGAATGCTCTAAAAATTAAGTTTTCATTATGTCCCATAACCCAAATGGAAAGCACATAGAAAAGTCCACATGCTACTTTTAATTCTGGGGATTGGTGCTCAAATGTGTTAAATTGCTATTTATTTTTCTACAGGCTACCTTGGTTTGGCATCATGTAAACCCAAAGTGTTTGTAGAGATGCCTCTGGGGACGAGGGAAAAATCATCTGTATAGATCAAATGTGTATTAGGTACATTAGCGATTGGTCCCTGTAGACTGATAAAGACCTTTTTAGACAGATTTCACTGCATAGCTTTTTAAAAGCCTGTACTGATTTAGCCTTGGGTGGCATGAGTTTGGGGCTTTCTTCATGTCCAAAGTATCATAACAGAAGTGTGGAAAATGAGAAGCTGTGATAAGAACTGCAGCCATCATATTATGCGAACCTCAATATTAAGAATTCACTCCCTTTCCCCATCAATATTTCATGTTCCTAGAGTCATAAGAAAACACATCTGTTGCTTTCCTGCATTGTAATTTGTGGAGTTGTTGAAAGAAATTATTACAGCAGAGGTTCAGGAATTTAAAAATTCATCACCTTCTCAATTTAGAAATCCTCTGTCTGATATGGGCTTTGGAAAAAAACCCCACAGAGTTTGGCAGCAAGAGGGGCCCAAGCCAGGAAGCAATGGGAGCTGGCCGGCTCCTCTGCCTTCAAGGCTTTCCATGGTGTTGCTCGAGGAGAAAACACAGCCCAAGTGAGGCAAGGTTTGTTGCTACTCAGGACAATCACTCAGCATTTAACTTTGATGTAGTTAGTGTGGGATAGATTTCTAGGTCAGCGGGTCTTGAGTCAGAAGATCGGTGATGAAAAATCTAGGCCTATCGCTGACCACCAGTGTGATCTTAGGTAAGGTACTCCACCTGTCTGGCCCCACATCCTCTTCTGTAAAATGAGAGCGTTTGACTAGATGACCTCTGGGGTCCCTTTCTTCATTCCTCTTTTTCCCCCCCCTCTCCCAATATCAGCTACACTTTAATCTTACAACTAGAAAATGTTGTGCTAAAAGAAAAGTTGGAGATCATCTAGTCCAAGGTCTTTATTGTACAAGTGAGGAACGCAGGGTGTCTCACTCAAGGTAATATAGCTAGTTAGACACAGTAGGTACAAGGATATGACTGGTAAGCAGATCATCTGCTTCTCAGACCGGTATTATTTCTACAATACCAGGGAGGGTAGTTATGCTCTTCAATAAGGTAAGCTACTTCCACCCCCAGCTCAGGGTCTCTTCTTGCATCTCCCATCCCCCTATCTTTCCTGGCTGTGCCCCATGTCTAGAATGACCTTTATCCTCATCTCCATCTTTGTGAGTTCATGGTTCTTTTCAAAACTCATTGAAAGTTCCACCTTCCACATGAAGCCTTTCCTGATGCCTTGAGCCTCTAATGTCCGTTCTCCCAAAACTACACTGTATTCATTTTGTATATATTTATATACACATGTTGGGGAAAGATAACATTAGAATATAAGCTCCTTGAGGGCAAGAACTCTTTCATATTAAAAAAGAAAAAACAATTCACCCCAGCTCTTAGTACAGTGCTAAAACCACGGCACTTGCTTAATAAATGCTTGTTGACTGGTTGAAAGCCTGACTCTGGTCTGATGACCCTCCCTTTGTTTACCAGACACGCTTGGAATAGCTATGCCATCTTCCAACAATGCCAACTTTCCCTGAGCATGAAGAGCTGTGTGAACCACTCAGGTGTACAGATGGGTACCCAAGACTACAGACTTGGAGGGAAGGGTCAACAAAAGAACAAGTAGCATGTGGACTTTTCTATGTGTTTTCCATTTGGGTTATGGGACATAATGAAAACTTAATTTTAGAGCATTCCTTTTCCCAGAGGTCTCTAGAGCAAAATCAGGGTTATTTCCTGATGTCTTCAAGAGAGGGTAGCAACTCTAAATCTCTCCTGAGCAAACAGGTGCTATGCCAAAGCACAAAAGGGAACCTCAACTTGGAAAGAAGCAGTTAGGTACAGGATGCTTTAAGAAATAACTGCAAATGTCTTGCTGGAGGACGTCTGACCTCACCACCGTCCTCCCTCCTCCGCCCCCCCCCCCCTCTTCTCCTTCAGCTGCAGCCTGCCTAGCCCAGTACAGTAGCTTCCATTAGAGCAGATTTCAGTGAGGACGTCAGCAATTCTTTTCCAGCCTGAGCACCATCCTAGAAACTGCTGTTGGGTCTTTTTTGGGTACATATCACCCTCACTAGCTGTCACTTTACATTATTCCTCCTTTTTCATTTGCCTGTTTCCCCCTGTCATGTCACTAGCCTGTCACAGGGAGGTAGAGCACAAGAAAAATCACCAGATTCTCCTTGACCTAAAAATACTGAAAACTCTAATGTCCTGAGACACCAGCCTAGTGGAGCATGCAGCCGGAGCGAATGCCTGCTCCAGCCAAATGCCGGCCAAGTGCTTATTCCCCGTACACACAAACAGCACTCAGGCTGCTGTTCTAAGAAGAAAGACTGAACAATAAGCCACCTCCCAAGAAATGAGGAGACCAGAATCAAAACAAAAGTGGCAACTTTTTTCTTTCTTGTATGCAGCACTCCCCAGGGAATGCCAATACAAATTATTAGTCTTTCCAGATACATTAAAGAGAGTGTTATAGCAGCATAAGTACTGGAAAGGTGGTCACACTTGAGTTCTGGGCTTGGATCTCTCAGTGACTAACTCAGTGAAACTGGGCAAGGCACTCATCTCCTTATCTATAAAAATGAAAGAGTTGCACCAAACATCTCTAAAATCCCTTCCAGATCTAAAATTCTATGCTTCGATGATATTTTTTATTCTTAAGGAGTTTTAAAGTCACTCTTTTCTAGAGGAATACTCCCAGAAGCGAGCAGGGCATTAACTCTGGTGAGTGTATTATGTCAAGGATAAAGGGATACAATCACCGCAGCCTATGAGTCTCTGGAATTTTTTGCATCATGGTCCCCAAATGATGATATTCTGCCTGCTTGGTGGAGAAAGGGATGTGCCAGCCCATCCTGCACCGATGGCAGGCAGCACACTGTGCTGTGTTGCTATTAGCTATTGCTGGCTTGTTCTTGCTACTATCACCACTGCTGAGTGGAGACTAGTCCCGGGAGTCACACTCCTCATCAGGAGCAGAAGCAGGGATACAATTCTGGCCTCCTGTTTCCATTACTCTAATCACACTATTTGCCATAATGCCATTCCTTAATTTGATTTGAGAAGGGCTTTAATAGTAGGGGAAAGGCGAGAGATGAGGACAGTTCCACAAGAAGACACTGACTTTAAAAGCAATTTGTTTTGCTGTCTGTTGTTCCAACAGCAGCTACTGACTCCAGGCCAATCGTTGCTCTCAGGCACAGTGCGACTCTCCCTGAAGTTGCCCGTGTGGCTGAGGGCAGAAGTCAGCCCTTCCTGATTTAATTAGAGTTTTTTCTCTCTCCACCTCTCTTGACCTTCTGCTTGATTATGTAGTGAAGTATTCCTGGAGTGCAATAATCCTGTAAGCCTGACATCCACCCTCGCAGCTATGGAAATGACAAAGCTGTCAAAATTTCAGCCTTACAACTTCAATACAGGGTCAACAAAGAAAAGTACCAGCAGAGAGAATGAAGGCCTCAGAGCCATTAGAGAAAAAATGGAAGGTGGAGTAGGAAGAGGAGGAGGAGGGGAAAGAGAAGAGCAAAACAATAAAAATTAAAAGATCTCGATTTCGAGTTCTACTGGAAAGTTTTGCCTTTTTTTTTTTAAAGGCCTTCTTTTAATGCAATGATTTAGTATTTACTGAGGGAGCTGCCATCCTGTTGGAATACCATTAGTGTCAGAGCCAGGGAAAAATGGGCAAGCCTTTTTTTCTCCTGGAGTATGCAAACAGAAGCTTAGAAACATGTTTGCATTTGGATTGGATGATCTAAGCCAACAAAGTTCAACCTTTTCACTCGGAGCTGTGAGCTGTTTGACAAGTCCTACTTTTTATCAGGGAGGTTCAAAGTCTACACACCGCAGAGCCTGCCTTAATAGGAGGGACTAATAAGATTATTTCCTTAAAGATCTGACCTTGGCACCCATTCCCCTACTCAAAAGGCAGCACAAATTCATTCTCCAAATTGCTTACCTTCAAAAGGAAGTACTGTCAACTTGTTTGGGGCCACAGCATGACTCACCATGGAGCTATTAGAAGAATTCTTGCATGGATTTAAAATAGCTATTATTTTGGCCTCTTAAAAATGTTTCTTTTTCCCCTTTTATCATAAAAAAATAAAATGTAAAAACTAAATAACAACATTACATTTCAGTGTGGCATACCAAATCAGTGATGTGTCCTTCCCTTCAACATGGTGATCTGCACTCATCAGTCACCTGGTCAAAAATTTCCAAGATCTTAACATCTCTTGTATTATTAGTCCCTTTCTATGCAACGTTGTTCAGGTAGGTCTGTATTACTTCTTATGTGAATTACCATAAAAGACTCCTAAATGGTTTCTTTGCCTCCCATCTCCCACTAGCCATTCCATCTAAGACATACCTATGAAAATATGATTCCTAATTTACAGGTCTGAATATTCCAACAGAAAATAAACTTCTTGATGGAAGGGATTGTTTCATTTTTATCTACATACCCCCCACACCTATCACAGTGTCCCATCCTACCTCTCCCTTCCTCCTTTTCCCAGTGCATTCTTCATTCATTTTATTTCTTAGAGATCATCCCAACATAATCAACTTACACCTGTGGTTTCTGTCTATGCAGACTCCTTCTAACTGCCCTAATAATAGGAATTACATGAATTCTCTTCCCAGATGGCAATATAAATAGTTTAATTCCATTGAGTCCCTCATAACTCTTTTATGTTTACCATTTTATGCTTCTCTTGAGTCTTGTGCCTGAATGTCAAATTATCTATTCAGGTTTGGTGTTTTCATCAGGAATTCTTGGAAGTCCTCTGTGTCCATAAATATTAATTCCCCCCCCAAAGGAATTTGATTATAATATTCCTGGGAGTTTCATTTCAGGATATCTTTCAGGAGGTGATTAGTAGATTTTTTCAATTTCTATTTTATCCTCTAGATCTATGATGTCAGAGTAATTTTCCTTAATCATTTCTTGAAATATGATATATAGGCTCTTTTTTTGATCATGGCTTTCAAATAGTCCAAAAATTCCTAAATTGTCTCTCTTTGATGATTTTCCAGGTTAGCTATTTTTACAATGAGATATTTCACAATTTCTTCTATTTTTTTCATTCTTTTCACTTTATTTCATCATTTCTTGAAGTTTTATGGAGTCACTAGGTTCCACTTGCCCAACTCTAATTTTAAAGAAATTATTTTGTTCAGTGAGCTTGTGTATCTTTTTTCCCTAACTGACCAATTCTGTTTTTTCTTCATCAAATTTTTGTACCTCCTTTTTCATTCGCTATGCTGATTTTAAGAGTTCCTTTCTTCAGTGAATTTTTTGTGCGTCTTTTACCATTAGACCAATTCTCTTTTTTTAAGGCAACATTTTCTTCAGGTTTTTTTTTGTTTCTTCCATTAAGTTGTTAATTATCTTTTCATAATTTTATTGCATCATTCTCATTTCTTTTCCCAATTTTTCCTCTACCACCTTTTTATCTCCTTCTTTAATTCTTCCAGGAATTCTTGGTGTCCTTGGGTCTTATTACTATTTTTCTTGAGGCTTTGCTTTTAGTTGTTTTCACATTGTTTTCTTTCTAAGTTTATGCCTTGGTCTTCCCTGCCACTGAAGTAGTTTTTTATGATCAAGTTCTTTTTTTGTTGTTTTCTCATTTTTCCAAACTACTTCTTGACTTTCAATTTCATGTTATAGTTGCGCTCTGCACAGCTGATGATAGAGAGTCACTGTTCCAAGCTTCAAACTTTTTTGTGTGTGCTGCTGTTTTCAGAGATAGTTCCTGTGGGTCTGCAAGTTTCTGGTGCTTCCAAGGGTTGTGTTTTTCTGTTGGAGATATGGGCCTTGCTCTGGTCTTTACTCAGGAAGGCTCACTATTCCCCCACAGCTGCAAGTACAAGCTCTTGGTCCTGGAACTGTGACCAGGCCCCTTGCTCTCCTGCAGTCTCAGTCACGAGTTCTCCTCTGGTCTATGGCCCTTGCTCCCTTGTGAATGATCAAAAACACTGCAATTTGTCTTAGAACTAAAACCCAGACTGCTTGTCGTGAAAAGATTTGCCAATCAGCACCAGTGACCCCCAGTGCCAGCAAATGGTGCCCTATAAATATCTTTCCTACCCCCTCATCACCTCTGGGCTGAGAGCTCCCAAAGCTGCTGCTATTGTGGTTGCCTCCAAGTCCCACGGCCGGCGCCCCTACAGCTCTGAGCTTGCACCCACTTCGATGTTAAAGATCTCTCCTGTGAACCTTCTAATTTGCCTTAGGCTGAAAGAGGCCTGATCTTGAAGTTGTTGAGAGGGAATACTGGGAGAGTTCAGTTGGGTCCTGAACTCCACCATGTCATGTTGGCTCAGTCTATTGGCTTTTATAACAGTACCCTCGGCTTTGCAATTATTTCAACACCCGATTCACTATCCTGATTTCTCCTTATCCAGTGACATCCTTGGTGATTTCAATTTATACTATGACAATAATGGTTATTAACAATGATATGATAAGTTCATACAAAACTTCTAGCTTTACAAAGTGCTTTACAAGTATTATTTCATTTTATTCTCACAACACTGGGACATAGGTGTTCTTATTGTCCCTGGTTGACAGATGAGTAGACGGAGACAGAGTCAGCTGAGGGTCACACGGCTCGTAAATGTTGGAGGCCAGATTTGAACTGAAGTCCTCCTGACTCCAGGTCAAGCACTCTATGTGCTCAGAGCTAGCTGCTTCTACTAATTACTAATTAGCAAATATTTAGAATAAGAACAGGGGCTAGACCTATGATGTGACCCATGTAGTATACTTGCTAGTGAGAAATCTTCCTCTCCTAATGTGCTTTCTATGAAACCGACCATCTTAGAGAATTCCTTGGGTTCATTGGTAAGTTAAGTGACTTGCCCAGAGAAACGCTGCTAGTACGTGGGACTTCATTCCAGGTCATCCTGGCTCTAAGGCTGGTTCTTCATACATTATTCTAGCTGTTGTTAAATAAGTATTTACTGAATTAAATTCCAACACTCTAGTCATACTGTTTTTGTGCTGGTTTTAAAAAAATTCCTTACTGACTTTTCCTCTATTCAACTCCAAGAATCTAGTAGCAAGATCATACCTGGAATCTGGCCTTTTTGCCAATGTCCTTTTGTTACAGGGATTATTGTGTCTGGCAGATCAAGAAACAGATCTTAGGGAAGTCAATTGACTTGCCCAAGGTCACAGGAGCTAGTTAGTGGAAGGGCCAGAGTTCAAGGCCAAGTCTCTACTACATTGTGCTCCCTTTTAACATGCTGGTACAGTAGGAAAACTCTTGGGTTTGGCAACAGAGAACCTGAATCCAATTCCTGGTTCTGCCATTTACTACTTAGCTTCTGGCAATTATAAAACAGGGAGGTATAGACTTGATGACTTTTCAAGTCTATAATCCTATAATGTTGTACACAGAATCACAAAGTTTTAGAGTTGAAAAAAAACCTCAGTGATCATCTAGTCAAAATCATTCCAGAAAAGGAATCCCCACTATCACATATCCTGCTGCCCCACCCAGCTGTAATCAAGCCTTTGCTTGAGAACTTGAAATTAAAAAGTACGTACCTGTGTTTCCCCGATAATAAGACCTATCCCGAAAATAAGCCCTCCCCTTACTGTGTAAGATTCCTCTAAAATAAGCCCTCCCCCGAAAATAAGCCCTATTGAGATTGCTACTGTAGTGAAGGTGATCCCCTGCGCTACATGCTATATTACGGTACCCTCTGTATGCACCGTCCCCCCCTTTCCCCCTTCCCCCCCCGGGGTGAAACGTGCGTGATCCTGTTCTTCCCCAGTGATTTGCTTATTGACTAAAGGTACATTTTTTTGTTCACATTTACCTGTTTATTAAAATTGCTGTCAATGTTCATTAAAATAAGCCCTCCCCTGAAAATAAGCCCTCTGGTGTTTTTCTGTCCAAAAAAATAATAAGACAGTGTCTTATTATCGGGGAAACATGGTATGTTGTCCTGTATAATGAAAGCAGGTAGCTTGGTGGTGCGATGGATAGAGTGCCCTGGAGTGAAGAAGACTCATCTTCCTGAGTTCAAATCTAGCCTCAGACACTTACTAGTGTCACCCTGGGCAAGTCACTTTACCCTATTTGCCTCCATTTTCTCATCTGTAAAATGAGCTGGAGAAGGAAACAGCAAACACTCCAGAATTTTTGCCAAGAAAACCCTAAATGGGGTCACAAAAAGTCAGACACAACTGAACAACAACCACAGAAACAACGTAACAAAAGCAGACAGTCCTTTCTTCTCATACATGCGTATAAGTATACTGTTACCACTGCCCTGGCTACTTTGGGAAAGTTGTGAGAATGGAAGGTTTTCTTAAACAGGTAGCAGCTGACTCTCCCTATATCTATTCATTTAAAATATACAGCATTAAAATGCAAATCTTAGAACAATGTTACTAACAATAAAGCCAATTAAAACACACCAAACTTCTTTTCATCTCTCAACTCCTAAGACAAATGTATATGACAATCTAAAAAAAACCCCAAATCCAAATAGCATAGCCCCTGCCCTAAATGTAACAAATCCATAGGAAACCTCCTTCACCAAATATCAGATGATAAAATGCAAAAGGAAATGAGGGTGAAGTTGAGGCCATCTGATCAATGCTTGCTTTTCATCTAAAAAGAAGAGTGTGAATAGTAATAATGAATAATAAATTACAAAATTAAAGTTCTCCCACTGTGCTTAGAGCATGTAGTTAGTGGTGGCCTAAGAGAGAATATAGTGAGGAACCAGTAATGACTGCTGGCCCCTTTCGGCCTGGATAATTTCCTCACAGGGCACAGAGAAAAACATCTGTATTCATCAGTGAGAGTTCAGTGTTCTTTCAACCACAACCATGGTGTGTGGCCCTCCTGGAAAAGGTATTTGGAGAAGAAGGATTTGGTGGTGCTTAAACAGACTGGGTGTGTTTTCATGTTATACCAGGAATTTAGATAAAGACACATCAGCACCATTAGGGAGTGGATGGCTGTGTCAATACACAGAACCTTGAAAAAAGCCACTGTTTGTGAGTTTTTTCCCCTAGAGCTCAATAAGCTCAGAATTAAACAAAATCTATCAACTTTGCCATTTTGCCAGTCACCACACAATCTTTGTGCAAGTGAGTTTCTTCATGTCCTTATCATGGCCTCTGATGAAAGGACTGCCCCTGCCATCCACTTTGAGCCACAGATTCCTCACACTGTCATGATGATGCCTGGCATTCTTCTGCTGCCCAGACTGTACCTATTACTCTTAACTCTACAGTCTCAGATGCATTTGGGTGCCATGCTTTGGATCATCTCTGATAAAATATGCGTATGTCCTAAAACCCATTGGATTTTCTGTGAATGTAATAAGTGGAAAGTGATTTTACAGGAAATGAAAATCTAAGATTAAAACTCTTCAATGCCATCTATGTCCCTGAGGACTATTATTTGCCATGCCTTAGCAAAATAAACTTGCAAAATAGAGAAATTGGCTTTCATTTCAAATTCCTGGGATGTGGACACTCTGCGTGAGTCCTGAGATCTTTGCAGAATCAATCCTCTTCTGGATGAATATATTCCACCATACCCATATATATCCAACACTTCTCAGCCAACTCCACAATCTCCTGCCCACTTACTGGTCATTCTCCTCATCACCCTCCCACAGGAACCTTGAACTCTGCCCCTAGCAGGCTAGACTGACAAATGAGCTTTGTCTAACCTTGTCTACCAGGCCTCCAGGTCATTTCGTGCCACCTCCATACTATGTACCCTGTTAATTTCCACTTCCCCCTTTTATGTGCCGTCTTACCCCCATCAGAATGTAAGCTCCTCGAGGGTGGGATTATATCTTTTTTGCTTGTATTTATGCCTCCAGTGCATAGTATAGTGCCCGGCATGTAGAAAGTGTTTTAATAAACACTTGCTCATGCACTTTATCAGTTGATCACATTCTGACTCCCCCCTAAATTTAACATAATCATTCTTCCTGAGTGTACCTAACCTTGTATCTCCTTCTCTCCTATAGCCTATTCTGCTCAAAAAGATCTTTGCTAGTTCTTGACTTAAAGGACAGAGCAGACATCTCAGATCTGTGTTGTCTGGAATGAGATGGGCCCAGGGCTAACTCCTGAAATATCCCAGGAATAAAGAAACCCTTTAAAACAGTGTTTGAAAATCTGCTGAATGTTGCATGAGGTGCCATAGAATGGCCATTTCTATTACTTGGTTGTGTTTTTAAAGTGAGTACCTTTAATATGAAGAGTATCATTTAGAATTTTCTACAATGGAACATTTTACTTTGGCCAACCTATTCAGAGGAGGGAAAATACTGAATTCAAAGCCATAAGAGTTAGGTTTAAATCTTAGTGCCAACATTATGTTGCCCAAGTCAGCCTCTCTAAAACTTTATCTTCTCGTGTAGTAATTGTAATAATAGAAGAAGGAATAATAGTAATACTAATTAGCATTTAGAAAATGCTTTGAGATTTACAAAATACTTTATATATATATATATATATATATATATATATATATATATATATATAAAATCTTATATAATCCTTATAACAACCCTGTGAGACAGATGCTATTATTACCCTCATTTTTCAGATGAGGAAACTGAAGCAGAGAGAGGTTAAGTGACTTGCCCAAGGAAATACAGATTATCCCTACTTTATCTTCACTTCTGCTTCTTGGAACCCCAATTTTCATTCATGGTTCAGTTCAAACTCTACCCCTTCCATGAGATTTTGTGCTGACCCTTCTTGTGGGTAGTGCTTTCCTCTGGAAAAATGAACTTGTCTTTGCTTTGACAGTATTATTTACCTTCTTCCTTATGTACATGTTGCCTTTCTAGATAGAATGTAACCTCTTTGAGGGCAGACTATTTTGTTTTTTGTCTCTGTATCCTTAGCACTGGGCCATCATACAGTGGGTATCTGATAGATACTTGTTGACAGATACTGCAAATGAGGAGGCTGAAGATCAGAGATGTTAAGTGATTCTGGGGGGTTACCCTAATAGTAAGTTTTAAGAGACAGGATTGCAGCCTAGGTTCTCCAACATGACCAGGGCTCTGTTCACTATTCCATACTATCTTCCATTAACCTCTATCATGTATTAAAGACTGGGCCAGGTCTTTAATACCTAAGGGGTAGACCTATGGGGAGACAGGAAAGAAAGTGATGGTTCCTGCTCCAAAAGAGATTATGAACGCTAGTTGTGAAGATGGCAAATAAAAAGATAACACAAGACTGTATGTGGGAAGTATCAGATGAGTGGTAGAGGCATGGTACCATAGAGTGCCATTGGAGTTCAGAGCAAGAAGAAAGCGCTATGAGTTGAGATGATCAGAGAAACCTTCACAAAAAGGGCGCAAATTGGAGCTGGGCTTTGAACTGAACTAAAGAATGGTGCTGATTCCTTAGGAGAATATGATCAATCCAAATTATTTAGAAAAAAAAGTGATTCCCTACTCCCTTCCCCTTAATTAGCTTGCTTTAACTGTGTGAATTAGTCCAAATTCATTGAATAATTGCTTCGTCCTCCACTGAGTTCTGGTTATAGAACACAGTTTTTCAGGTTACTTACAATGGCTCTCTATTGCTTATTTGCTACATCAATAATATTACAATACTTTATATAGTGTTTCATGGTTCACAAGGAAGGAGATAAGGATGTCTTAAATGCTTACTACACGCCAGGCACTGTGCTAAGTGCTGAGGATACAAACACAAGTAAAAAGAAAGAAATTCCCTGCTCTCAAGAAGCATACATTCTAATGTGGGAAGATGGAACACAAAATGGAGCTGAAAATTGGGGTAGGGGTGCTTAGGGGTGATTAAAAGAACCCAGGACTTGAATCTAGGCCTTGTGACTTGAAGTGAAATGCTTTTTTCCACTATATTACCTTTTAAGACCAAAGCCCTCTGATTGACTTCCTATACCCTCTATATTAGGGGTTTTTACCCTCTTATGTCATTGCCAGAACAATGAAGCCTATGGACCCCTTCTCTGAATGATGTCTATTGCTTACATTTATAATTTAAAGAAATGTTAAGTTTCAATTAGAAGCTACTGAGGATAAAGATGCAATTTTTTCTCATTCAAGTTCACAAACTCCTTGACATCTATCTAAGGACCCCAGGTTAAGAATACTTGCTCTAGAACTAGGAGAACATTCTACAGAGTAACAGCAGCACTGTGTGAATATGAATTATGACTGACTTCGATCTTCTCAGAAATACAAGGATCCAGGATAATTACAAAAGACTCATGATGGAAAATGCTATCCACATCCAGAGAAAGAACTATGGAGTCTGAATGCAGATTGAAGCATAACATTTTCACTTTCTTGTTTTATGTGTGTGTGTGTTTTTCCTTTTGTTTTGTTTCTTCTTTTACAACAGAACTAATGTGGAAATATGTTTCACATGAATGCACATGTATACCCTATATCAGATTACTTGCTATCTTGGGGAGGTGGTAAGGAGAAAAAATGTCGAAAATTGTCTTTACATGTAAATGAGAAAAATAAAATGCTATTTATATAAACATTTTTAAATGTTGAAAAATAATTGCTCTACAATCTTTTAAAATTTTGGTCTAATTGAAGTGCATATTATCCTACCTAGTTAGCACTGCTTCCTACTGTCATGTTATCTCCCTTCCTGAGCACCATACCAAAGAAGTCCTCTCCTTCCTCAATGTCTTTGCTCATGTTGTGTTTGTCACCTTAACTGTCCTGCCTCTATCCCTCTGCTACTCAACCTTTAAGACCTCCCCTAAATCCCACTTCCTCCATGCAATCTGCTCAAGTGCCTGGAGCCCACAGTGATTCTTTCTTCTTCGGGGGCCTTACTACACATATTGTTAAGTACTGCTAGTATTTATTAGGTAGGCTAGTTACTAGGCATAGCTAAACAATTAAACTGATAGCTTGGACAATATGACCAACACAGGAATCTAACACAATCAGCTCAGGCATCTCAATTCATGAGGTGGGGGCCGTGCTTGACCTTTCTCAAGTGTCCCTCAGGACATCTGGAATCTTCAGGAGGCAAGACAGTGTGTTGGAAAGAGCAGGGGTTGTAGAGTCAGAAGACTGGTGCACAAATCCCACCCTTGAGGATTATGCGTGACCCTGTGTGACCTCGAGCAAATCATTTAACCTCCATTGGGCTGTAGTTTCTTCATCTATAAAATGAGGGAGTTGGACTAGAGGGATTCTAGGGACCCTTTTAGTTTTAACTCTAAATACCTATACATCTCCCTGAGCCTCAGTTTCCTTACCTATGAAATGAGGAGGTTGGACTAGGTGATCTGTGAAATTCCTTTCATTTTTAAATCTCAGATTCTATGAACTTAAACGCATAGTAGGGGTTCAGCTAATATGTCGCTGTCTGATGTTACTTAGTACAGAAGACTGTGAAAACAATTTCTTGAAAAAATAGGTTTTGCTGCCTCTGACTCACTAGAGAGTGATGACCTAGTCAATGTTTATCCTTCCACACAGATTAAGGAAATGCACTTCCCCAGCACTACTAAGCCTATGGTGCACTTCATTCTTGGGTAGAAAGTCATGGAAGGTGAGGTAAGAAATGCTTGTTTGAACACCGCTACATATTCTGCATGTCTTAAATACTCCCCTTTTTCTAAGAGATGAGACAAGAAAGAGGGCTTGGAGTCACTGGCAGTCACTGAGACAGCCATTCTGTTTGGGTTACCATGACCTTCACCTTAAATTTTTACTCAGGCAACATAAAAAATTTCCTCTGTGTGTGTGTGTGTTTAAGTCCAATGCTTGTTCATCTTTCTACCTAAATTCAACTTTTTCCTCTTTTTCCCCCCCTAAGAAATGATACACAGGCCTGAAAAAGAAGATAAGTCAGTCATGTAATGAGAATGGAAGATAACAGAAGGACAGTCCATGTGTTGGAATGGGCTTCGTAAAAAGTTAGCAGAGAAAAGAACAAAGCCTCCAGTGTGCTGAGCAGATTTTCTATGGGATATTTCTAGAACAACATGGTGAAAATTTGTACAGGATGAGAATCTGGGTTTGAATCCTATCTCTGCTATTTATTAGTCAAGTGAGGTACATCCCTGAACCTTCCTGGGCCTAAATCCCCTCATCTGGAAAATGAGAGTTTTTGGTCCCTAGATGGCCTCTGAGATCTGTTCTATGATTGAAAAATATTTGAAAGGAGCATCCACTTGGGCTGAAATACTGAACTATGTGGGATGATGCATATTCTTTCTGACAAACAGGGTCCCATATTTCTTAACTCATTAGCAAAGAGGAAACAAAAAAAATTTTCTGGAAACTGTAATACTAGCTCCATAAATATTATGGGACCAGATCCTATGTAACACGATGGGAACTTTAGGCTTCCACAGGAACCAACAGATTGTGGTATTTTCGAATTCATGACTCAAGGATTCTAAGGAAGGCACAGAAGATATTGTTGAGCAAAATTACAATAGGAACATGACATGACATTTTTCTTTGGCCTATTTCACTTCCCCTCATGGGGATTTTCTTCTTCCTACTAAATGGCTGCCATTTGGAGCCTCTATGTTTCTTTAGTCTCTTCCTTATCAAAATCGGCCTTATATTAGAAAGAACCCCAGGGACTAATTCACAATACAGTATAAATGTCCAGTTATTAGTATAGTTTTTCTTCCAAGGCGCATTCAAACTTTAATAGGTAAAAATTCCTTAAACCAAAGCAACAAAATTCAAATGTTGGTGTTGGAGGAGTCAATAGAGAACCTGACAGAGGAATCTGACTGGGGTAGGGGATTAAAGAATCCTGCTGCCATTCCCCATAGCCCAGACCATGAACGGACCCATAAATGTGTCCCTGGCAAAGAGATCTGATATTCACTGCTAGAAGCTAAATGATAGGACATTTCCTTAGAGAAGATCACTTATCATGCATGTTTACTCTTTACACAGTCACTTCCCTATGATGTCAATGCAGGGTTGACTTGCGGTTCTCATCCCCATCGTTATTCTGAATGGGTGTTCTTCTCTTGGCTACAGTCATCGCATTTTCTTTTCACCTTCAGGGTTAATATTCCACCATTTCTAGGACTCAAGCAAGTTAAAATTTGGTATTCTGGGAAATAACTGTCAGTCTCATTGCTAGAGAATGAAGGTTGACAGGTGTGAACCCTGTTCAGACATCATTAGTTGCAGTACAATGCACCTACACTTATTCAAACTAACACGGATGCTTTTTCATTCTGATAGAGAATCAAGTAGAATGTGTTTAACTGTTCAGAAGATACAGCAGGAAAACTTCCTATTAGATAACTTCCAAAAGGCAGATGTTTTCAATGCAAATGCTGGCTGTAGTTATTTGAAGATTTTAGCAGTACAGATCATAGAATACTAGAGCTGGTAAGGACACTGGAGGTCAGTAGGTCCAATTTTTCATTTTACAGTTGAGGAATCTAATGTCCAAAGAGAGGAAATGACTTGCCAAGATCACACAACTAACTAGTGGCAGAACCAGAATTAGAACCCAAGTCTTATGACTCCCAGTCACAAGTTCATTCCATTACAGCACGCTGATTCTCCTCCTGGAGGGAGGCCTCCCTAATGCCCCCAAATTCTACATTTATGAATATAATTTAATCACCAGCAAAGTCAAAACTCACAGGAGAGTTTGCAATTCATTGAGTATTTATTTGTCCTCCCTTTCTATTGACTTCCTCCAATTCTGTCTTCATTTATAATTATAAAAGCAATTTATTAATTAACTTCTTGTTTGTGTCTGACATAGAGCTAGGAACTGCAGAGACCAAATTAGATGGTTGTACCAAGTAGAGGCTTATAAAGTATAAGAATAAAGATAGGGAATGTGTGAACAATGTGGTGACTAAAATGCTTAAATGATAACAAATCATAACAGCTCACATTTTAAAAAATTTTCAAGTTTACTAAATATTTTTGCCTACAACAAACTGAAAAGGAGGGGAGTTCATGGACTGATAATTCCCTTTTAAAAATAAAAAAAACTACGGTAAGCTAAGTGACTTGAAAATAGTCAGCACTGTTAGTAAATTGCAGGCATGAACTCAGCTATTCTGATTTCATTTTCAAAGACCTTTCTGCCGCAGCACACCGCCACTCAATTAAAACATATAGGACTAAAAATTTCCATTCTATAGAAGGAAAGGATAAATGCATTTTGAAGACAGAATGGAAGGGGCAGGGTTGTAGGAATTTTCAGCTTGCACAGAATGGGCTTTGGAAAAACTGTCATCTCCCTAGCTACTTTCTTTTACACTCTTGTCAAAAAATTCTAAAATGCCCAAGGGGAGAAAACACCTTTCTGATATTGCCAAGGCCTTATTCTGGGGCTCAGTTTAATCACTGTCTAATAAGGACATAAATTCTAGGGAACCTCTGAGTTCTGATTATCATCAAAAGAATACCATGCTTCATGAATGATTACAAATGAGAACTTTAGCAAAAGGAATTAGTTGGGGGGAAATATTAAAACAAAGGACTTTTAAAAAGATGCTTCAGTGAAGAGTCTTATCTAAACCCAACTTCCATTTGTCACCTCAAAAATAGCAGGAAATATACCAAATACAATAAAAGAACAGCAATTAACAACAGAGAGGGGCAGGGAAGACTGTCACATCAGGGGAGGGAAGGGAATAAGCCTTTTTAAAGAGCCTACTATGTTCCAGGCAGCATGCAAGGGGCTTCACAAATATCCCATTTGTTCAGGAAAGGAAATAATAAGGAAGAGAAAAGTTTCACAGAAAGAACAGCAAACTAATAAAATAATCGCCTAATTGTTATTCAATCATTTCAGTTATGTCTGACTCTTCGTGACCCCATTTGGGGTTTTCTTGGCAAAGATACTGGAGTGGTTTGCCATTTCCTTCTCCAGTTCATTTGACAAATGAGGAAACTAAGGCAAAAGGGACTAAGTGACGTGCCCAGGGTCACACAGCTAGTCAGTGTCTGAGGACAGATTTGAATTCACGAGGATGAGTGTTCCTGACACCAGGCTTGGCACTCTACACACTGCACCATCTAGCTGCCCCCTAATCCTCTAAATACTCTAAATTCTAAAGTTTAAAACAGCAATGCAAAAATCCCTGAAGAGAAGGAGTTTATAGTAACAACAATAAGAACCCAGAAATGACCATGGAAAAACTATAAGAATTTCCAATAAAAAAATTAAAGGAAGATATGAGGATGAAAATTACTACTGAAATTAGTTGTATCAAAGAATCTGAAAAGACAAACAAGAGAGCAGATAATTTAGAACAAATGATGGAAACTCTTCAACCGTGGATTTTCTGAAAGAAAAAAAAAGAAGATAGGTAGATGTTGAACTCAAAGGTGTAGAAATGGAAGAAGGAATGCTGGAACAAAATTAAAGGCCATAAAACTGGGAGAACACCTGATTTCTATAAGCCAAAGTAAGAGGGACAACAATCTAAGAATTAATGGTTTATTAGAAAAAAACATTATGAAATGAAAAAGTCATCAATCAATGAATAAATCAACAAGCATTTAATTCACTTATTATGTTTCTCTGCTGACTGTTGGGCCTATCAAGAAAAACAACCCAATAGTCCCTGGGCCTAAAGGAGCTTAAATTCTAATGGGGGAGGCAACATATATAAATCAGTATATACAAGATAAATAGAAAGGTAGCCCTGGGGACTGGGAAAGGTCTCCTGGAAGAGATGGTGCTTGAGCTGACTCTCAAAATGAACCAGAGTAAATAAAAGGTTGCATGGAGATGGGAGATACATAAATCCTATATATGGAAGACAAGTAAGTAAGTCAGTACTACTTCACTGTGGAGTACATGGGTGTGGGTGGTGGGTGTTTGTGTGTGGTGTGTGTGTGTGTGTGTGTGATGTGTTAAAGAAGAAGAAACGTAGAAAGGGGCCAAGATGTGAAGAGTTTAAGTGTAAAATAGAGGTGTTTATAGTTGATCCCAGAAGTAATAGGGAGCCCCTGGAACTGAGAAAGATGACATTGTTAGACCAGAACTTTAGGAAAATCCTTTGTGAAATGTTGATTGGAATGGGGAAAGACCTGAGGGAGATTCCAAATAGATTGTTACTATTGTAGTCCAGTTGAAAGAACAGAGTAAGGAGAGGCAATTAAAAAAAAGGTTCATGGATTTGGAGACCCAAGTGACCTTGGAAACTGGCTGATACAACCACCTCAATTTTCACATGGCAAGCTTGGGTTCCAGAGTGGCAAATGGGTAGGTTGTGAGCGGTCTTCTAACTCAAAATCTGGTGCCTCTTCTATATACCATGTTATTTCTTTCATGAATTAATATTTCTGAGAATGAGTTTCCACAAAAATAAAGGAACACCTAAATAACAGAAGAGATATAGACCCTTCCTGGCTAGATGGCACCAAAATAACAAAGATGGTGATGCTACCCAATGTAATATACAGATTGAGCACTAGAGCAAACTGCCAAGGGAGTACTTTACAGAACTAGACATAATCATTAAAAATGAAGAGGTCTAGGCATTCCCAAACCTCACAGTATATTATAAAGCAATAATTATCAAGAATATTTGGTACCAGGTAAAAAAAATAAGAAAAGCAAATGAATTGTAGAGGCCATGTGTATCAAAATAAAGAATATAAACTATTAGGAGAGGCACTAATAAAAACAAAAATTGCTGAGAAAATTGAAAAACTGTTAGTAGAAAATAGGTTCAGATTAACATCTTATGCCGTACATCAGAATAAATTCTAAACGAGTGACCTATCTAAATACAGCAGGTCATATAAAAAAAAAAATAGGTCATGTCTTTCACAATGATGACTGGGGGAAATTCATAACTAGACAAGGGAAAGAAGAGATTATAAAACACTAAATATACTATTTCAATTATATAAAATTAAGAAAATGATTTTGCATCTCAAAAAAAAAAAACCCCACTGTGGCTAGAATTAGAAGAAATTTATGGACTAGGAAAAATCTTTACATCAACTATGATAAAAAAAAAGCCTAACATGCACAGTCTATAGGGAATTTATATACATCTGTAAATGAAACATAATTCCTCAATTGAAAAGTCACCAAAAGATATGAAGAAATAATCTGCAAAAGAAGAAACACTAAAACATCACCAATCATGTGAAAAATGCTCCAAATAATGAATAACAGGAGAAATGCAAATAAAAGCCACACTTATGGTATCATCTCACATCCATCAAACCACCAAAGTTGGTAAAAGTTAGACATGACACATGGGGGAGGTGCTGAGCAAGTGCATTACAGCAGTGGCATCAAACTTACATAGAAACAGATCCCTGCTTCATATTGACTTAGAAAACCATAAATGGACATTATCCGTGTTGTATCGTATTTGCATTCATTTTGTCAAACATTTCCCAATTATGTTTCAATCTCTGGATATCTGGCAGGGCAAGTTTGACACTTTTGCATTACAGGGTTTATACTCCAAGGAGATCAACGACAGAAAAATCCTATAAGTACCAAAATATTTATAGAAACACTGTTTGTAGTAGCAAAAAGCTGTAACAAAGCGTGAGTCTGTTCACTGGGGAGTAGCTAAAAAAACTGTGACATATGAAATTAATGGAACAGCTCTGTGTTGTAAGGACCTATGAATGTGATGAATTCAGAGTAACTATGGAAAAATATGTATAAGATGATACAGAGCAAAGAGAGCAGAACAATACTTTAATGTGAGGACAGCATTAAAAGACAACAGAACAGAGATCAAATTCAATACTGGTTCCAGATGACTTCTTCTCCTCCTCTTCCCTCTTCTTTTTTGCTTTTTGGAGGGGAGAAGGCTGGGTAATTGCGGTTAGGTGACTTGCCCAAGGTCACGTGGCTAGTTTTTGTGTTAAGTGTCTGAAGTCAGATTTGAACTCAGGTCCTCCTGACTCCAGGGCCAGTGCTCTATTCACTGTGACACCTAGCAACCTCCCCCCCACCCCCCAACCTTTCTTTCTTCTTAATGGACAGTAAATTACAAGAGCAGAAAGTAATACATATTGTTAGTCCTAATCACTCTATTGGACAATTTTTGCTCAACTGATTTTTTCCCCCCCAAACTAAAGACAATACCTAGAAACAAAGCTGATTATTGCTGGGAAGTGAGTATTGTAAATCTAGATTTATCAATATTAAATCATTTAAACATTGTCAACACGTTTTCAAAAGGCAAAATATTTCGTATTTTGACCACAAGCACTACTTTCCTTGAGTAAAAAGTCTTTTTAAGTTTAACAGGTATACCATGGAGTCCCTGACACTTTCTGACTTGATTTGGAATTCAACACTGGAACCCAGCATTGTTCTTCTAGGTTGTGGCTTTAAGGCTGACAAGTGAGGTATAACACAAAGGAAAATCTATTTAGATGGAGGTCACATACTCTGAGAAATAAGAAAAGAATAACAGCCTTCTGCCCATCCAACTAGGGGGCAATACTTAAAATATTCTTCACAAGCGCCTGTTAAAACAAAATCTAAATCCTGAAGGACTTCATTTATTAGGGGCTTCTGATAAAAGAGCTACTGGCATCGAGGGGCTCTCACGTCAGAAAGAATGACTTGGGTTAGGAACAGGGCAAGTGTCTACAGCCTTACAAAATGCACTAGCTACTATGAAAGTCAAAAAGAAGAGCCCTCAGCAAAACCCACTGGGCTGCCCCTGCTCTCCTACCAATGACAAACTGAACTGAAATTCATTTGAAATCAAGTACCAGTTTATGGGACTTTTAAGACCTGAGTGCTAACTCGTGGCTTAATGAGCACATTATGGCTGTAGGCTATGCTTGTTAACTGTTGAAAATATTTGAAAAAGGCTTTGGCTATGGCAGAGTAATGCTGGTTATGAAACATCTATTCTGAAAGGAAACTAACTCTGTATAAGCCCTGTCTCCAAGCAAGTCACCTGGATAATGTCAATGATTAGAGATGAATCATTCCATGTTCTGGACCACAGGAGCTCCCATTAAAAACCTGCTCGGATTTCCTAGAGACAGCAAGGTAAACAGTATCTGCAAGTGTATTAGAGAAAGATCAGGCAGCCCCAGCTATTGAAAAACAGCCACTGAGGGTTTTACTCCACAGCTCAGACAACACAAGATTGGCTGCTTCAAATCTCCTGCCTTTAGGCAGGTAAGATATTATGATCGTGATTTTACTTGTGAGACAACTGAGGCTGATGACATGTCCAAAGTCCATGTGGAGGACACTGGATTTGAAAAATGATTTTCTAAAATGATTTTTAGAAACAGCACTAAGAAATGGACTTGCCCTATAATGTATGTGCTAGAGAATCTAGTGACTAGATTTCTGTACGAATATCATTCAACACTATTCTAACCATGATATCTCTACTTATTCAAATCCCTCTTTTGGTTTAAAGCATTTTCTAACTATTTAATGCTATTACCAAAATAAAGTTATCTTGAGGATAGGGTAACATATTCATCCATGAGAATGAAACCGATAAAAGATGAGTCAGCAGAAAGCAGAAAGCAGAGGACAGATGGAATGAGATACTGGCCAGATATATTTTGTTAGGAGAAGTGAATATGGGAGATGTCTATAAAGGTCTTGATGTTGGTTGCCGCAGACAGTGGCTTTGGACAGCTAGAAAGGGCATAAATAATTTGGGTCTTTAAAGGGATGGCATAACTGGGGTAGGAATGGGCAAGATGTTAGATAATAATCTTTGCCTATAGGGCAGCATGGTGTAGTAAAAAAGCTTTCAGAGTCTTCAGTTTGAATTTAACACTTAAGTATTAGGGAACTGTTCAAGACACATAGAGGTCAAATGACTCTCTCAGAGTCCTTCAGCTCACGTATTTGTACCCTCAGTGGCTAATACTGTACCTATCATATATGGTAGTAGGTACTTAAAAATGTTTGCTGATTGATTAAGTAGCAAAAGCATGAAACTCCATCTGCCTTACTCAAAGTAGGGCATTCTAACAACACCTATCTGGCACAGGGGGGATGGGGATGAGGAGGAATGGATAATATTTTTACTAAATATCACTCGATGCTGTAAGGGGCAATGTTTGCAAATCTAAGAGTCCTACATAAAAGTGAGTTATTCACAATTTTGCTTAGTACTGACCTTCCACTGAATGACTAAATCACAGAATCACACATAGACTCTTAAGAGATGGAAGGTACCTCAGTGGTCCTCTAGTTCAGTGGTCTCCAGAATGAGGATTGTGGCCCCCAAGGCACTCTTGGCATGATTCCAAAGGATATGTGATTAATCAAAGACAGGGAAGATGGATCACATCCCAGTCTGCCTACATGTCTCCAACACATCTATACCTAATCTTCACCTATTAATGCCTAACACTCCTTCCCTTCTCCCTACTGTGCCAGATCTCATCCTCCTTCTTTCTGAGTCAGGCATCTGCCCTTCAGAAAAATCAAAGACCAGGACACTCATAGCAGCAGCTATTGGGTATAATTGGGCAAATCCCACAGTTCTCCTCCCCCTTTCATCCCCACCGGCATATTAAACCCCAACCTTCCAAATCACTTCATGGATATAGCATATGTCCTTTGTAGGGTGGGCTTTTTACTCATAGACAGAGACCAGAGAGTAAGACCCTTACGTCACTCTTATTTTCATTTTGAGTGCAAAGCAGTGAATCATCTAATATAAACAGAACAGGATAGATGGCAATCTGCAAAGCAGATTGCATGACATTATCTCTTCTCCCACCAACCCAGCTTACTCTTCTTACTCCCCTATTTCTGCTGAGGATGCCACCATCCTTCCAGTAATCCTGCTTCAATTATCTAGGTGTTATCTTTGATTCCTCTCCCTCTCCCTCCTTGTCTCTCTCCTTCCCCTCTCTTCCCCCTCTCTCTCCTCCCTCTCCATTCTCTCTCTCTCTCCCCTCATCTCTTTCTCTCCAAGAAGAGGCCATATGCTGTCATTTCTAGCTCAACAACATTGCTGGCCTTTATCTCCTCTCCACTCATGCAGCCACCACCCTAGTTCAGACCCTCAATAACTTGCCTAGACTATTGAAATGCCCTCCTAATTGTTCTTCCAGACTCATGTTTCTCACCACTATAAATCCATCTTCCACAAGACTGACGAAGTAATTTTCCTAAAGTATACTTCAGACCATATCACATTCCTACTCACAAAACTCCAATGACTCCCCTCTGACTCTAGCATCAAATATAAATTCCTCTGTTTCACATTTAAAGCCCTTCAAAACCTGGACCCAAATTACCTTTCAGTCTTTTTATGTATTACTCACCCTCCCACACTCCCTTGCCCAGGTAAACTGGTCATCTTTCAGTTCCTCAAAGTCATACAGAAACACAACTAACATACCCGAACATGACTAGGAAATTTCATTAAGCAGAACCACCTAAAGAAAGAGGAATGGAATTATAGTGAAAACATTTTGCTGAGATGAAATCAGAACTAACACACGTTTGCTTGTTTTTTTACATCTATCTGCTCAATCTAAAGAGAAATGTTACTTTTGAAAATTCATGATATATCACAACCTAATATTTGATTGCTATGTTTCCTAAATTTCAATTAAAAATATCTTTAAAAAGGGAGAAACTCACCTGTCTGGTTAGTTACATTGATCAAATTAATTGAACAATTACTTACTAACAAATAAATTTTATTTAGAAATTCATATTATTTCACAGGACACCAAATATATTTTGTTGAAAATAAGGAAGACTATCTAATCACATTGTGATCACTAAAATATTAATATTTTCATTGAGAATTCTTTTTGTACTACTAATAAACTAAAAATATTTTTCAAATGGTCTAACTTCATTTTACATTTCTATTTTGTATATATTTTATAATACACATGAGAGTAATACAGAAATACATGCATATGATTTATAAATAAATATAGTTTTACTAGGGATGCATGTTAATTTTGTTTTTTTTACTGAAAGAGATATGCAATCAAATAAAGCTTGAACCTGAATAGGAATTTTTTCTACAAGTAGACATTGGCCCTTTCCTTGAAAGCCTGATACCTCTAGTCAAGGATGTGCTGGAGTCACCTCTAACCAACCTTTGAGAGTTCACTGTTAAATTTTCAGAGTAAGCTTTTATACCTTGGAAGTCAAAATACTTACAAATCAGGCCTGGATTTACTGTTTTGTTGATGGTCTAGTCTTAAGAAAGTGTTAATAATGCAGAGGAATCTTAAAAGTGTGTATATGCATCATTTCCCTCACCCCCTCATATGTCTGCTTGTTAACTTTTTTTTCCCTTTTTGGAGGGCAATTTGGGTTAAGTGACTTGCCCAAGGTCACACGGCTAGTGTGTTAAAGTGTCTGAGGCTGGATTTGAATTCAGGTCTGCCTGACTCCAGGGCCGGTGCTCTATTCACTGCGCCACCTAGCCACCTCTGGTTTTTAATATTTACCAGCATACCCTTGTATCGCTCTATAAACATTACTTGAGCTTGGTAGGAGTTGAATAGAAAGCTCAGGGAATGAAATCATTACTAGACGGGAGTTCTGGTGATTGTAGAGCAATTAATAATAATGATGATAATGAAAAAATAATAACTGACATTGATATAGAGCTTTCAGGTTTGCAAAGTACGTTGTACCCGTTATCTCATCTGAACCTCATGACAGCCTGGGATCTAGTGGTTAAGAAATTTTCCTTGACATTTCATCTAAATTTTCCTCTTTGCACCTTTTACACATCGTTCCTCCTTCTGCTCTCTGAGGCCAAGCAGAGCAAATCTAATCCTACTATTGACCACATGACAATTCTTCAGTACTTGAATATGTCCATCATGCCTCTCCCCATACATTATCCCTTCTCCCGGGTAAACAGCCCCACTTCCGGCCAGATATTTTAGCAAGATCTTGGGACCCTTTAGTAGCTTGGCTACCTTCCTCTGGATGTTCTTCCACTTTAAACCCTCCCTTATGTGGTACTCACAAATAAATATGTAGCTTTCATTTTATTCACAAGAAAATATGATGAGTTTGCCAAAAGCTTTGTTAGATCTAAGTAAATTATATAGCACTGCTTTGATCTAAGTTCAGTAATCCCATGGAGAAAGAAAAAGAGATTAGTCTCCAATGAATTGTTCTTGACAAATGTTCTTGATGAAGACCATTTCTGGTCTTTTTTTTGGCCATTTGTTTTTTTTTTCCTTCCTCCTCCTCCTGTTTCCTAGATGTTCACTACCCATTTTGGTAGTAATCTATTCTGGAATTCTGACAGGGAATGAGGTCAAACTCACTGATTACTTTCTTACCTTTTTGGAAAATTTGGACAATGTTTTCCATTACTTAATTCTAGAGCTCCTCCTCCTGTTTTCTGTGATTTTCCAAAGATCACTAAGAGTGACTCAGGAGTCACAGCTGTCAATTCTTTATGTATCCACAGATGTAATTCATCTAGGCCTGATGTTTCAAACTCATCTCAGGCACCTTGGTGCTCTCTTATAATCTCCCTGTTTATCCTGGATATGAACTACCTTTTTCATTCTGTCTTTACAATATAAAGATCATTCCCATTAGCAAAGAAAACCACATCCAACTAAAAGTTGAATAGCTTCATTTTTTTCTTCATCCATTCCATCTGCCCCCAAGTAGCTTTCCTCCCAAAGGAAATCACCAATGTCTATTCTTGGGATCAGAAACAGGGTTGGGTAGATTTGGAATGTGGAATTAGAAAAGCATTTCTTGTCTAGGTTTCAATGCTAGTACTCTTTTCTATTTATAAAAAGCTTTGTAATTTTCAAAGTGCTTTTAGCCATGATCTCATTTGATACACACAACAACCCTGTGAAATAGACCAGGCAGATAATATTTTCATTTTAAAATGAGGAACCTGAGGTTTAGAGGTTTAGAGAAACGAGTTTCATTTTTCAAAAAAAGTTTTATTGCTCTGTTTTGATTTTATATTATAGCCAGTTATGGATTACTCCATAGCAGTTCCCTTGTAACAAAGAAAACTAAAAATTCAGTGACCTCATCTGAAAGTTAATGTAATATTCTACATCTATAGCACCTCTCACCTATCCATTTTGAAAAATTAACAGAAGCCTATTTCCTCTCCCTTCCAACCCCTATTCTATTGGGAAAAAAAGAAAAACAAATTTCTTGTAACAAATCTTCATAGTCACATAAAACCAATTTCCTCAACGTCTGTATGCAAACATTTATGTCTCTCTGTACCCCATATCCATTGCCTCTCTTTAATGGACAGACTGGTCCTCTGGAATCATGACCATTGTATTGATGGTAGTTCTTGCAGTTCATACAACTAGTAAGTTGCAGAGCTGGGAAAAGAACCCAGGTCTTTTATTCTCCTTCCATGCTGCCGTGGAGGCTTCTATGAAGCTACCCTTTTGAAGTTAAGATTGGGTAAGGTTTAAGCACCTCAAGTTATTTTCTAACCATAAAGATAAAAGATATAATAACTCCCTGAGCCATAGTGGAATTTTGTATGTCATTGACAAGCAGAATAATTAAGATCTAACATAATATGCAGACTCCAAGGACAGTAAAAGCTGAGTAAATGGGAATGTGTTCTGTTTTGGCTTGTCTTTTTCTTTATTTTGTTTTCCTTTAGACATTTTACTTTTAAGCAAGGTCAACTTTAGACAAAAATATGAGATGGGTTCTTTGTTTTCATTATCCTGCTCTGTCCCTTCAATTCAGTTCTACAAACATTAAGCACCTATTATGTATAAAGCACAGTGCTAGTCAGTGAGACTACTATACCAAGACTACAGAGCCAGCCTGTGCCCTCAAGTAATGTATACTTCCAGAGGGAAGACAAGACAGACAGACAGACAGAAAGGCTGAAAGACAGACACATAGACACGCATACCAACACCAACAATGATAAAACTGTAATACAAATTTGTCACTATTCTTGAGGGTCCACTGACCTCACCAAGACCCTTGACTATTCAGTCTTCTATTAGACTTGTTCTCCCTGGCATCAATGATCAAAATTTTACTGTCTGGTGTGTTACAAATCCTTAAAGGCACTAGAATAGGAATAAGTCAGAGCCCTGGCTCTCTGTCACACACCAACTGGCTATGTCCCTTAAGATCCTAATTTCCTTATTCCTTGAGGATTGTTTTTCCATATTACTCTATGTAGATATCTCCATGCCATGCTGCCTCCACTCTAGCATGCTACCCTCTCTCCACCACCAGCATCTTGTACCATGCCTCTGGGATGCTGGACTCTGAAGGGCAATCTTACTTGAAATTACCCATGTCACCTCCCCTTCAGCTCCTCTTTTTGTGTTGCTTTTATATCAGAATGTAACCACTCTGAGGGCAAGTACTAATTTGTTGTTTACTGGAGTTTGATACTTAGTACAATGGCTGACACAGTAACCCTTAGTAAATGTTCCCTCTCTCCTTATCCATCTCCCTATATATCTATATGTCCCAGGTTTTATATGATAAAATAATTAGTGCCAATATATTAGTGGCTGACAATGCCTTGACTACAATTTGAAAGGAGCCAACAAGAAATGACCAATAGTAAAAACTTCAGTTACCAGCCAGAGCTTGTAGGGGAGACATTTTTTTTTGCAAGGTCCAGGAGGTTGACCCACATAGCTGATTTTTGCTTGGGATGGCTAGGTGGCACAGTGACTAGAGTGATGGACTTCTTATCAGGAAGACCTCTCCCAGACACTTGATAGCTTTATAACCTTGGGCAAGTGACTTAACCTCAGCCTCAGTTTCCCCATCTATAAAATTAGAATGATAGTGCCAATATACCAGGGATATTGTGGGGATTAAATGAGATAACATATGTAACATACTATATAAATTCTAGCTCTTATTGATGTTAAAATAATAAGTAAAAACTATATCAGCAGCTAATGACCTATAAGTTAGTGACTAGACTACCCCAAATCATTTGAGTATGAATGACCAAATTAAAGAAACTTTCAACTTACTTTGCATAATAAATAAGTTGCATTTGATACACCTGTTTGCTTAAGCTAATTCAAAATATTTTAACATTGCAGATGTCAGCTTGTAGCTATTTTCCTTTCCTCCTTCCTTCCTTCCCTTTCCCCTCACTCCCACCCTTCTCTGAAACTGTAGTCATCACTGACATATGGCATCACTCCACATTTTATAGACTGTGGCCAAAGGCAATAATCTCAAAGTCAGTACAAGAATTAATTATAACCTGCAAAGTGCACTCAACCTTCAGATGCAAAATGACAGGTAAACAGCACAATTTGAAATGAACGTATTCCATCTCAGAAAATGCTTACATATTAAGGGGGTTTTTATTTACCAACTATTCAAATCTCTATAATAATACAACTACTAACAATAATGCTGTTATTAGCCCAACTGCTGCAAATGCTTGCAGGTGCTATAACAGTGAGAAATGAGAGTCTATCTTCCCAGCTTCAAATTAGTCCATAATGGATAATTTGATGCCCACATTATTTCTAAACAAGAAATTCCCTAAATGCTAATTGCTTCTAAGAGCTGCTGAGTTAAAGGGGACAAATATTTCCTCTCATAAAAAGAGAGACCCATTTAGGAAAAGATCCATTTAATACAGGGAGTTTTTAATCGGGATATGTTATGAGGAAAGAAAAGGCAATGTGTAAATAATTATTACATTCACTGGAAAGGGAACTGTTGAAGTATGTCACCCTTATCTTCCTTATGTCCAATGAACAGAGAAAAATAAAAGATACCCTTGATTTCCTAATCCACATTAGGTCCTCATGGAATAGCAGAGAATGGAGAACTTTGGGGATGCCATTGGAACATAAAATGATGACTAATGTATATTAGACACTATGACAGATCTTCCTAAACTGCTTTTTGGCTATATATGTCACTCCACTACGACTCATTACTTTCAGGACCTTGGAGAAGTCCTAACCTCTATAATTCTCACATAGGGCCAGAAGTAATCTCACACATCACCTATTAAAAGTCTCACTCCCACCTTCTCATTTTATAGAGGAGGAAACATAGGCCAGCAAGGTTAAGTGAATTGTCCAAGTTAACAGAAGAGCCAGAATTTGGAGCATGGTCCTCTGACTCCAACTCCACCCCTTTCTTGCTATATCACACCATTTCTCTGCTTTCTCATCTGTAAATGAGAAGGTTGGCTTAGCAGATCCTTAAGCTCCCTCCTACCTCTAAATCCCATGATCATATTATCTTTTTGCTCAAAATTTTTCAGTGACTCTCCATTAGCTCCAAGGTGATGAACAAATTTCTTATTTTAGCTGTCAAGTCCCTCCACGATCTAACTCAGAGGTTCTTATCCTGGCATAGGAAAACATTTTAAAAAATATTTTTATAACTGTAGCTCAACATAATTGGTTTCCTTTGTAACACTATGTATTTTATGCATTTGAAAGATATTATTGTGAGAATAGGTTTGTAGACTTCTCCAGATTGCCAAAAGGGTCTATGGCACAAAGGATGTTTAGAATACCAGATCTAATTCTAACTTACCTTTCCATACTGATAATGCACAACTTTATGAGGAAGGGGAAAATAATATGTAAATAATTATTTACATTTACATGTACCCATGACTTCAGGGAAACTGGCCAATTTAAAATACAATATGCCTTTCATTTTCTCATCTCCTGGTTTTGACACATGTAGGTTCCCCTCCCTTCCTCTTTCCCTTTCCCCACACTTTCTACTTATTGAAATCTTTATCACTAATATCCCAATTCATATGCTATACTTTCTGTGAGGTTTTCTTAACCACTCTGATTCTTTTCCCTCTTTTAAAACAATGTCTTATTGTCTGTATGTACCACTACCTAGGAAAACAGAATTTCTTGATATTGTCAATTACCTATTCAGGTGTATCTGACGTTATTCCACTCAACTAGATAGTAAGCTTCTTGAAAGAAAAGACACGTCTTCTATAAAACAACATAAACTAAAATAAAATTTGCTCAACAGAGAGCACAATGCCTTACATATAATTAGTTATTCAATAAATATTTGTTAACTGGTTCTCTATCAAGAATGTTTAATTTATTTTTTTTTTTCTTTTTGGAGGGGAATTTGGGTTTAATTAATTTCCCAAAGATTTCACGGCTAGTTTTTTTTTTTTTTTTTTTTTGAGTGTGTGGGTAAGTGTCTGAGGCCGGAACCGAACTCGGGTCCTCCTGACTCTGGGCCCGGAGCTTTACTCACTGCGCCACCTAGCCGCCCCATGTTTAATGTATTTTTAAAAATGTTTTATAATCTTTACATCACAGTTATTTCCTCCCCACACCCTCTCCCCTAAGCAACATCTCTCCAAGTGACAAAGAAATACAATTAAGCAAAGGCATTTGATATGGAAATCTTGTCTGATAATGCATAAGAAATTCATTCATATTAGTCCCTACCTCTCTAAATGCACTGTCTTATTTTTGCAAATGAAACATACAGAATGCGTTTCTACAAACACTGTCCAGGTGGGATGATTGCTGATGACGGCATCATCCTAAAGACCAAGAAAATTTTTTTTGCTTTTCTTTTTTTTTTATCTGCACTGACCAAACAAGTTTATTTCCCTTTGAAGTTTCTCTGCAGAGCCAAACGTTTTGGAATAAACATTGTAATTTGTCATGCCCAAAGAAGATGTTTGTTTTCTCAAACAAGTGCTCTATTTGGCAAACATCTGCCACTTGTCCCATTTGTACAGCACTTGTTTGTTGAAGATACTTTAGATTTTATCTGTCTTCTAAGTGGACTGGATGGTGACATATCCCTAGCAATATATGTCCTTTCCCCAAAAGGTTCAATTAAATAGGAGACAGAAATAGATTTCAAGTATTCTGGGATAATAATATTAGGGAGAAGACGCCCTAAGCTATATTCCTCAGTGGCTGACAGTTTTTCTATTCTTATTTCCCAACTTTAGAGCTTAACACCCACCTAATATTTTTTTCTGTATGCAAGCAGGAAAGTGAAATGTAAAAATCTACCTGCAGTACTGGCAAGTCATATTAAATACAGTTTTATGAAATTGGGCTAAATTTTTTGTATTCATAACAAGTCACTGTTATATTTCATAGATAAACCGTACTGTTGTGATAAAAGTATCAGTTGCTTACTAACAGTATAGGCGGTCAGAAGGGAGAGAAGAACAATTTTTTGAAAAGAGAGGAAAGGAAGTACAGAGGGAAAGAAAACAAGAGGAGGGAGAGTAATTCAGACAAAGGGTTGAGAAGTTTCCATTTTGGCTGTGGAGGGATTTATTTCATCCCCAACAGAGTCCCAGTTGCCATTCTACCTGTGTTAATGGCCACAGAACTCCAAGAGTATGCACAGAGTGGGGAGTTTAATCCCTCTAGGAATCTTAGGGAATTCAATTGTGGTCAAGCAGGAAGAACACTAGCTATGGAGTCAGAGAAGTTGGATTCAAATCCCAGCTCTGCCATTCACTGTGTGACTTTGTGAAAATCATTTAACCTTTCTGGGCCTCAGTTTCCTCATCTATAAAATAAAAGGGCTGACCTAGATGACCTCTAAGACCCTTTCTAGGACTAAATTTGTGATCCTTTGCTGAGGGTAGAATTGGATAGACTGACAAATCTATCAGGTAAATATCAATTTAAATTCAATAGCAGAAGCTGTGATATTATGTAAGATACTCGACTCCTCTCTTTGAGACATTTAAAATAATTCTATCTATATTAACATGTTAATATCAGCCTGCCTCAAGTTAGAATCAGAACAGTTAGTTAAGTGTTAAAAAGGCTTCAGTTGTTGAAAAATCAGCAAAGACCACCTCAATACACATTTCTATGTCTGACTGTCGATGTTCCCAGGGAGATGTTGTTTTCTACTGAGTGAAAATTATCTCAGGAGAAAAGTTCCTAAACTAAAGGATTTATGCAACCACTCTTTGTAGTTCCCAGGGATCGATCATGGTCACTGAGGTAAACAAAACATGCTGTCTTCATGTCTCAAGTAGCCCTCTGGAACCACACAGGTACCATTGTATCTCCTGACATATGCTTCTAAATGGGATATGTTCCAACAGCTATTCTATGCCTGCACCTATGAAGGACCACAGTAAAACTGATCAAAGATGAAGGAAAGTTTCCTAAAGCACACTCCATAATGTGGAACTTAGGGATTATTCTCCTATTGGCTAGATGTAAATTAGTTCATGTTTGGTGGTCATTCCAATGCTAGAACACAAAAATGATGTTTTGAATAAGCTTGCTATTTTTCCTGTATCATAACTATTATTTAAAAAAAAACATCACTATATCTGATCCTCACAACAAAACTGCAGGGCAGCTATAATTCTCTACTCACCCCCTTTCTGTAGATGGAGAAATAGAAGTCTCAGAGAGGTTATATAACATGCTAAAAATCACATAGCAAGGCAGGGCTAGAGCTTACATTAGAATCTAGGTGAAATGACTCTTACCTAGTCCAGTGATTTTCCCATTACATCATGTTACCATTACCACCATCATCAACATTGCTGCCATTGTCACTTTAAGCATGCATTTAATAAATGATTGCTGAGTACCTACTGTGTGCAAGGCACCATGCTAGGTGCTATGAGGGATATGAACATTAGTAAGAAATGTTCCCTGTTCCCAGGCAAAAAAATCTGTCAGTCAACAAGCATTTTTAGAGGTTCTTCTTTGAATCAGACTGTGTTAGACAGGAATACAAAAAAATTATCCCTACCGGTAAGTAGTCTACATTAATTGGGAAGGATGACATACTTGAATAAGTATGTAATACAAAAGAGATATAAAATAAAAAATTATTTTTTTTGTGAAGATGGCTCTAGCATCTGGAGGTATCAAGAAAGGCTTCCTGTACAGGGTATCACTAGGGCAGAGTTTTGAGGGAGACAAGAGTTTCCAAGAGACAGTGGTGAGGTAGGAGAGCATTCTGGGCATGGAGGTCAGCCAGAACAAAGATGCAGAAATGAAAGATATATTATTGTGTATGGAAAACAGCAAGGAGGCCAGTTTGGCTGGATTGTAGGGCATGGGAAGAAAGGTAATGTATCATAATGTTGGAAAGGTAGAGCTACCTTTACTCTTAGTCTAGCAAAGGAAATAATACTAATACCTATAAATTATAAGGCAAAGTAGGAATGCTATGGAAATGTTCTATTTACCAAAATTAATTATATCTCACCAAAGCAGAGAACCATATGAATAGTTGTGGAGTACCATGCCTATGAGAGAATCTTTTGAGCAATCTGGGAAAGTTTAAGGAGCAATCTGGGAAAGTTTAAGTTTCAATTTGGGATTTTAGGAACTATTTCAATGATGTTCCTTTCCATCATGATCATTCAGTGGATTAAGAGTGAAATGTGTTCCAGGCATATGATGCTATTTTGAGAAGTTAGATCTGTTTAAAAACAGATAAGGAGGGTTTTAATACATTCTTCTTCTTATTCTTTGTCTAGTACATATGCACCAACTCTGGCTTCCTGGCACACCTGGCATAGGTAAGGTGGTTCAAGGAGGGGGAAGGAAAAGGATGGGAAAGAGAGGAGATCCTCATCCATAAAATCTTTCCCTCTTAAGACCTGATGGAATCTGATTCTTGAGAGTTTACATGCCTAGCTTTTATCCAGACACAACTCTCTGGGGGTCCAGTATTCCTTTATATATTTTGGTTTTTCTATTTTTAAAAATGATGTCTAGGCAGTTGGAGAAGGAAAGGGTGTACCAGCTCACAAGTGGGAATCAGGCAGAGCTGAATATCACTTTAAACCACGAAAACTTTCCCTGCTCTCTTACACTGGGCATTTTCATTTTCCTTATCGGGATTTTCTTTTTTTGGTGGTGGTGGAGGGGAGGGATATGGATTTACAATTTCTTTTGCCAACCCAGTGCTTTCCCATTTCGTTAGCTGAGGACAGAGTAAGCACAGGGACCTTTGTGCCTTGATTTAGACAGTCTTAGAAGCAGACTAATTCTGCCATCAATCCACACAGACAAATCACACTGACATCAAATGGGAGCTCCATGCAGGAATCAAAGCCAGGGCATGGCCTCATCTTTATATCTTTCCCTTCCCCTCCTTCTCTAAAAATACTCTGCTTTTTATTTTGCCTATCAATAACTGAAAATATACTCAAAGAGCTGTGATATAGCATAAACAGGACACCAGGCAGCTGGAAGCCCAAATTCCGTGACTGTCTTCAGCTCTGATTTCTTCCTCAGTTAGGTTTTTTGTTTATTATATTTTCCTTTTGTAAAATAAGAATGTAGTTCTTTCTTTTTCTTTGTAAACTGCCTTATGAATCCTTCGGATAAAGCACTAATTGCTACTATTTCCCCCGAAATGAAGTGAATAAAAGTGGGTAGAACACAATGAAAAATAAAGGCAGAGGCAATCCATTCAGGACACCCTGGATGAGCTCTGAGCAAAATGATCAAACAGCAAGGACTATTCCAGTTCTATTACTGGAGTCATAAGAGTAAGAAAGGCAACATGGCAAAGTAGGTAAATGGCTGGTTTGGGGCATCTGTAAGACTTTGGTTCCGATACTTACTAGCTGTGTGACCCTTGCCAAGTCTCTTAGCATCTCTGAACCTCAGTTTCCTCATCTGTAAAATGGGGCTAAGAACAGTGCCTACCTCACAGTGTTACTAAGAGGTTCCAATGAAACAATGTGTATGAAGTGCATTGCAAACTTCAAAGCTCTCTATAAATAAAAGGAATTGCCATCATAAATATTAGTAGAGAGTACAAATGACTTTGATGGCTGACAGACCTGGTCTACAAGTAGAGGGAAATTTCCTCCACATCACCCTCTAGCTATAATAATGAGCCCTGAATTTCCACTGCACAGGTAGCCAGCACTAAAGTCTACAGCTATTGGGACTCAACTTCTTGGTGAAAGAATGCATTCTTTTCTGATTGATGCTTTTTCTGATCTTACCGTAGCTTGGTACACATTTCTTTTCCATTCTCTGCAAGTCTAGGGAGAGAAATAGGTGTGGTAGCCCTGAATAGCAAGGCTTGAAAGGTTTACTAAAAGTAAAAACTGCCTGCTTCCCTGGGCCTTATTTCTGAAGCAAGATAGCTTTCCCAACAAAGAGTAAGAAGACCGCCTGGACTCTCCCCGTCACTCAGGAACTCCTAGTCAGATGCTATTTGGGTTACAATTTCATCAAAGGTTTAAAAAATTTATATTCTATTTCATGGCTTCCTCTTCTCTGTCTCACTTGGCTGTTCTGATGTTAAATTTTAATCTGTCCTCAAACATTTGCATAAGAATTTAAGAGCTGCCATAATGTGTCAAATCCATTGTCCGTCCAGCCTAGTATTTTGTTTCTGATAGGGGCCCCAAGGATTTGTTGTGAGAGCAGAAGGCTGACAGCCTTGATGTCAACTTCCAAGGTTAGGGATATACCTCACAATATCCTGCTTTCTCATAGTAACCCATTATGTGGTACCATGTAGTAAAAAGGATGTTGGCTTCAGAGTTAGGATACCTGGGTTCTGCTCCTTACTACTCATGTGACCCTAAAACAAGACCCTTTCCCTCTCAACTATAAAATGAAGAGTTTGAATGATAGGCAATAGTGATACTGTGGCTAAAAATGACTTGGAGTCAGGAAAAGCTGGATTTAAATCTTGCCTCTGACACTAGCTTTGGTACCCTGGGCAGGTGGCTTAACTTTATGACTCTGTTTCCTCACCTATATTATGATAGGGCTAGACTGGGTGACCTCTACACTCTTATCCAGTACTAAAGCTAATGCTCCCCCAACTCAGAGACACGGTGACCAATTTCATATATTTTATGACAGATTGGGGTTTTCAAGGAACAGAATGAGTTTGCACAAGACTGAACTATATAGCACATATACGTCAATGGATAATAGCAATAGATGTACACACACACACACACACACACGTGTTTCTATAGAGCTACCTCTTTCCCATCTCAAATCTCTGTTTTGTCTTGGTTTTGGTGAAATGAAGTCACATTCATATGTAGTAGAAATCCAGGCAACCAGTTTATTTCAGACAGCCAACAGGTTCTGGATGCCCTGAAGATTCAGGGGGGTTAGAGGGCTTTATACAGAGGGAAATAAAAGGAAATGGATGTTTCTAACAAAACTGAGGAAAACACAGCCACCCAGAAGATTCCAATCACGAGTAGGTCAGTAAAGCTTACCACAGGTGTTGGGAAATATTCCTCAGAAACCAGAGTTCACACCCATACCTCGCCATTAGTCTCTCTAGAGTTCTTCATCTGCATCTCTCCTCTTTCCTTCTAGGGAGAGTATCATTTAGCTAGTCTGAATCAGCGCTCTACGCCTATCCTTCATAACTGCATAGGTTTTGACCATGTTCTTGCTCAGTCTTCAGACACTTTTTAGCTGTGTGACCCTGGATGAGCCATTTCCCCTATTTGAGCTTTAGTTTCCTTATTTGTAAAATGGGAGGCGGTGTTCAGATTATATGACAGTTAAGATTTTTTCCAGCTCTAAAATGCATAATATTATCTAATAGATACATTCCTCAAAAGTTAGGTGCCAGCTAAATCACTATAAATCAATTTCACATTTTAAGTGTAGGCAGGACATTTGCTATTTAAAGGACCCTGGGGGTGAATCCTTCGGTAAAGCAAAGAATGCTTTTGTAAGATGATTCATTATCCATAACTGAAATGTTTTCTTAGTGAGATTTTTGTCTCTTTGAGTTCCTTTAAGTAAGGAACACCTGTATTGGGATGAACAATAGCACAAAAAGAATCAGTACACCAGCTGGTTAACTTAAGCTGCTATGTGGTCCAAGTGAAGCTACTGTCCTGGTGATTTTCTTATCGATAAGAGAATCATGCATAAATTCAACAACAGGATGATTCAGAAATCCCACTGGGCCCGTATCTCAGAGGTCAATGGATGTGAGTCTTCCACAGCTTCCCATTTTCCATCAGGGGCTGGAAATCAATTGTATGTCAGCTCCTTTCTGGATCTAAATCCAGAGAGTCTAGGAATTGAAATGCATATTCTTGGATTAGATACAGGGCTTGGGGGAAGGGAAGAGAGAATAAACAACTCCATCAAAGCAAATGCATTATTAATGTATGAGCGAGTTTCTCTTTCCATGGTTCTGAAGAACAGGAGAAGTAGAACAAGGAATGGAAAAAGCTTAGCAGCCACAGTGAACTATGCCAAAGGACCACAAGGAATGAAAAAAAAAAGGGAAGGAGAGAAAAACTGTAGATGCAGAGAAGGTCCCTGTATACACATGCTTTGGCAGGCTGTGCTGGGGAAAAAAGAAATTTTGTCTATTTTAAGAATTAGATATGTGAAAATCTTCCTGCTAGTTCAGATTGGCTTGAAATACCATACAGGGTTGCATTAATGAAGATTAAGTATATTTAGGAAGAATAATTCAAAAGACTTTATCAATTTGGCACCATTTCCTTCAAAATGGTAAAACCTTAATTTAACAGGATATAGATGAATCCCTAGATTTATTGAACTAGTTTGGAGTTGAATAAATTGAGCTGGAGCCACAAATCATTTGTGGCTGGTATTTCAGACATTCCACTTTGCATTTAACCCCCAATAAAACAGGCTGCCATATTTATCTAATGGTATTTGAGAAGCTACTGATGCCATTTGATGTCATTTCTTTCTTCTGTTATGACATCCAACCTGACCTTTTTTTTCTATTTTGGGACAACGCAATTACAACGACAGATACAAATGCCATTTGCAATCATGTGTACACTGGCATGCTAAAAGGCAAATGCGTTTTTAGTTGTCTATGTAATCTAAAAGTCATAAAGTCCTTGATTTATAAGGAGGTAGACTTGGACATTTTTTTCCTTTATAGTGAAAATTGCTTGAGGTCTTAGGGCCGCGACTTGGTACTCTCTTCTAAGTCCCTAGGATGACCACAATGAGTTCTCTCTTCATTCCAATGAAGAAAATGAGCAAAAGAGAACTGAGATGGCTGTGCTAACTTGTTCTTGTCCCCATCCTTTCCACTGAAGCTTTTCTGGCTGTCAGTCTTTCTCTTGGCCCTGATCCTGTTCATCTATAACAATGTACCACATTGACCAACAGAGATGTGAGGAAAAGCTCAGGTTCTGAGTTCAAATCCAGCCTCAGATACCCTTTAGCTGTGTGACCCTGGACAGGTCATTTAACCTCTATCAGCCTCATTCATCTTTAAAATGAGGACAATTATCATAGCACTGACTTCCCAGGGTTCTTGTGAGAACAATATGAGATATTATTTGTAAAGTGCTTTGCAAACATTAAATATTATTATTATGAAAAGGAACAGGAAGACTAGAGATCAATTAATAAAAATGTTATCCGAAGATTAAGCCCTCCCCAGCCAAAAATAGTGGTCCCATCCCTACAGCTTAAGCACTGCAGTACAACTGTTTCTTTTCTTGATCTAGCTAGGTAACTCCATCATCAAGACCTTAGAAGTAATGAGTCCCGCATTATCCCCACGTGGGCCAGTTAGCTTTGTTTGTGTCATGGTTGCAGACTGAACCCATGAAGAACACAAGTCATTTCACTAGTAAATGCCCGGCTATATAGATGGCTCAGGGGAACCTATCACTAATATTGTAGGGAAGGGGGACTCAAAGAAGGGATTTCACTAACAGCGGGTCACAAGAAGTCATCTTCAAACACAAAAGACAATCCGTGTACTGGTTTAGTATTTATGTAACTTTTAAGAGCATCACTGAGAATTGCAGTGGTCTCTGCAGTGGTAACCAAAATGCCCAAAGAGTGTAGCTAAGGTCAAAAACAAGTAACAGACTGGGCTAATGAATGAAGGATCCCTTTTTGCATCAGTGAAGCTAAAGCTGAGCTATATTTCCTCTCTGTCTTAAGCACAGACTGCCATGGCATCTAACTGCATTAATGAGTTTCCTGGGGATCAGAACTAGTGCTGTGGAGGGCTTGTTAAACTGGGGTTCAGAAGCCCTTATTTCTAAAATGTTACAGTCTATTTCCCAGTGGTAAAATCTGCTGTTAGTGAAGAGTGGGTGTGAACCTCAGTGACCAGTGGACATCAACAAACATGTGTCTCTTTCACCTTGCAGCTGCCCCAGGCCTGTCCCTCATAATCTTCTTGCTTGCCATGACCCTCTCTCCTTAGTTATGCTGTATAGGCTTAATATAACTGGATGTTGGGAGCCCAGTTTGTGCTGATAAACAAAAGTAGCATGGAAGGAGGGTAGAGTGGGAAACAGCAATATAACTGTCCATATTTTAAATTGGAGCAGAGCAATGATTCATCCTCCATATAGAGGAAAACACATACTTTTGTGTTCTCTTCTATCCAATTTCAAAAGGGCAGGGCTCTCATAGTGTTCAGGGAATAGGGGAAACACATTTTTTAATGGTAGAAACAGCAAATCTGTTGGCTGATCTTTAAAAAAGGAAGCCAAGAAAGTATATGAGGATGTGATGTGTTTGGTGGCTGGATAGAAGAATGTTTCCATGTAAAGTTGTTTTTCATTTTTTTTTTTTGTGGGCGCAAGCCATGATATCAAGATAGACATAGGTTCATAGTCATAATGAGCAATTTTTGTACGTGGGTCAAGAGGCATGAGTGAAGGGTGGAGAATGTGCAGGTCACCTGGAATATTACTACTGTGGGAAGGAAATGCATCCTAGTTTGCTGGGAGGTTGCTCCTGAAGGATTGTAAGTGCTGTCGGTGCCTTCTAAATTTTAGTGCCTTGGAGCAAAGCACCATTCTCCTTACTGTAGTTGTGGCTCCAAGGAGACTGTCTCCTTGGAACATGACAGCTACCTGACTAGCTCACCTATATGTGCTTTTCAATCCAAAGCAGTCTTTCCATAATGTACATTTCTTTTCCCCTATCAGTACTTTAAGCTGAGGTGGGGAAAATTAAAAGCTACTAATTCCTTGGTGAAAAGATCAAAAAGGTACCCAAAAGGCAGCTAAGGGGACTTTTTGTCTCTTTAATTGCTCTCATTTCAGTTTGACTGCTCCCTTGTACTTTTTTTTTTGTTTTTACATCTTTAGCTTCGAGTGCCAAAAAAACTCCCTTCTCTGGCATTTATGTTAAGCAGGATGAAGAACTGTGGGACTCAGACAGCCAAACTTGAAAAAAGAAATTAGATACATAGATTTGACTTAAATGACTTCTCTCCACATGACAGAGTGTGGGTCATTCAGCATTGCAAGAGAACTGGTGACACTTCCTTGGGCTCCTGATCAAATAACATTTCAAATGCACAGTTGCCTGGCTTGACTTAAAGGGTCTTCTAGCCACAAGTAATGGTTTCAAAATCCTATCAAGTTTTATATCTGAATGTAACATTTTGAAACACTATTTTCCCTATAGCATTGCTTAAAAAAAGATACTGCACAGGCTTCTGGGAGATATGTCTACCATTTAAGTCCCATGGCTATAGAGTCTCTTGAGTGAAAGTTGGAGGGGCAAAGGATGCATTGTCCATCTTCTTTTCTCAGGATGGGCTCTCCTTGTTAGTATCATATTGCTAAGGAGCTATTTCTCAAATAGGACTTTTAATGGCTAGCTCAAGACTTTCATGGATTGAAGAAAGAATAAAAAAGTTCCTCCAGTTCACAAATGGTATTGTATGCTGCTCCTGCTATCCAGCTGGAAGTTATCAGTTTACAGAGAGAGCCCAGTAGAGGGGAAAGAGTCCTGGATGTAAAAAATAGAAACCATGGATTCGAGCCCCAGCTCAGATATTTTCTATCTCTGTGACCATGGGCAAAAGGTTTTTCTAACACTCTCCTCATTTACAAAATGAGGATAATATGTCCCTGAGGGAATTCAAAACTTTCTAAACTGTAAATCATTATATCAAGGTGAGTAATTATTATTTAATAGCTCCTTCCTTCATTTTTGCCTTCACTCAGCTTCCTCTTCCTTTACTGCATTGAATTGGGTTGTGCTGTCACAATCATTGCTATGCAACAAATATAACTCAAAAGAAAACTGGGAAAGAGCCTGATTGGTTAACTTTGTTCACTCTGAACCATAGATCGAGATGAATGAAAAGACTGATTCATGTGAAGAAAATCACTGAAAAGTCTGGCCTTGGAAAAAGGAATTCTAATAGAGATTGAGTTAATTTTAATGATATTTCGAAAATGGGAAGTAGAAGCTTGAGTAACCAGAGCAAATAGATTGCCAGATCTATTTTTGAAAAAAAGAATGGTGTTGGACACCCATTTGGGCGATTTTATTCATATTAGATGTCTCATTTTGGGATGATCATTTATGATTCTTTCTTGGAACAGGGTATGTCATACTTTGATGATGTTGACAGAAATAATATTGTGTTTCTGCCTGGGGAGGAGTCCAGAAGCCCTTTCTTTGTGGAAATGCAGGGAATAGTCCTTGTAAATTTGAATGGTCGATTTGTCCTTTATTATTTATTTTGGTCCCCATTGCTACCACTCTAATCTCAGTCTTTGTCACCTCACACCTAAATTACTCTAATGACCTCTATCTGGTTTCTCCCATTCCAGTCTCTCTTACCTCTCATATACACACATCAACCTATAAGCGTTGTGTGCCTAATATTGTTTCCTCATGTCAAGTGAGGGGTTGAACTAGATGTCGGATAAAGTCTGTTTTAGTCCTAAGTCTATGATTCTATGATCCTATGCCCCCCCTTCATTCAAGTACCTTACTATTTTTTCCCATTTCTCATTATATCAAGTCAATTAGAAACTTTGGTCTTCAGCTTTTAGGACCCTCTATAATTTGGCCACATCCCTCCAAATAACTATTCCTCTGACTCCCCCAAATCAAAGGTCCGCTTCAGGACGGCTGGAAGCAGCACTGCCTCCTGAACGTTCTACAGACGTCCTCTCTTCCACACGAGGATTCATGAAGTCTCTGCCACCTCCAATATGCTCCCTACTCCTTCGTACCTACCCTTTGTTCATTCTCTTGAATCCAACTTAATTTCTCCCTGAATACTCCTACCCTCAGTGATATAATAGCCCTTATCTCATAGAAATAAGCCTGGAACATATGATTTAACACTTATTCCTATTCTACAAAGATGCTTTCTAATTGTGCCTTGCTCCTAGCACCTCTGTGAATTTTTGCTCTGATACATTGAAGCTTGTCTCACAGTAAGACTGAAAGAAAAAGAAATGGCCGAGATTGTTCCCACAGTTCTTTCGAACATTCCACAGCATCTAGTTCAAGTGAGGGTACACAGTCATAATAGGGTGGGGTTAGGGACTGGAACTGGGATTTTACTGATACAGAGAACTCTGCCAAGGCAAGCTGGCGCACAATAGTCTTAGGAAGCTGCTTAGAGAACTGAGGTTGAGTGACTTCATCAAGATCACACAACCCGCACCTAACACTTGAAGCCACTATTCCTGGTTATTGTATTTCTGGTAATCAGGCCAGTTTTTTTTTAGCCACAATATTTATTGTACTGCTTCTCAGCCATAGTAGATATTTAATAAATATCTAATTGATTAATGTATACAGGGGTGGCTACGTGGCTCAGTGAATAGAGCACCAGCACTAGAGTCAGGAGGACCTGAGTTCAAATACAGCCTCAGACACTTAACATAAAACTAGCCGTGTAACCTTGGGTAAGTCACATAACCCCAGTTGCCCTTCAAAAAGCAAAAATAAATAAAATAAATTAATGTATACATTTAGTTAGCATAACTATATAATAAGTTAGTCTCAAAGAACTCCAATTGCTTGTCAGCTTTTTAAAATAGCATAGGACAATGCATTAAACATTGGAACAAACAGGTAGGTGGCATGGTGGGCAGTGTTGGACTTGGAGTCAGGAAGACCTGAGTTCCCTTCCAGCCCCAGATACTTACTACCTATGTGACACTGGGAAAGTCACCTACCTTCTCTGTGCCTCAGTTTCCTCATTTGTAAAATGAGAATGATAATGGCATCTACCTCCCCAGGTATACAAGGATAAAATGAGATAATATTTTCAAAGTGATTTGCAAATACTGTATAAATGCTAGCCATTACTGTTACTGTTATGACTCAATACAATCATCCAGAGTCTAATACAGATCTTGTAGGGAATACACTTAGAATCTATAATCAAATCTAGATCAAATCAGTGTTACCAGCATCAGACAGGATTCCTAAGCTGACCAAAAATTCTTGAGAGATTCTTTAGTTTCAGTCAAGAATTCCCTGGAGGGAAAATCACTTTGGGCCATTAGGACAAATCACGTTTATGATTTGCAAAGCACTTTGCTCATGGAAATTCAATGAGTATAATTATTATCCCCAATTTACAATGGCATATTGAGGTTCAGAAGGGGTGTGATTCTGTTCTGGTCACTCAGTGAATAAGAGTTGGAGCTGGGACTAGCTTTCCCAAATCCAACTTTGGAGTTCTTTCCATTGGCCTATGGACACTCACCTTACCCACCATCATAGTTCCTCTCCCAAGGAGCTAACCATGGATATCTTTCATACCATGCAAACTACCCTAGAAGAAATCCTGCATCACTTCTTAATTGGGTGACATTCATCATTTCAACAGCTACACTGGGGAGAAGAATCTCTCTTAGTTATAGACAGCTTAGGAATTGCTTCAAAAAAGGATTTAGGTAATTCACTGGTGATGGATCCATAATGGGTTTTATTAAAGCGTGGTTAGGGATTTTCAGGTTGCATAGCTTACTCCTAAGAAGGACATATGGGTTCTCAATAAATGCTTGCTGATTGATTGACAGAAAGGAAGCAACTAGTAAGCCATCCTTTGATGCTACAGAGGAAGACTGCATTAAGACCATTTTTCTTTTCTCTTACTAGTATCTTATCATAAGTCATGCAAAGAGCTCTAGAAATAGGTGCCATTCCACTATTATTCCTGCATTCTTCTCATTTTCAGACACTTATCTGTAGGTTGCAAGCTTTCATCAGTCTGTGGGTGTGTCAGCAGATATGCCTCCATCCCTCAATTAAACTGGAGACTTGGCATAGTGGTCAGATTTCCAAAACTTGGGAAAAACACTAACTCATCTACTCACTCACTCAGCAGTATCAAGAGTGAAATGCCAACCATTAAGTCATTTTCTACACATGCAAAAGCAAGTTCCTGAATATTTTATATCCTACATAAGAAACACTTTTCCAAGTGTTGTTGCCCTAAGGACTAAGGAATCCACCTAAAAACTTGGGTTACTGTTAAGATAGCAAATACTCTTGACGAACAACTTGGCCAATGCTCTCTTACAGATACATGTGGGTCACCTGCCTCCACTAAGAATGCCCCTTACCCGTTTAATTTGTTAGCTTGCTTGAATCACAGTTGAGGACCCTTCAGCTTTGCTTTGCAGCAATAAATTCAACTGACAGCTGAAATTTGGAACGCTCACTTAATATTGATTCTGAATGTAATAACAAGCGACATGACCTTTTGGAGGGTGTAAAATATGGCTGCCACAACATCTGTGCCACATTTCTTGCTGTTTAGTAATATGCTGTAACAGCATGGAGCTGGCATTAAACCTAAGCTTTATTATCAAGCAGATCACTCCATCTCTCTGGCTTCATTAAAAAAATGCTTTCAGCTTCTACTTCTGCTATAGTGTCTAATACACGTTGCTGTTTTTGAGACCTAATTTACCCTGCAGTAAGAAAAAGGAAAGGTATTTGATGACCAAAAAGGAAGAAGAAAGGGGGTGAGGGGGGAAGGAGGGAAGCCAAGAGACATCCGAAATTCCAACAGACCTGAAACTGATACAATTCTTCTTGAGAGGCGGAGGGAGACCAAGACTTCTCAACAGCATCCTGGGAAAACATCTATGAAGTTGATGCTGTTTAATGTTTCCCACTGCATGTGAAAATACTTGTCTTTCTCCATCCCTCCACCCCCCACCCATAACAAAAAGATGATTACCAATGGTATTCACCCTGATGCCTAAGCACCATTCTAATTTAGCACTGCCCTAGGAAATCTTGAACTAATTTTGCTAGGATGGATACAGGGATGTTTGCATCTGATTTACTCTCAGTGTTTTTCTTTGAAGTGTTGGTATCTTTAAAACATTCTCCAAGTAGGCAGAACATCAATTTGTGCACTTTAAAAAATCCAATTTAAGCAGGTTAAAAATTGTCAAAATAGTCTAACCATATTTCTGCAGCTGAATTTCCAAGCATGGAACACACAAAAATGCTAAACTTGAAAGCATCCTGCATATCATTTCTATACCTTCCATAGCTACAGTCTGCTATCGCTGTTCATAGAAAGGATTGCAATCTCTTTATCACAAACGATAGATCTCTATTCAGAATCTATCACATTTTTTTTTTTTGGTCAGGGTGGGGAAATGGACTGTGATATATCGAAACCATGTTGGAAAGGGCTGTTTCTATGGGATAGAACTCTAAAAAAAGTTTTAAATTGTACTCTCAGGAGAGAAAAAAATTAATCCTGTTTAGGAAGTCTTTTTCCCAGTTAAATATACTTACTAAATAAAAGACTTGTCAGCAATTTAAAAGAGGTTAAACATATGGAAGAAGGAAAATAGCTCAATTCATTCCCCTTGTTAATAGGCCCCAGATTCTATTTAAAATGCAAGCCTTGCTATTGTGTATACCTGCACTAGCTTGGTACTGTGGCAATCTATATCAAGCAGATTATTAATAGTTCACTTTTATGTGTTAAGAACTGCAGACAGTGGGTCTGATTCTCGGTAAGTGTTTTATTCAAAGAAAGTGCTAGACATGGTGAGTAATTGAAAAATGTCAGACTTCAAAGACCCACCACAAAATGAGAGAAGGAAGCCTAGGCTCTCTCTCCCTGGGGAAACCAGGAGGGAATGCCCATTTGTGATAAGCTTCAAAGTCCAGCAGGTATCTGTGCTGCCTAATACAGCTAATCAAGCAATAAGTAAGCTGTCCTAATGGTGAGATGAAGCCTTGGAAAAAACAAAAATGATATTTGGTTTTGGCTAGGTACACTCAGATGGAAGGACAATGGTGGCTGACAGGCTGAGCCATTTTCCCATGTGGCTCCAATGGAAGCCACATAATAAGCTCTTTTTTTTTGAGGGGGAGGGCTGGGGATGGGGAATAGGTTGGGGTGGGAGAACGATGCTGTTTTTCTCAATCAGGATTAATCCTGGAGGAGAGCAAAGATTCTAAATACTGGAGGCCACTACTGGGATCCAAGATTCTCCACTGAAGAGAACGAGGCCTACAACTCTTGCCAAATAATGGGCACGGTGTCATCACATTCCTTTTTGATGCCCTTCTAAGACAGATGGCAAAAATGTCATTTTCATTTCAGGAAGAAAGAAATGCTGAGAAGAAAGAGAATCTCATTATCTGGCTTTTCAGAGAAGGACGTGTCTTACTCATCAGTCTTTGTGACAATAATTATTGTTTTTTATAAGCTTATGTGTGTATGTACAGTCCAGGATCATAGATTTGGAGCTAGAAGTTACCTTAGAGTCACTCTAGTGATTCTTCACTTGTCCATAGATTCCCAAGGGGTTCATGGATAGATTTCAGGGGTTCTGTGAACTTGAACAGGAAAAAAATGCACCATTTTTTCTACTAACTTCCTTTCCTTTGTAATTTTATATACTTTATTTTATGCATTTAGAATTTTTTTTTAAAAAAGGAGTCCATAGGCCTCACCAGATTCCTAATGGGATCTACGACATAACAGACACATGTCTAAGAACCCCTAGTTTAGTCCAACTCTTCTTTTTATAAGATGATCAACTGCAGCCCAGGGAGATTAAATGACTTGTCCTATTCACACAGGTATGAGCAGGGGAGGTAGGATTTGAACCCAGGTCCAATTGCTCCAGAACCAGTGCTCTTTCTTCATCATCTATCTTGATGGAATCTAAACTTCTTGAGGGCAAGAATTGCTTCATTTTTGTCTTTATTTCCTCAGGGTCTAGCACAAGACCTCGTATACAGTAGTGTCTTACTAAATATTTGTTAAATGAGTGAATAAATATGACACTTATTGCCTAGAAGGCTACTGACACATAAGGAGCATAGCATGTTCAATCCAGAATGACAGCCCCAGAGAAAGGCACTATAATAATGTCTACATGAAGACAGTAGCAATAGTAGTTTATAAGGGGAAAAAAAAGGAGCTTTGAATCCAGGTGTGGCTTTTAGTTTTGATATGAACTCTAGATCTTGTCCAAATCAGTTTGGAAATGTTGCAGTTGTGAAAGTCATCATTTATTCCAGGAATATCATCACTCATCCTTGCTATGGCCACCCCTATGAATGGAGATGTTAGAGAGTCCTGTCTGGTAGAATCAATTAAGCGATCAGACACAGCCATATGTTCAAAGCTCAGAGAGGATTTGTCACCAGGCAATTGTCTATGGATTGAGATTTTAACTGGCCAACCAGGTATTACTATGGGAAGTGGCATACCCTGAAAACAACAGGGGTGGCTTTAACTATCACAGAGAGTCCTGGACAAAGATTTAAACACTCTTTTCTTGCCCCTATGACTCTGTACTTGTCATGTTCAGAAGGATGCTTAGATGAATTTATCGATAGTACTCTTTGATATCATCAGAAAGGGTATAATAATTGGGGTGGGGATAAGGTGGGAGGGGGTTGAGCACCACAAGGTAAACAGTTATGAATTGGATTACTCCTACATTCTCAGTTGAGGTAGGATTCAGAACTAATCTGATTATATGAATATTATGAGCCACTAAGTATCTTTCTGCAGCAATTACCAAGCTTTCACACATAAAAGAGGGCATTTTCTTTAGTGCTGGGCTAATCCATCAAGTGTTTAGCTTCAAAGAAAAAAGTTTTTAAAAGATAGAGGATGACTGAAGTGGGCTTATGAAGCAGCGATATTTCTTATTTTAAAAAATTGAACTACAGAAGATTATTTTCAACCCTTAAACATATTGAAACAATTTTTGAATATAATACAATTTTGTTCTCTTTAAACTACTTCCTTGGAGGTTAGAAATTGGTTGTAGGAGAAGACTGTTGTGCTGTCCTTATTTCTGTGACAAACCCTAATTTGGAGACTCTGACATTTATCAGTCTGGGATTCTGCTAGACCGTCAGCTGGAAGGATGAAATGTCTATGAATTTATCTGTGTATTCTTCAAAACACCTGGCCTTGGACACTGTAGCTAGGAGTTCACTTGTCTTTTATTTGAAGGTTACAAAAGTGAAAAAGAAAACCCAGTCCAATGGAAGACAACTTAAGGGTCTCTACCTGATGATCTGATTCGGCCAAAAAGCTGTTTTTCAAAATATAATTCATAAAATGCTTTAGGCCCCATGTCAAATGTACTAATCAGCAGAACCAAGTTCAGGGGTGAAGTCTGCCCCCATTTGGAGTGGTGGAGTCCCACCATCAGGCTGGCTTTAGATCACCTGTGTGCCTGTAATTTAATGCAGACAGCAAACTATTACCATTAATGTCATTAATTGCCCAAATTAAATGAGCAATGTGATGTATTAGCCATAATACCAAAGTCAGGTCTGTGCCTCAATCTGGTTCACAAAGAAAAACTGTAATAAGCCTATGGTGAGACAAGGGGCTCTATGTGGACTCAGAGAACGTGGGCTCTAAACCCAGCTCTGTTAATACCTACATGACCTTGGCCACCTCAATTTACCTCTCTGGACATCAGTTTCTTCACCTGCAAAACATGTTGGCAAAGGTAGGACTAGGTAATTTTTAGTCTCTTTCAGCTCAAAATCTTATAATGGACTTTAGAGGTTCATTAGCTTCATCCCCTCTTTTTACTTATGAGGAAATGGAGAATGGGAGAAGTAAAGTGACTTGTCCAGGGTCACACAGAAAACAAGGAACAGAGAAAGGACTGACCACAGGTTCTCTGACTCCAAATCCAATGGGTTCCTTCCAGTCTACCATGGTGCTTTTTAGTTAGCCATTAAACTTTTAAGCCACTACTAAGTGCAGGCACTGTGCTAAGTGCTGGGGATAAAAACAAAAATGAAAAAGACTGTCCCTGCCCTCAAGGATCTGACAATCTAAAGATAATTTCTAGTAACGCTTTATCTTCTCATTCGTAGCCTTTGAGGGGGGAGTGGGAGTTTCACTTATACACTAGAACTTAAGCTTTATCTCTGGTTAAATCGAGTTACTAAATGCTTATTTTTATTGAACCCAGGAATTTTACTTTCACCCCTGGACAACAAAAACAACAATCTGCTAGAAAAATGACTTATGGAAATTCTCTTTTGATTTTGAGCTATATATGATATTTTCAAAACACTTGAAAATTTCCTAGGTTCTCTAGTTAGACCCCTTCCTTAATTTTAAAATGGAAGAAAACTGTGGACTAGATTAGTTGACTTGATCAAAGTCGACCAGAATTGGGGTTTGAACCAGTTCTTGTTTGCTGACCCCAAATTGAATGTCCTTGCCACTATACTACGTGACTTTCCCAATGTAGGTCCTTTGGTTACTTGCAGAGAACTGTCTCCACCAGACTAGGGTCTCAACTAGACTGTTAAGGTTTTGAATTGCTCTTTTAAAGAGAATTTCTTGTGTTTTGCAAAACAAAGTTGAAATAGCAGTACAGGTAGGATTATCTTAATAGAATGAAATAAAACATTACCATTTCTAGAATTATTCATTGCATCTCAATAAGCATCCATTACATTTACTGAGTTGAGTTAAATGAGCAGTAGCTAAGGTATGGAAATCATTTGTTGTTCAATTGCTTTCAGTTGTGTCTGACTCTTCATGCCCCCAACTGGTGTTTTCCTGGTCGAGATTCTGAAGTGGCTAGTTATTTCCTTCTCCCAACCCATTTGACAGATGAGAAAACTGAAGCCACAGGGTTAAGTGACTCACCCAGGGTCACACAGCTAGTAAGTGTCTGAGGCAGAATTTGAACTCAGAAAGATGAGTCTTCCTGACTCTAGGTCCAGAACTCTATCCGTTTTGCCACCTTGCTGCCCTATTTCACTCTCTTTGATATAAAATGAGGTTGGGGGAACCACAGTAATGAAATGCTTTAAGTGACTTTAATTTTCAAAAATAGCAAAAAAAGATTGGGAGAGACAGAGTTGCGCACTAGAAAACCCCCATAAAACCAATTATGAATATGTATTTATATTCATACAAGTTTTTTTATTGCTACCATATTGTATCTATAACTACCAGACCAGGAAATTCCAAAATCAATGAAAATTGTATTTATTAGTGAGATAATATAACACCTCACATATGCATACATATGTACTTATATATCATATATATGTACTTATATCATATTATAGTATATATAAACACACATATATGCTTTGCATAGGACATTCTTGAAGTAAAAGAAAGTAGCAAAAGAGTCTTATACCCATTTTATTAACAGAGTATCTGAGGTAGTGACAGATAAGTTACTATGCTACACACACAAACCTCGTCACCAAAGCAACCATTCATTTCCACTAAATGCAGAGGTAAGGTCCTTTAACAAATGGTTATCATTTACCTAATGACATGGAATATTCTGTCACAACGAACATTTCCTTGGTAATCTATTCTAAAAAAACCTAATGTAAAATACAGTTCACATTTCCACACAAATATGTGTGGCTTCTGATTTTTTTTTTAACCAGGTTCTTAATCCTTCTACTGCATGTTAAATTGCTTGTTTCCTTACCATATAATTATCACATAAAGAACCATCTACTTATGCTGGAGCAAGAAAGAGAAAACAAAACAAATGGAAAACACAAACACAGGCATGTTTGTTGTTTCATATGGAGGGTTATTTAGCTTGGATAATAAATCATTACAATGAATGTCAACACTCCACAGTGGAAAGGGAGTAGTTAGTTGCATATGCTAATGGGCGATGTGCATTACTAATAAGGAAGAGAATGAACCACTGAAGGCACGTGCTAGTTATACTGAAAATCACAAGATAAAACTATGTTCCAACAATCCCTATAACTGCAGACAGACACTCATATTCAAACAGCAAGGGCTCTCACATCATTCTGCCACTACTAAATTGTTTAAAAATAAGGCTTTCCTTATTAAACACCAAGGTAACACACCTTTTAGCCACAGAACCTTACTAGTCATTATTCCAGGAGCCTGGAGCCCCACATGTATTCTGTGTCTAGAACTGTGACAGAAAGTTGACCATCCAATGGTTTCATGTTAGAACTTACCAGAACCACAAACCAGGTAACATGTTCCAGTGCATTATCCTTGTACCTTGATCATGAGCCTGGCAGAGGTCCAACCATCTGCTGAACCTATACACTGATCACTGGAAGCACCAGTCACTGCCTATATTCTGCCTGAACAAGCTATACATCTCAGTAACAGAGGGATCAATTTTGACATTAACACTAATATTAGCAATGCCCAAGAGATGAACTGAAATTCACCAAGCATCATATCAGAGCAACATAAAAGCTCTATCTTAACTCACTAGAAACAAGAAACTTTCATTTATGGCTGCCCAGCTCTTACTAATCCTGCCCATTAGGCCCCAATATTGCATTTAATACAGGATGCAAGATCATACAAGAGACTAATGTAATATTTAGGCATATCACCAGCTGGCAGATTTAACACTGAAATCCCCTTTATTCGGAAGGCACAGATCAGGCCCATAGTGTCTTTTTGACAGATTCCTGCATGTTATTCATTACAGAGAGATGAAAGAAGACTAAAGAGTTCTCAGGACAAAGCCCTAATTGACTGCATTTGCATATTCAACTTTTGTAAATGAAAGGCACTTCACTGAAGCAGCTGATTTTTTTTAACTTCCACTTTTCTTAATAGTTTACTATATGCCTATTGTGGGGCGACTCATTTTTCCTTCCCTTCTTGGATAGAATGTAAGCTCCTTGAGGGCAGGAACAGTTTAGGAAGCCTTTGTCTTTAGCTCTCCAGTACTTACCACAGTGCTGGATTCATAACAGAGGCTTAACAAATGATTGGTGATTGACTGAACTTTTATAGTTTTTGTTCCCGGCATCACTACATTAGTAAGAGGAGTTACTAGTCAAACCCTGGGCTCTCAAAGTGAACAGCTTACCTACAGAGAGAAAGAGCTAGTAAGGCTTCTCACTGGAGTAGGTATCCAGGCAACCCTGCTGGAAGTACACCTGGAAACCCCAGACCTTTTATTTTCTTTAGATGTTGAACCTCCCAATTACCTGTCAAGATTCTCACCTCAGGTCCTAGATTAATTTCTCTCCAAAAAGTGCTTTTCACTCTAGATCACCCTGAAAAGATTGACTCAGATTGCCTACCATTTCATCTGCATACCTATTTGCAGGGCCAGCTCCATCATCAGTCATGGTAAGGAAATACTTAACAGTGGAGGCTAGGGACAGTTCCCCATGGACAGAAGAGAATGAACATTTTTATCGGGAGGTCATAAATATGTATTTTGTCCCCAATTTTTCCAAGTGTGTTTTGTTGGGAGGGTGGGTTGTGAAAACCTCAAGATAACTTAAGTTTGCTCCCAGGTGGCCCCCTGGCTCTTGAGAATGCCCCTTTCTGATAAAAAAAAAAATGGTCCATTAAATGGAAAGAGACAGGAAATTAGGCTACACATTCCAGGAGTTCTACAAGAAACATTATTTCCTCTACTATCTAAAATGCTTCTGTGCAAGCAAGAGCTGGAGCTTTCTGATGCTTTTATAGCTGGCTAGCCATACAGTGATACTGCTTGAGACCAGGAAATTATTTGGAAAAAAGGGATGGAGAAGATCACAGTGTGGCTAAAATCATATTCATTAGAAGACATCAAATTATATATATGTTACATATATATATATTTATACCTATCTATCTATATCTATATCTACCAACCTACTTACCTACCTACCAACCTATCTATATAGAGAAAGACACAGAGAGAGAGAGAGAGAGTTCCCATTAGGAATCATACATGTATTCCATATTTGACAACCCCTACCTAAAAGGACTAAATTTGTGAAGCCAAGGAGAGAGAAACAATGGATATTATCAGGCAATGACCTCCACTGATGGGGACACTTTTCTCCTAAAAAAAAATTGGGATTGGTGATCTGCCCTCAATTATCCATCAATTTCTTGCCAGGCACGAGTGAAAAAGCTAGGGGAAAATTCCTTTTTTGTAAATTAGTGCTTGTCAAACTCAACAAGTTGGAGAACCTGGGGAGGGCTTAATTAAAGTAAACAGATAATTTCTAAAGTAAAAGGAAGTTGGGCCAGCAAGGGTAAAAAAAAAGATCTTGGGTATTAAAAATAAATCCAGGAAAAGCCAGAAGGGCCTCATGTCATTCATCATTTATTTAAGACATGGGTGGTAATCAGGTTAGCAACTGTCCCCAAATTCCACATTCGCCTCCAAATATAAAAGAGGTGCAGGGAAATGAAGAGGAAAGTCAAAACACAGTTGAAGACAACGGGCTTGTATTGCCCCTTTTCCCTTTGGATTATCTGGTGTTTCTTTCCAACCCCCTACCAAAAGAAAAGAAAAGAAAAGAAAATCCGTTTCCTGAGCAGCCGCGTCTCAGGATCTCTGTTGGTAGCTGGGCTTAGAGCCATTTGACATTTGCTTATCACTTGGTGGCTCAGGGCTGCAATTTGAAACTCTCAGCATAAAGAACCTAATGGGAGGAACAAAGAAGCAGTGAATTTGTGAGCTTGGAAGGGCTCGTTTGTTAGTGGTGGGCTCTCCAGTCTCCAGACCTATACAAAATGAAAAGACCTCACAGGAGCAGCCTAACAAAAACCAACACCCTCCAAGTCACTTTTTTTTTTTTTTCAAAATGACCCTTTATGCAGCCGTCCACTTCTTACATATTTCCCCCCCTGCAGTGGCTGATTGCTACTCACTACACATTTAAGCAGCCAGTCTCCTACCAGTCCCACTTCCCTGGGGGTGGTCAGAGTATGCTCTTTGTGACTGTGCAGGCCTCTGGCCATGGCCTTAATGGACAAACCATAAACACTATCCTTCGGTATCACTCCAGAGGGAGGGGAAGGCTGGATAAGGAAGTGTGAAAGCGGGATTTACAAGCTGGGCAATCAGTGATAATGGAAAAGGAATAAAGAAAAAATTCGGTGACAGTTCAATTGGATTTTGCTCAAGTCTCTTCTGTATGGAAGCAATGCTTTAGACAGGAGGGACAGTGGCTTTTCCAGGGTAAAATGTGGAGCTCTGAACAGGAAATCTTTGGGTAACAACTGTAGTAAAAATTTTGATGGCCTTGCAAGCTCAAAGTAAGCTTAATGAGGCATCTTTAGTTAAATATTTTTAAAACTGGGTCAAAAAAAAGTGGGAGGGAGAACCCTGCATGATTATACAACTTATAATAGACTGAATAAATCGTGGCAGTAAATCTGCAAAAGGCATTGAGTAAGCACTGAAATAAACTGGCATATTCTAGCCTTTCTGATGAACCAAGATCAATACCAGAGGCCTAAATAGAACTTTTCTTACTTAATCTCTCCCTTGCTGCTTTATAAACAGGAAGAGACATCAGGAACCCACATAATTCTGGAGATTGTGTCAGTTAGTCAATAAATACTTTATTAAGATCCTACTATGTGCCAGAAATCGTACAACTTTCTGGAGACAAGAAGAAAGGCAAAAGGCAATCCCTACCCTCAAGGAGCTCTGAGTCAATGGTGTGGGCAAGGGTGGGGAACCTTCAGTCTTCAGGCCACGTGTAGCCTTCTAGGTCCTCAAGTGGGGCCTTTCCACTGAATCCAAATCTTACAGAACAAAATAAGGCTGCACTTAAGGAGTTAGAAGATCACAGGTGGCCTGAAGGCCGAAGCTTCCCCACCCCTTGTGTAGGGGAGAAGAGCACTTGACTGGCAGTCAGAAGACTTAAATTCAAATTCCACATCTGCCATTGACTTAGCAGTATAACCTTGACCAAAGCCACCAAGTCTCTAACTCTATGTTTCTTCATCTATAAAGTGAATGTAAGAGTAATAGATTATCTACTTCATTGTTATGAGAATTATAAAAAAGGAAGAGACATAAAGCTTTTCAAGTGGAGGGAGGGTATCTACACCTGTGATTTCACTGGTGGAGAGCATTCCTGGTGTAGAGACCCCCCATACTGCTGCAGATATACAACTCATTTGTAACTTAGTATTATTGGATCATAAATTTAAAGTTGAAAGGGAGCATAAAAAACATTTAGCTCAACCCCTTCGAAGACACAGATGAGGAAACTGAGGCCAAGATAGGTTAGGAGATTTACCCAAGGTCACAGAGATAGTGAATGGCTGAGGCAACATCTAGATTCCGGTCCCCTCACTCTAAAGCCAATGCATGATCAGGCTGCTTCTAAGATAGTCTTGGACTGTAGCTTGGGACAATGGGAAGTTAAATGATTTCACTATGATCACAGGAGTAGTGGATGTCCAATGAAGGACTTGAACCCAGGTCTTCCAGACTTAAAGGTCTTTTATCCACTAGGCCATATTGCTCTCTCTATAGAGTATCCTATAAATGTGAGCTGTTCATCTAATTTGCCATAATCTCTTATGTAGGAAATTTAAATGGAGGAGGCAATAAAGTGACCAATGACTTCTGGGAAGATGGGAAATGTGACAATCTGCCTTGTAGTTGTAAATTGGGTACTTTGTGATGTAAACAAGTGGTATAGTTTTATTCACCAAAATCATTAAGGTTGTGTATCAGTGCTGACTTTAAACCCAACTCTACTTTGATGATCCTGATGCTTGAGAGGAAATATATATAACATTAATCATTGCCCCCAATCATGTAGAGATAGTTCCTTATCCTTTCTGCCATGACAAGACTCTTTCCTTTGAATATGCTATTGACCATTAAAATACACGTGGAAATCAGAGCCTAGAGGGGTTCTAAAAAGTCAGTTTCTTTCTCTTACCCCTCCCCAATGTTTTACTACTAATTTGCAGTCATCTTCGTGTTTTCCCCTTTCTACCCTAGTATAGTATCCAGTCATCTCTTCTTCTCCTCCTTGTGACCTAAGGGTTCAAAACTGATTTTTCTGCCTATTAATGAGTGCTACTTATCCATCTGATTCTTAAAGACTAAGTTTCTCTACACACAGGAAATTCTCCTATGATTAGTTCACTGTGCATCTACTGTCTCCTTTGATAGACTTCCTACTGAAAATTCCCTAGGGTGCTTATGGTGGGGGGTGGAGGTGTCGGCCAAGATCTTCATCTTATTGCAACAGGAACCATATGAGGTTCGGCATTATTCCCCATTCTTGATGTCATTTCTCTTATCTAAAAAACAAACAACAAAACAAAACAAAACAAAACACTCTCTCATCCTTTGTGTGGATGAAAAGCAATTGGTTCCTATAGCTAACTTTTTCCACATTGAAGAGTAGAATAAGCGAGCTTTGGGATGCTTGCCAGGAGGTGGGTTGTTGTATTGTCCCAAGAACTAACTAGCTCAGTATCTAACTTGTTTGCAAGATGCCAAAGACCCTTGCTGTGTGTTTTTTGTTGTGGTTGTTTTGCTTTGTCCTTCTGAGTTGTGAGATTAGTCACTTGGTGACTTTGAATCCCCATCCAAAAGGCAATCGGGGAATCGAGAACAAGAAGTTCCTGAGGCTAGCTGCAAGCAGGCAGAGACTGCATCTGTTTAATTCTTTCCAGCAGGTGAGCCAGTTACTATGGCACTCACAGCTCATTGGTGGAAGGATAACACTTAAGCACATAAGTGATTCAATGTTTATGAAATGTTCCCAATCAACAGTGCTGACGAATGTGTGGGATCTCAGAAAGGAGGGCTTTCTTTCTCCACTCATTTTGTGACTCTCCCCTCCTTCCCTTGGTACTAACGTATTAGAGATGGTTACTGGATGGCAATATAATATTAAGTGCAGCAGGGAATGTCAGGCACTCTTAAGAGCTGTCTAAAATACTTGCAAACTGGGTGAAAACTATAGTTATAAACAAAGTGGGCCCTGCTGGGGTTTTTTGGTTGTTTTATTTTTAGGTTTTTGTTGTTTTTGCATTTGGCTCTCTCTCTCTCTCTCTGGGAATAATGACAAACAAGGCAGAATAAGGAAAGTCAGAAGTCCTTTGCCATACCTTGACAGTTTCCTCCAAGTGCCTACTAAGGTAAGCTCCATCATACATCAACTGGTGAAGACTATGCCATCAGTACTTATCAATTGGTGGCTAGCGGGTTAGCTGAAACACTTCAAGGGTCACACATGCTAAAGGTCCTTCACAAAGTCACTATGTTCCATGACCATGGTTAACAATGGGTGCCTCACAAGTGATACCTTTGGTCAGGAGGAGAAACTAACTGGGTGTAACAGTGAAAATGGAGCAGTAGAAACCCAGCAATGCTGCTGGAAAAAAAATCAACCAAAAACATCATGATGCAAAGCACTTAGCCACGCAGTCAGATAATCTGGGTTCAAATCCTCCCTCTGTAATGTAACTAACAATGTGTGTTTGGGTAAATCTCTTACTCTCCCTGGGCCTCAGTTTCTTAATTTGTAGAATGAGGTTGTTGCAAAGATCCAAGCTTTGGGAAGAAGAACTCACTGTTTGACAAAAATTGCTTAGGAAAACTGGAAAACAGTTTGGCAGAAACTAGGTATAAACCAATATCTCACACTGTACACCAAGATAATGTCAAAATGTATACTATTTAGACATAAAGGGGGATGCCATGGGCAAATTAGATAAGCATGGAATAATTTACCAAATGGAATGATTTATCAGATCTATTGATAAGTAAGGATGTTATGACCAAACAAGAGACAGAGAGCATATAGATTGGATAATTTTCATGATATTAAATTGAAAACTTCTTACACAAACAAAACCAATGCAGCCAAGATCAGAAGAAAAACAGAAAACTGGGGGGAAATTTTATAGCAAGTTTCTCTGATAAAGGTCTCATTTCTGAAATATATACAAAATTGAATCAAATTTGTAAGAATACAAATCATTCCCCAATCGCTAGAGGGTCAAAGGATATGAACAGTTTTCAGATGAAAGCAAAACTATCTATCATCATAGAAAAATGCTTTAAATTAATTATTGAAATGTTGGTCTATTGATCACAGAAATGCAAATCATAACAACTCTGAGGTTGCATCTTATACCTATCAGATTGACTAATATGACAGAAAAGGAAAATGATAGATGTTAGAGGGGATGTGGGAAAATTGGGACACTAATGCATTACTGGTGGAGTTGTGAACTCATCCAACCATTCTGAAGAGCAATTTGGAACTATGCCCAAAGGGCCAGAAGACTGTACATTCCACTACTGTAGCCCAAAGAGAGTTTTTTAAAAAACAGAAAAGTACATATTTACACAAAAATAGTTATAGAAGCTCTTTTTGTGGTGGCAAAGAATTAGAAATTGAGATGTCCATCACTTGGGGAATGACTGAACAAGTGGAGGTGCATGAATGTAACTGTGCTATAAGAAATGATGAGCAGGCAGATTTCAGAAAAACCTGGAAAGACTGACATGAACTGATGCTGAGTGAAGTGAGCAGAACCAGGAGAATATTGACAGCAACACTGTATGATGATCAACTATGGATGACTCAGCTCATCTCAGCAAAAAGTTCCAAAGGACTCATGATGAAAAATGCTATCTACCCCCAGAGAAAGAACTGATGGAATTTGAATTCATATTGAAGCATACTATTTTTTACTTCCTTTTTTTTTCTTTTTTTGGCCTGTGTTTTCTTTCATAACTTGACAAATATGGAAATATGTTTTCCATGATTGCACATGTGTAACCTATATCAAATTAACTTCTCAGAGAGGAGAGAGAGAAAGGAGGAAGGGAGAGAATTCAGAACAAAAAATATTAAAAAACTGAATGTTAAAAATTGTTTTTACATGTAATTGGGAAAAAATAAAGTACTATTTCAAAAAAAATGAAATGAAAATGCTGGATTAGATGGCCTGGGAGGTCCCTTCTAACTCTAATGCTATGATCCTAAGAAATCCAAAAGGAAGGTTGGGTAGTAGATGAAGAACTCATCTTGGAATCAGGACCACTTAGATTTAAACTCCTGTTTTTGATATACTGGTTATGTGACACAGGACAAAAAGCCACTTAACCTCTCACTGCTTCCAGGCAACCATCACCAGGGATACCCTACACCAGGCCTGCAAAACCTGTAGTAGGAAGGCTGTAAGCCGTAAGACATTTTCCTCTACATTTCTTGAGGGTTGCCGGTAATCCTTTGGTGGGCTGCAAGCAGCCTGGAGGCCGAAGGTTGTGCAGGCTTGCTCTACATTGATGAATTATAAGTATAGTCAAAAATAAAAAATCCGTATAGCAGTACTGTTGTTCAGTTTTCTTGGCAAAGATACTTAGAGTGGTTTTCCATGTCCTTCTCTAGGTCATTTGAAAGATGAGGAAATTGAGGCAAACAGTATTAAGTGACTTGCCCAAGGTCACAAAGCTAGTAGCATCTGAGGTCAAATTTGAACTCAGGTCTTCCTGATTCTAGGCCCAGAGTTCCATTGACTGTGCTTGAAGTATATATAGGAAGTATATCATTCATCCAATCAGTTCCTACACTCTATTGTCTCCAGTCTCAGGTCCTAGCAACACTAAATGTCATACATAGAAGGGACCACGTCGATTTTACCTTTTCTGTGTTATGGATACCTTTGGCATGTGAAGCCTATGAATCATGTTTTGAAATATATACCACACACACACACCTACACACACAGATTTACAAAGACATCATTTATATTTAAATACATATTAAAACCCCCCCCAACAAAGCCATGCATCTAGTTTAGGAGACCCTGATCTAGACTAGTATCTTCATTTTACAGAAGGAGAAATTGAGGCCCAGAGAGGGGGAGTGACTTGCCTAAGTTTTGAAATAATCAATCAAGAGAAGAGCTTTCCAGTCCAGTTTTCTGAAGGTTCACTTGAAATTCAAAGAAGAAAGTAAAAATTTGAAAAACACATTATCCTCCCCCAATTCTTCACACTCTCTCTGCCCCCCCCGAAAAAAACAAATGCAACATGATCTTCTTTCATATCATAAATCTGAAGGAAAAAAAACCACTTTTCTGGCAGGTACTATCAGTACCCCCTGAAAACCAGATATTGCCTCATTACTTTCAGGCAGAAGCTCCCAGGCTACCAGTGAACCTTTCAACAGTAAGATCTATTGGTGAAGAGAATTAGTGGTGTTCCCCCCCAGGTCAACTAACCAGGCTGTGGACACCCACTCACTATGCTGGAATGAAGCTATGTCAGTCCCTCCCAGGCTGAGCTCAGTTATTCCCAGCACATCCAGGCTTGTCCATCACAAAGCTGTCTGCATTCCTATTCTGTTTGTCCTCTCTCCTCTGTGAATCATCATCCCTAAACTACTGAGTTTATCCTTAGGATGATAAAGGAAGTATCTTAGGAGACAGGCAGCACCAGGGTTTTATCCTCTGGGACTGCTAATGAGCGCATGATGGAAAGAGTCAGGGAACTGAGATCTGGGAGCTCTCTGGGAGACCAGCTCCCCATTCACCAGTCACTATGTATTCGTGAGTAAGTAACTTGGCAAATATGGGCCCTAGTCTCCTCATCTGCAAAATTAAGATGCTGTACAAATGATCTTATAAGCTCCATTCTAGCTCAAATTTTCTGTGATTTCTAGGATTGCATTAGCATCACTAGATTTTGTTTGTTGGTTTGTTTCAGAGGAATGTGCCCCTTTCACTCAGTCTCCAAATGTGCAACCTCAGGGGGAAATTTCTGGACAACTCCTAAAGCAGAGGGAGGGGAAAACCTTAGCCCCATAGGATTCAAATGCAACATTGCTATTAATGTGTCACCAAAACACTTCTACCTGATGACAAAGGCATGAAGTCAGGCCTTCAAGCAACTGTCAAGGCATTTATTGCTGGTTTTTCTGGTGTGCTTGCACAGACAAACACATATACTACCTGCCTTGGGTAGGAAGTAGAGCTAGGGGAGGAGAGAAGAGGAGAAAGACACCCAAGGAAGAAAATGGTGTTGACAGAAAGAAATTTATTTTGAAGAAACCATTTTTCAGCCTCTTGCTGAGATGGAAGGATGGGTACATGGGGAAATGTTAAGTCATGCTGAGTGAGATTTTCCCTTTATATAGGATGGAAAGTAAAGTTGTTAAAGTTTGAGAAGGATGGTTTTTAAAAATCTGTCTGTGAATATAAGTGTATGGGAGGGGGAAGTCTGAGGTAAAAGAAAATTGTTTCCTTTATCTCTGTACTTCTGGCTGCTAAGTTACAGCAATGTCTGTGATTTCCAGTATCATCTAAGGCCATGTCTTTGGGCAGGGTGGACTGTACAAAAGGGGCATTAAAAATCATCTAAGTAATCTCTGAGATGTGCTGGTGAGGCTACCACAGGTTCCTGGGCCTTTGGGAGGGTCACTTAAGAGTGTGTAAGCCACTGACCACAAAGGCTACCAGCTCAGAATTAGTAATTCTGTCTTAGCAGAGCCCACAATAGGAAGGGGCCATAAAGAGAACACTTTCTTCCCTGGAAAATTAGGGATGCCATTTACTATAAGCACCCTAAAGGTCTGAGACGATTCCTGACTAAAGCCTAACTGAGGTAAACAATCTTCTGTGTGTTATGTTTTGGACCACTGCAGTTCATGCTCTTTTGACCCCACTTCTCTGCTCATGAGGCAATCTGGTGGTGCGATGAGTCTTGAGTCAGGAAGACCCAAGTTCAAATCCTACCTCCAACACTTAGTAGCTGCATGAGCCGGGCTAAGTCACTTAACTTCCGGCCACCTTAGTTTCTTCAAATGGAGATCATGATGACACCTACCTCCCAGGGTTTCTGTGAGACTCAGAGGAGATAATATTTGTAAAACACTTAGCACAGTGCCTGGCATATAGCAAATGCTCAATAAATACTTACTCCATCCATCCATGTACCTTAGTAGTTGAAATTCCAAAGTCAGAAATCCACTTTGCTTTCTACAGGCCTTCTTTTAAAATGTAAATACATGTGTAAGAGCTAAGTAATCTTACTATCATTGTGTGAACTAGTCTCACACCTCACTGTGAATTAATTTACGAGGTCACTTTCTTCTGGGACTGGGGCTAGGATACCTTGTATATGGGGTCCATGATGGGGACTCACAGAAGCAGAAGAAAATGTGTCAGGCAGCACACAGTTTTAGGGTTGTCTGGGAAATTGGACAAAGTACATAGCAGAGAAAAGCAGCAACAAACTCAGAGGAATAGGCATGTATTGGTGACCTATACGCTTCAGTAAAACTGAGGCAAGTCCTTTGTTTACTATTACTACATTGAAGCTTTAAGGAAAATAAGGTACCAGATGCCAGTCATTACAATACCCAGCTTTACAGACATAGGGAATTTTGGGGCGGGGCTCTTTTCTGTGTGCCCAGACATGGATGAAATAGTGGGCCTAAGTATGAGACTCACCAAGACTTTGAAGAAGGTTTTTGTTCATGGGATTAATCATTTTGTCTCTCTCTCCCTCCCTTTTTGTCTCCTCTAAAGATGCCTTAACACAAAGGTCTAATAAAGGTTAAAACCTATAATTCATTTTCATTAGAGCATGCATATCTACCACAAAGAATTCTCTGGAGAAAAAAATTCAAATGAAAAAAGATAGAGTACCCTTAAATAGTATCTCAGTATCAGGCACAATTAGATAATTATTTCAAAATTGCATTTATGAGAAACAGTGTGGCACAGCAAGAAGAATACTGGAATTACCTGGAAAGAGCCGGGTTCAAATCCCCACCTCTGAGACTTACTGTCTATATGACTACGGGAAAGTCATATATTCTCTTTGGATCTCAGTTGCTTCATCTATGAAATGAGGATAATAATCCTGTAGTATCTTCCTAATGGGGTCATTGTGAGGTTCCAATATGATTATGTATGTAAATTGCTGTGCAAACGTTAAATAGCTATATAAATGTCAGCTGCTATTATTATTATGAAACATAATGTTATCCTAGTTAAAGAGACTGCACAGTTATCATTACTACTCTCTATCTATTTGCTTCGACAGCTTTTTTTTGTATTATACCAACCAGTCTGAACTTCCTGTCTTAGAGCTGCCTAAAGCATCCGTGTCAAATTCACATAAAAACAAGGGCCACTGATCCATACATAAGGATCCCTGAAGCCTCTTATTGACTTAATTTTAAAATGTAATGTTATCTGTGTTTTATTGTATTTTTATTTTGTTAAATATTCCCAAATTACATTTTATCTAGTTTGGGAAGAGCCCAGGAGTGGTGCCTGACACATGCTGCCTGCTTGAGGGGTGTTGGACGTTTCTGGCCTAGAATACGAAGGGGATCGCACCAGCTGTGTGGGTCTGACGTGGGACTCTGTAGATTTTCCATATTCTCTTTCCATTATGGCACAGTGCTTTTTTCTATACCAATGAAATCACAAATCTAGTCCCTGTTTCTATTGTATACCAACCATTTCATCTCTGAGAAAACTTCAGAAATAAAAGCACAGCTAGAATTAGTTGTTATCATAGAATCTGAGCTGGAAGTTAACTCAGCCATGATCTAGTATAAGTCATACACAAAAAAAAATCCTGACTCTAAGGCAGCTGACATGTCACAATCCAGTCTCTAGAGACCTCTGACAATGGGAGTCCACCAAAACTCGAGGCAAATCTTTCTACTTTTGGACAGTTGTAATTGTTAGGAAAAAGGGAGCAAAGTGGCACAGTGGAGAGTGTAGGGCCTGCAGTCAAGGAAGTGTCATCTTCATGAATCACTTATAACCTGTGTGACCCTGGGCAAGTCACTTAAACCTGTTTGCCTCAGTTTCCTTATCTATAAAATGAGAATGGCAAACCACTCCAATATCTGCCAAGAAAACCCCAAGTGGGATCACAAAGATCACAAAACAATTGAACAAAATTGTTAGGAAGCTTTTCCTGTTGTTATTTAGTTGTTACTCAGTTATTCAGGGTCACACAGTAAGTGTCTGAGGCCAGATTTGAATTCATGAAGATGACTCTTCCTGTCTCCAGGCCTGGTGGCTCTATCCACTGCACAACCTAGTTTTTTTTTTTCTGACATCTAACCTAAATTTGCTTTTATGCAACTTCCAGTTAATCAAAAAGTATCTGTTAAACTCCCACTAGGTGCTAGAGACACCAAGACAAAAACAAAACAGTCCAGAACCTCAAGGAGTTTACACTCTAGTTCTGTCTGGGTCAAATCTATTCCCTCTTCCAAACAACAGTACTTTAAGTATTTAAAAACTCAAAACTTGCTATCATCTCCTTACTGCCACCTCCCAGTCTTCTCGGGACTAATTTCAACTGCTCTTCATATGACATGGCCTTGAGGCACTTCACTGTCCTGTTTGCCCTTCTCTGAATACTCTCTAGTTTATAAATATTCTTCTTAAACTTCAGTACCCAGAGCTGAACATATCCAGCCTTCCAGAGTGATCTGACTAAGGGAGAGTCCACAGGGTAAATATTTTGAAGGTAAAGAGAACAGGAAACTATGTGTTAACAACTGCACTTGGAGAATCCCGAAATCTCATATCCACAGTGACCACCTTTCTTGAGATGTCCATCAAGGGGTTAACTTAAAACACTGCCGCCAATTTTTCAGTATAAAATGAGCTGTTAAGAGCTGCCATGCATGCCAACCTGTCATTCTTACCTAAAGAATCCATCACAATTTTTGCATGGAGAAAACTCAGAGGCCAAGGTGAGGTTTTAATTTGCCTCCCTATGAGATACTTTGGCTTTGACTCAATTGTGCTGTTAATGGGAATGAGCTCTATAGCTTGGCTAACCATTGGCCCAGGTTGGAGATTGGATTTTCTTCTTTTCTCTTTTTCCCCCAAACTACAAAAAAATCTCCAGCACACCCAGTCTGACACAGCTGAGTCCTTCTCCAGCTGGGAGGAAAAAACATAATAGGCAATATGTGCTCTCCCCTCTCCCCCCACCTTTTTTTCCCTTCCCTGTAGACAGACACAGCATGAGGTTCCTGAGGAATTAGTTGTGGGAGGAGGACTCCCCCGCTGGCAGCCAAATGCCAAGCGCACGGCCTGCACATGTAATGCGTCTGACATTTCTGCATCTCTCTAGGTTAACACTGTTTTACACAGACTTTCAAAAATATCTCTTAAAAAGACTTTGTACACAATTTTTGTTGCTGATCCCGTGCCATCATCTTGTGTATTTAATCTTCTAAAAGTCCTTCCTTATTTACTAAAATATTCACACATTGGCATTTCCATTATTTAAGTGGAAGTAATTGGTTTCAGGGGGTTGAAAACTCCTATCTGAATCTCTGTGCAGACTTTTGTTGATGGATGCTATAAAATGTTCAAATATGATCTTCCCTGAAGCAAAACAAGCACTGAAATTCAGAAGGGTAGAATATGATGGACAGTTTGTCATGCTTACATTTTAGGACCTGTTGTCAAATTATTCTAGAGCACCTTTATATTTGTACCCAGACTTCTGGTCAGTTACCTGCGTATATACCTTTGAAAGTTTGAAACATGGTTTTCTCCATGATCTCTGAGGGACATAGGGGCAATGGGAAAACAAGGCATCTCTCAAAATATTCACACAAGATGCGGCCACCAGGTAGGAGAAGGTCAACAGCTGCCAATCATGTGGAGAATGAAGGCTATTATTCCTAAGCAAAAATGCTTGGCAGGTAGCATTTTTTTCCCGAGGTGTTTTAGGACATCTTAGCATTTCTGGGGCATGTTACAGTGTACTGCCAGCCAGCTGAAGCAGGACTGAGTCTAAGAAGATCAGGCTGAGAAACACTTCTCAGACACACTGAATCACAACTCCAACTTACTCAGCAAAGCTGTGGAATGCTGGGACCTCACTGCAGCTGAGAGATCAATTGGGCCTAAAGCAGCATCGTGCTAAAAAGGGGGCAGCCTAGTTCTTTTTGAACCAAGGCACCATGCAGTGTGTGATAAAAGAATGCCAAGCCAAAAACAGCAGCAGGCTCTGCCAGCAGCAGCCAGGGACACAAACCTTCCTGTGCTCGCAGCAAAGTGGCTACTGACTTCTGGGATCTCCTCTGTGACATCTCTGACAGTCCCTCAGCCTCCACCACAATACTTCCAGTTCACGAGGCAGCTCAAATTCATTCTTGGCTAGTGCTAACTGCTGGAAAAGAATTTCCTCAATTGAACTACAATGTTGATGCCATATAACTTCCATCAATAGGTAGAAGTACCTTCATTGGACTGCGAGTCAGAGCATGTGGTACTCATAGAATGAATGCTGGATTTGGAATCAAAGGACAATGGGTCTGAGTCTGAGCTTCACCTCTGACTCACTGTGTCATCTCAGGCCAATCACTTAACCTCTTGGGCTCTCAATGGACCAAACCATAAAAGGAAGCAGCTGAACTAGATGACGGCTGAGGTACCTTCCAGTTTTAAGCTTTTATGGCCTCTATGAAAAGAAATTTAAGTCCCCTGATACAGGATAGGTCTTAGAAAAATAACTTTTAGATTCCATATCCCCACCCAACTCTTCCCTGGGCCAAGTATCTTCTTTTACTTCCACAGTCCTGATCATCCAAATTAAAAAACACTCTAGTTGTGAATATCTTCAAACGGGGCCTTTGGAACGGAACATGGACATGATTCGGGCAATACAGTACCCAGTAAAGCCACTACTAATCCCCTTAATTTCATTGGCTTTTTTGTTGATCAGTTGTGAAACTGAATCTGACTTTTTTTGACCCCTTTTGGGGTTTTCTTGGTAGAGATACTGGAGTACTTTGTCATTTCCTCCACCAGCTCATTTTACGGATGAGGAAACTGAGGCAAACAGGGTTAAGTGATTTGACCAAGGTCACACAGCTACTAAGTGTCTGAGGCTAGATTTGAGTTTTTTCTGTCTCCAGGCTCAGGGCTCTATCCACTTGGTTCTTTCAGTCAAGCCGTTATTTAGCAGCTGTTGTTCATTCACACTAAACTTTAGATCAACTAATACACTTAAATCTTTTTCCACCAACTGTTATCAAGCTAGATCTCTTCCATCTTATAATCATATAACTGATTTCTGAAACTTAAGTATTTGCATTTACCCAAGCTAAAATTGGGGGCAACTCAGTGATACAGTGGACAGACTATTGGCTTTAGAGCTAGGAAGACCCAAATTCGAATCCTACCATAGACACTAGTAACTGTTTGACTTTGGGCAAGTCACTCAACCTACCTCAGTTCCAGATTCCTCATCTGTAAGATGGATTCCAAAATAATATCTACTTTCTAGGGTTGTTACGGAAATCAAATGAGATAACCTATGTAAAGTCCTCTGCAAAACCTTAAAGCACCATATAAATGCTATTTTTTAAAAAAATTAATCTTGCTTCAGCCCAACATGTCAGCCTGACAAGATCTTTTTGGATCTTGATTCTATCATACCATTGGTTATTCTCCTTGGAGTTGTGACCCCTGAAGATGTAGTAAGCATGCTTTCTTTTCTATTAAATCCTTAATAAAGCAGTTGAATAGGATAAGGGCATGTACAGACCCCTGTAGCATGCTAGTATAGGGCAATATCAATCCATTTTGAGTATAGTGGTTCAAGAACATACAGTTCCCTCTAAAATTCTCTAACATTTGAGTAGAGGAAGGTTAATTAGGAGATAGACAGAGACTCACACACTTACTGGTAAAAGCATTCTGTTTGTAAACATAGAATTTCCATCCAAAGCTAGTTTTCCAATAGCTGATCAATTATCCGACTGACCAAATTAACATTCTTTTTACTACCAGCAGAAAGAAAAGCTTTCATGATGATTATACCACCATGTTGTATGGCTGCTAATCATAGAACATCACAATCTCCAGAGAATCAAAATTTAGAATCACTCAAAGTGCAATGGAGAGATGTATGTTGTGTCTAATAGACTGGCAACTTACATGCAAAAAGTGGCATTAAGGTATATTATTCAGGAAGTGCATGGCTGGAAAAAGAGGTGGGTGTTTATATAGTGAGATCGAGGGATAAGAAGTAAATATCACAAATACTTCGCAAGCACCCACTTAACATTTAAGGATGGAGACCCTAATAAGAACATATAAGAGGACATTAATTATCTGTGCAATGGTCTTAATCGTGTATTTGTCTTAACTTCCATATGAAACCATAGTATCCCAGAAGAGAGAAATCTCCTCTTTTATTTTAATCCCCCAGAGCAGTTGATATTATGTGGAAGATAGGCCTTCAATGCATATTTGATGAATTCATGCATGCATTAATGAATGAAGTCCCTTGGAAGAAACTTGAAATATTATAGTGAAGATGGATGGAGGAGAGATTTCTGTCACACAGAACAATTTAAGCAAAAGATCTTTCTATCAATCAACACTTATTAAGCACCTACTACATGCCATACACTATGTTTACAAAGCACCTACTCTGTGTCATGCTGGGTTTACAAAGACAAAAAAAAATTAAACATAATAAATTCAAGCTCTCTTTTTAAAGAACAAAATTCAAGTCAACTTCTTCCCCCCTAAAGAAAGAAGCACTAGTTACGTGCAAAGTGCCACATTAGGCCCTAGGCACTAGATCTCAGGCTGAACAGGTCTTATTGTGGGGATGCGGTTGCGCTTTCACATGTTAAGGGCTGCACCTCATCCATCATGCACGGCCAATTTGCTATTCCATTCATAACAGCCATCAAGGTCACGTTTGACTCCTGCCCATTTGGCCTAATTGTTCCAATAGGGTAAAAAAACAAAACAGAACCACGAAGCTGCCATAAATAGCCTACTGGAATACAGTCACGTCACACATAGAAGCACAGGCTCGCCCTGCTCTGCAGAAGCTTTCCAAATAACCTCCACTCCAAAGAACTCCAAGCTTTCTCCTTCGTAAATGACAAATCACCCTAGGTGAATCTTACCAGGTAAAGGGACTCTAATGCCAGGGGAAACCGCCCACACGGTTCTGATAAAAAGGCTGGTCTGCAAAGTATATTTTAATGACAGGCTGTTTGCTTTGGTTAATGAGTTTAATATACAAAAAGGTTCCCAGAGGCATAAAGATAGGATCCAAAGGGGAAGTTCGTTACCTCAGGGCCGCGTTTCAGGGAGGACATGGTCTGCTGCCCTTGATTAACTAACTGCCGCTACCATACATCACCTGATCCCCCACAAAATGTCAGGTCACCACAAATGTGGCACACCTGGACTCACTCCCTTTATAGCCACACTCAGAATTTCAGAAAGTGCTGTGGCAACAAGAACGGGCACATTCCAGCGAGAAGAGGGCAGGGGCCGGGCTCAGTGTCACTCAGTAAATCAGCGACAATGAGAATCGACTCTGAGAATTAGTTTCATTAACCAATTCGTGGTTACTGGGGGCTTCTGCAAAATCCTAAATAAAAGTAATAAAATTTATAATCACAGTAGAGTTTCAAGTTCTTTTGGAAATAAAACAGTGAGGTATAGGAATAAACCATTCCAGAGTGGAAGTGTGCATCGCTCAGTCACCACTTAGCATTTCTTTTCAGTCTACCTGTATTACATAAGATGGTAGATAGGCTATAGCCTTCTTCAGGCCAGGGACTATTCATTTTTGTCTTTGTATGCCTCACATCTAGAACATATTAGGTGTTTAATAAATGTTGATTGATTAATAAATGCCCACACTTGTCAACCCATCATTGACTTGTATTGAGAAATTTGATACAAGAAGACTAGACTAGCTTGTATAGGACACTCAGATAATGAGGCTACCCTGCCCCCAAGAAGCGAGGAGTGAACTTGAACACACATTTATTAAGCATCTACTATATGCCAGACAGTGTTAGAGAGTATGTCTTATCTAAATTTTGTATCTCACCGAACACAATGTTCTCCACATAATAAATCCTGAGGATAAAAATACAACATGAGACGGCCCCTGCCATTAAGAAGGACATACTATGTAAGTCACACATTGGTGAGGTATTTCATATGTCTTTCAATTATATTTCTGTTTCCCTTCATGAATCCTACTTCACAACCAAATGGACTCTTTGTTGTTCTCACCATTTACCCCAAATTTTGATACCACATCTGGGTCTTTTCTCATGCTTTTCCTTCTTTGTGCGGTTACAAATTTTCCCTCGAGGATCAATTCAAACAACATATGCTCGTGTTTCCTGTTTTTCTCTAGTGCCTAGCACCATACATAGTAGGTAGTTAATAAAACTTTACTTAATTAAATTGGACTATGCATTCTCTTACTCCGTCTTTCTTCAATCATCATTTTTAGAGCAATTATTATGTGGAGAACATTGTGTTCGGTGTGATACAAAGTTTAGATAAGACATACTCTCTAACCTGATGGAATTTGTGTTTTGGTAGGAGAATAAGATATCAACTCAGTTATCAAATCACACAATGTTACATGATGAATGGATTAGAGAGGCGCACTACCAAGTACTGGTTAGACTGGAGGTGGGGTGGTTATTACCTCCTTGAGGGTCAGTTTTTTTTTTAAAAGAGGCAACATTTGGGGATTTTATATATATCCTTTATAGTATTAGTAGGCATTCAACAAATGAGGAAGGAAGGAAGAATGTTCCAGGTGTAGGGAAATATGAACAAAGAAATGTAGGTATGAGAGTGAAGTATATAACCAAGGAGTAAAAAGTCCTCTAGTCTTGTTTGGAGAGGAGCCTTCCTGGAGAGGAGTGATAGGAGACAAGGTTGGAAAGGAAGAATTGTGCCAGGCTGTGGGGGGTCTAGCATGATAAGAAGAGGGAGTATGAGCTTCATTACATAGTGAGCTAGTTAAGGTTTTACGGATAGAGTAGTGATAAGGAGAGAGAAAAATTATTCTGGCAGGGGTGTGTAGGGTGAGTAGAGTTGGAAGATAGAGGAGGAAGGACCCGTAAAGAGGCTATTTCAAGACTTATGAATGTGGGAGAAGTAACAGAAACGACTAAGATAGAAGTCAGACCAAATTTATGGGGAAAGATAAGGAATATGGTTTGGGGCATGTTGAGCTTGAGGTGCTGGCAGAACATACAGGTAGACACATTCTGTAAATGGTTGGAGACTGGTCTGCAGCTTGAAAGAGGAATCCAGACTGAAGACATCTATTTGGGAGAGACTCCAGCTTACCTTTCCAGGCAGATTTCACATTATTCTCCTACATTTCAGTCACACTAATCTACTTGCTATTCCCTAAACTTCATGTGAGTCAATCTGCTTGGAATGAGAGGCCACCTACTGATTTTGTATAAGAAAAAAATGATACAGTCTGGAAAGGCTACTTCTTGATGAAAACATTCTAGCTCTTTGTAATTGCTGCTTCGTTTTCTAGATGATCATAAACTATCTTTACAATATTGTGTTCTAGAATTTGACTGTAAGTCAGAGTCAACCTCAGTAGTATATAATTTGCAGATTCCATTTTCTACCTGTGAAATATACATATACATATTATATATGGGCAATTAAATGGTGCAGTGAATAGAGCACCAAACCCGGAGTCAGGAAGACCTGAGTTCAAATCCAGCCTCAGACCCCAGACACTAACTAGCTGTGTGACCTTGGGCAAGTCACTTAACCCCAACTGCCCTGCCTTCCCCCCTCCAAAAAGACAAAAAACCCCAAAATACATATTATATAGATGGGTATATATACACATACATGTATATGTATCAATGTTTTTATAGGGGAATAAGATCAACTCAGTTATCAAATAGTCCTGTAGCACCTCTCTTGTTCTCCATAACCTTTCAAACATCATTGACAGTGACTCAAAAATCACACTATCCTATCTTTCAGTAACCAGAGGATAGTAATAATATCTATCACTTATATAGCTTTTTAAGGTTTGCCAAGCATTATACCATTTTTATCCTTATAACAACCTCACAACAAGCTCCATTTTACAGTTGAGGAAATTGAGGGAGACAGCAGTCAAGTGACTTGTCCAAGGTCAGCCAGCTAAGTAAATGTCTGGGGTTAAATTTGAATTCAGGTCTTCTGACTCCAGACCCAATGCTTTATCCACTGCTCCATGTAGCTGGTAACTTGAATTCATGGGCAGCTAGATGCTCTCTCCAACTATTTACACACATATATACACACACATTTTTATGTAATACATATCACATATGTGTGTATGTATATATATACACACACACATATATATATATATATATATATAAATAATATAAAAATTTTATTGCCTATTAGCTGTGTTCTTTGCCAAGTAAAGACCAATCTCTCTGGCAGAGGAAATGGAAGGGAAATGAGAACTGAGCACCTCAGTCTTCTTTCAATTGTCAGTTGACATCATTTAATCCATCTTTATCATAAATCCTACCTCTTAACTGATGCTGTTTACTTTCCTCTCCACAATCTAGGAAGCCCCTTTGCCCCCCTTGTCCTCATCATTTATCACTAACTTTGACACATTCTGAGCTTTATAATTCCTGGCAGAGTCTTCACAGGTCCAGGCCACACTTCTGTATTCTTCCTTCATTACTCTGGCTCCACCACAACCACACTGATGCTTTATTTCGGTGTGGAGATAGACAACCCTGAGTTTGCAAAGATTACCAATAGGGAAAGACTTTATTTAAGTGTGATCCCAGAAACAAGTTATATCTGTGTTTCTAAGACCATCCTTGCTAAGTGTGGAGTGGCTCTTTACCAGCCCAGCAATCCCTATGAGCCTGGTCACCTCATGAGAAACTCTTTGGCCATGGTAACCTGGGAAACAAAGGATGAAAAAATTCAGCTCTCAGTCCTGTACTGACTCTTGCCATCTCTTTAGAGATGATGATGATAGAGGATGGGAGAGGGGGACAGGGTGTTAAGAATCACAGTTTTTAGAATAAAACCATTAATTTAACTGTTGGCACTTTACATGTGATATCCTATTCCAGTGAACAACAAATTGATACATTACCAAAGCACATCAATATTGACGTTCTTAGTATAAATCAGGGGTTGGTGACATTATTTTTCAGTCACAGAACCTTTTTGCAATCCCATAGAGTCTTTGGAATAATGTTTTTCAATTCATAGGTTCACAAAAAGGAAAACATTTGCTATATGTTAAGCAAGAAGACAGAAGTTACTACTGCTCCATGGAACAAGGAATTACAGGTTCTCCTTAGAGAAATGAATAAAGAAGTCAGGATGGAATCAGTTTCTTCTCTTGCCACAAAGCAATAAAAAGCACCATTTTAGGGGACTATTAGTCACCTGGCCTGATGGCATTCATGACAGAAACAAGCAAAAAGACCACCATGAAGCTAATTGTAGCTTATAGGCCAACATTTGTTGCAGAGGATAAACAGGGAAAAAAATTCTTTTTTTTTTAATTTATCATTAAAAAACATTTATTTTAAATATTTTGATTTCTTCCTTCCCTCCTGCCCCTCTCCTACCCATTGAGAAAACAAGAAATGTGGCATCAGTTACACATATGAAATTATGAAAAACTTATTTTCATATTAGCCATGTTGCAAAAAAAAAACAAAACAAGAAAAATAAAGTTTAAAAAATTATGCTTCAATCTCTACTCAGACTCCATTACTTCTCTCTTTGGAAGTGGAAGACATTTTTCATTATTAGTCTTTCAGAATTATCTTGGATCACTGTATTGATTAGAATAGCTAAATCATACAGTTAATCATTGTACAATAAATATTGTACTATATATACTTATATATATAATATTATATACAATAACATATGTACTTATATATTATATACACTTAACATATAAATAAACAATGTTCTCCTGGTTCTGCTCACTTCACTTTGTATTGGTTCATATAAGTCTCCCCAACTTTTTCTAAAACCAAAGGAAATAAATTTTTAAAGAACTCAGTAAGATACTCTCAGTCTTAATCTTTTTTGGGTGTGTCATAGACTCCCTGGGCAGTCTGATTAAGCCTATGGCACCCTTTTCAGAATCGTGGTTTTTGTTTCTTGTTTTTACTTTTTGGAGCAGGGAGGGCAGGGCAATTGGGGTTAAGTGACTTACCAAAGGTCACATGGCTACTACATGTTAAGTGCCTGAGAGCAGATGTGAACTCAGGTTCTCCTGACTCCAGGGTCAGTGCTCTATTCACTATGCCACCTAGCCACACCAAGAATCATATTTTCAAATGCATAAATTAAAATATATAGAATTACAAAAGAAACCAATTGTACTTCGTTACAATTACACATATATAAAATTTATTTATATATCTCTCTAAATAGAATTATCTATACCTCTTCTATCTACATAGCTCGCTCTATCTTTATATTTGTGTCTATGTATGTACCTATAGCTATCATCTATCAATATCCTTCTATCTATCCATTATCCACCTATATCTATCAATCTAGACAAAAAGTTTATGGACCCAGGTTAAGAACCCTTGTTCAAGGCAAGTGTGACTAGAGCATGAAGCTGAACATACAATGGCACAGAAGCATCAGGATTTTATAGTATATTTACACAGCCTTCTCTATCTACAATTTATTACAATCTAGAAGAACTACTCCCTGATCAAGAGGGTAATACTTTCACAAACCTAGATGAAGGCAGAGAAAAGAAAATGACGCAAGGAGTGACCTCTGCCATGGCTGAAATCATAGGCTGAATCAAATCAAATAGAAAATTAGTCCCTTGACCTTGGGCAAGTCACTTAACTCCAATTGCCCTCCAAAAAGCAGAAAGAAAGA
>NW_027186372.1:13604723-13613815 GCF_028583685.1 Petaurus breviceps papuanus
CTTCAGAAAGGCTCAAGTGCAAATCCAACCTCAGACACATCCCAGCTATGTGACCCTAAGCAGGTCAGCCCTGTTTGTCTCAATTTCCTCTTCTGTAAAACGAGTTGGAGAAAGAAACGGCAAGTGACCCCCATATCTTTGTCAAGAAAATGCTAACTGTGATTACAGAGAGTCAGATACAACTGAAATGACTGAGCAGTAACAACAAGAAGACTTCATGACTGTTTACTTTTACACGGGAAATGTTCTGAGATTACATATACACATATACATATATACAATATATACATACATACATACATACATACATACTTATAGCCTTAAATTGATCAGGTATAAAGTAAATCATATGAGTTCATAAAAATAACTAATTGCTCAGTTCTAGGTAATTACTGAACCTACTGGGATTGGTAGACTGATATGCAACTCAATTTCTTTACTGATAACATGAAAATAATATTCCTCAACTATCCCAGGCATGTGGTAAAGATCAACAATATTAAGAAAGCCTTCATCTAAAAAGAGATTGTGTAGCCACATAAAGTAAATTATTTTTTATTAGTGAGAGACCAACAGGCTTTGTAAATTTGAATTTCTTTGTATATCAACCTCTGTGAAAAAATGGATCATTGAAAGTTAACATAATTATGGAATAGACCTTACATTCCATACCATAAAATAATTTAACCAAAGAAGAAGCCATTTTATATCTACTTCTTACCAGGAAAAAAAATTGAACAAAAGCATGAGAAAGATAGATATAGCAGACTTGTGCTAATGACCATAAGCTACTGGAATGAATATGGATGTCTCTTTAGAAGGCAGTGGTAAAAGGGTATTAGCTGTTTTAAAAGCAAATTTGATAGAGTGTGGGGGATTAAAGAAGCTAAAACTGGACTTTCATCCTAGAAAACTTTAAAGGAAAATGGATAAAGAGGAAGTAACTGCGGCTTTCTGGCAGCCTGCAAGAAACCAGAATTGGCCAGGGACTGCTCAAAGACTTGAGGGTAAACAGAGCTTGCATTAAGACCAGGGAGGAAGCACCGATGTAAAACAGAGTATCCCTTTAGGCCCCAAGAAAGGTAAGAATAGGAAAAGTTAATTCTGTCTAAGGGGCCTACATAAATAAGATAGCCTGTCGCTTTTCTAGCTTATAATTTTTTTTAAAGGTCATAGGTTCTTGTCCATACTGAAGGCCAAATTCACGGCAAATACCAAAAACACTAAACCAGTTTCCTTTTCTTCAATGCAAAGTGATGGCTTTTTTTCTTCCCCAAAGGAAAACTGCTTAAAATGACTTAGAAATGGCCCAATCAATGTTCCTGAAAGTTAGCAAAAGTATTCACATTTCAACTGAGAATAAGCATGAGATATTACCACCCCAAAGGCATATCTTTAAGAAAGTTATAGGGGAGCATAAATAGGTACTTAGAATGAAAATGGCTCTTTCAGTTTAAGCTAATGTAAGATGGGACATCACTCACTTTGGCAGAGAAAGAGGAGGGCTGTCAGAGCAGGTTACCCTTCTGATGGGTGCAGAGAATTTTTTTCCTCCAATAATACACAAACAAAAGCATCTTGCATTTTAAGAAAAGTCTGCTTAAGTTTTAAAGAGCCTCATCAGTTCTACATCAGTCTACAAAAATCTGTGTCACTTCAATAATTTAAGGAGCTTACTAGAGAACAGTGCTATTAAGAAAGGGTTAACCAAACAGGATGACTAATTCAATATATGAGACAGAAGGCATCTGACTCCAATGATAACCACATGGTAAGAATATCTATTATAGAGCCTCTCCTTGGTTTCGACCATTTCAAATGAACTCCATCCACATTATCATTTAGCACCAATGATACAAATTGAAATAATACAACACAAAATAAACAGTAGCTGATTACTATTACTATATTAGTGTAATATAGATAGTCCATGCTGGTTATAAAAGGTTTCTTAGTCAATGCTGCTATTCACCTCTAAAGAGATAAAGATAATTGAAGGTCAAACACTTACTGCAACTCGGGGTTCATGCCATAGCAGTTAGAGCTTTGGAATGATATGCTCATTTACTACTTCTGTCAACCTCCTATGATTACAAGCTCCTTGAGGTCAGGAGTCATGTCTTTATTTCTTTTGTGATATATACATAATAGATGCTTAATTTCCATTTGCTGACTAAGCTGTGCTTATGTTGGAGTAAGGGTGGAGATGTTAGGAGGGCTCTATGATATATGAAAAGCTATAACATGTCTGTTAAATGATATTTTTTTAAATGCTCAGTTGAAATCCTATTGTATGGAGATCATTTTCTATGAAAGGAACTGTTAGCAGAGTTGCAATTTGTAAATAATTGTCCATATTAGGAGCTCTCCCCCCCCAAAAAAAAAACTAAAGCACTTACTGTATACAAACTATGCTAAACGTTGTCTTTAGGGAGATAAGTAGGAATTTTTGATATGAATCAGAATTTTTAGTTTAGATCTGAGTGTGTGTACATGTATATGGTACTTTACGTAGCACCCACATACTTTATGTGGTCCCCACTTCTTTCTTAGCCCACCAAGGTGCCGAAGAGTAGTAGGCTGACTGAGACCGTGTGTTCTCTGAATATGTCCATCACAAATACCCCAAAGAAGAAGGCTGATGTCTTCATAGAGGCCTACATCATGATAAGTGTTTCCTCTGGGCCCAGGCTAGGTTGGCATTACTGTGTAGCAACTTGCTAATACTCAAAAGAAACCTTCAGAAATCATTGTTTCTGGCTTAGAAAGCATCCTGCCCACTGAAACTAATCCTCATGGAAACAATAGACAAGGGATTTTCACTTTTCTACCTGAAACATGTGGTCCAACAGTCACCGAGCTGCTGCCAAAGCCATTTTTAAATTGGAAACTTTGGTATTGCACATTTCCCTTTGATTTGCTCCCCTTCCCTCCCCCCATATCTGAGATGAATGAATTGGACCATAAGATCTCAAAAGTCTCTACCAGGTCTATAGCGATGATTATATCTAAACTCAATTTAATCACTATCTCAAACCTAAATACCCAGTATAGAACTTATATAAAGATAAATCAGCTGCTAACCTGCAAAGGTACTATTGACTGTTTCTTGTCTTAAGTTGAAGAGTTTATTTGAAGAGCTTTTGATCAGTAGCATAACATAAAATAATTTTAAGTGCCTAGAAGACTATCAGTCAGGTACAAACATCATTGTTCCAATAAAAAGAGTAATAATTGACATATTTAAATCTATAGGTCCCCAAAGAATGCTAAACCCATCACATTTTTTTCAAAAGAGAGTAAAAGCACTGTGCCCATAATACATCAATTAAAAGCTGCCATTTCCTAGAAGCTGTCAACTGCAGAGAGGCTGCCAGAAACCCCTCTTCTCTAGGGCTTCTTGAAAATGAACACCTGGGGTAGCCAGCACTATTAATAGGTAGAGGAAATGAGAGAAAATGTCACAATGCACCGTCCAAATAAAAACGTGTCCAGACTTCTCTGGGAGGAAAGTAGGTGGGAGAAGCAGCCCAGTGTCTTTAAAACAATATAGTATTTTCCTTTTTTCTGAACTCCAGCTCTATATTATAGGAGTGTCTGTCACTTCTGGGTCATTTAGGCTCCTTCTTGCCCTGCATGAGTCCCACAGCTCATTCATTGCTAGGAGGGTGTCCTTGTTCTGTTCTCCTCAGATTGGGGGGCATGCCTGCCCTGCTCTGGTTCTGACAAGGAAACGATTTGCAGGTACTCTTGCCTGTCATTGAGGTGAGGCACATGAGGAGAGATGCTTCCCTTCTCTCATCTTCTCTTCTATTCCCAAACAGCCCAATAGGAAGGAGGAGCCCCTAACCTCTCTGCCATCCAGACTGACACTATGGCAGATCTCTGCAGAGCATTGCCAAGAGCTCTACTGGCATACCAAACATTGCCAGACACAGTGCTCAAACTATATTGAGAGGGGGAGAAAAACTACCAGGACTCTTACTAATTAAGGTAAAATTTGAAAACAAACAGATGATGATATCTAGAGGAAAATAGGTTTTGCTTCCTTACACCTCAAAATCAATTGACTTCTAAATTTTAAAATAAAGAAAAAAGCCAAAGCTAATAATAATATTTATAGATTTATATAGCATTTTAAAGTATGAAAATGCTTTACTTGTGTTATTTCGTCTGATCCACATAATCACCATATAAGACAGGGTGCTATGATTGTCCCCATTTTACAGATGGAGAAACTGAAGCTGAGAGAGGCTAAAGGACTTCTTAAGGTCAAACAGCTGGTAAGAGTGTAGGGTGGAATTTGAATTCAGGATCCTGACCACAGCTCTAGCACTCTATTCACTCTGTCACTGAGTTTCTAAGAAACCCTGAACTCTGACAATAATAGCCTATGTTTCTATAGCACTTATGTTTATAAAGCACCTTCCTCTAAAGAGTTCTATGAAACAGTAAATCCTGGTATTAGAATCTCCATTTTATAGGTGAGGAAATTGAGACCCAGAGTGACCTGCCTCAAATTGTTAGGCCAGTTCTTGTCAGAGCCCGGGAATCTTGGAAGTCTTGGGAAAATCTCTTAACCTCTCTTTGCTTCAATACCTTGCATTATGAAAATGAAGGATTGGGACTACATTTTAAATACAATAAAGCTTTATTTTAAAGTGAATATATATATTCTTAGCTTGCGAGTTATAAAAAAATCAGGTGGCAAGGCTGGATTTGGCATCTGGGTTGTAGTTTGCTGACCTCTGTACTAGGTAATCCAAAGTGTTTTCAAGTTCTAAAATTTTCTGACTATGAAAAGTCTAAGCGTTTTGCACCTTAAAATACACACAAAAATGTATTTTTAAGGAGGAAGGTGTTTGACACAAATAAGAGCTTGTTGATTCACTGACTGATAAGGTCAACAATCACTTTTTAGATCCAGATAATTTAAGAGACCTACTAATGAGGCTTTTTTTTAAGCAAAGTATGGCTATCTTCATTACACTGGCTCTCTCTCAAAAAAAATCTCAAGCTGAAAGATACACCAATTTAAGTGTATTCCTCTTTTGTCTTACCAACAGGAGTACTTTATTTTTCTTAAACAGAAAGACACAGACAGCTCTTAATTCTCTCTGAGGTTGATGTCCAAATTTTTTTTTCTTTTTTCTTAATGAAGCTAAAGCATATGTTTCTGGTGCATATTGTGTTAAGCTAATGGGGAGAGGGAAAAAGTCTTCTCCTCCTCCTCCTCCTTCACCTCTTCCTTCTCCTCTACCTCCCCCCAACTTCTCCTCCTCCTTCTTTCTTCTTCTTCACTAGTTTTGTGGTCAGCTCAGGTTGGCTCACCTCAGCTCTGACTTCAGCAAACATGCCATTTTCCAGCACAGTATATTTTCTGAATGGTGATTTTTTTAGATGCACCAGTCAGTAAGACTATGTTGCTTCTCTTTCTGCTGCCCTTAGTCTACATGTTTGCCACATCAAACTGTAGGGGCTGAGCAGCTTTAAGCTTTTTTGATCAGGTTTCATGTGGTGAGACATTATGCATTAACTGGCATATTGGAACTACCACTGAGGTACTATTAGTCAACAATTATTGGACTTTTAAACTCTTGCTATGGCCATCCCCTAGTAAGCTGACTTTCAGTTATGAAGCTAAGAAAGAAAATGCAGCCAGGTGCTTTTCTTCAATGTTGAGCTGAGTGCAAGGATTGGGCTGTTAAATGACTGAAAGCTGAGAATTGGAGTCTTGTGCCTTAATGGCCCAGAAGGTAAAGTGTGTATGACATGAACACAAAGATATGAACTAAAGAGGAAGAAATTATATAGCTGGCTCACACTGGAATGGACTGAAAAGGGAAGATTTTAAAGGAAGCATCAATGTCAGGTTTAGGTTTGTTTTTCTCCCTCAGTTGGATTTCTCAAGACTAACAATGTCTTTCTTGAGACTAATAATAGTGGTCCCCTGTCTACCTTAATTGTCAAGCCTCCACCTCTTCTTCTAAGAGACTTGTACCAAATGGACTGAAAAAAAAAGAGGTAAAGAGTACCAGGATTTCCCAGAGTCAGCTAGAGTACACACAGCTCTCTTTAGTCAAATGAACCTTCCCTCCACATAGAACCCAGGACTGCCTTTATTTCAGCAATAACGGCTTTTACCCAGTTCCAAAATGTTGTTCCAAAATGGAGGCTAAAGCATTTTATAAATATTGGCATTCTTGGAAAACAGAGTGAATCATAACATCTTAGAGCGGGAAAGCTCTTCAGAGACCATCTAATCCAAACCATATCTAAAGAGTAATTCCATCTCCAATATACCTGACAAGTATTCATCTATTCTTTCCTTAAACAATCCTGTTAAGGTAAAATCTTCTTCTTCCCAAGGGAAACCATTCTCTTTTTGGATGGCTCTAAACATTGAGGGAGTTATCTCTCTTATCAAGCTTAAATCTAGCTCTTGGTGTCTTCTACCTGTGGCTCATGATTTGGTCCCCAGGGTCCATTCAGAACAAGTCTGATCCCCTTTCATATGATAACTCTTCAAATACTTGAAGAAAATTGTGTGCTCCTTAAATCTTTTCTTATTCAGCCTTAATACCTCCACTTTTTCCAGGATTCAGATGGCATGATCTCAAGGTCCTTTACCATACTTGTTTGACCTCTTTTAGCCCAAGATTGAAATGAGGTAAGGTAGGATCAAATTATGGAATGATGTGAAAGCCATGTAGAAGAGTTTGGACTTAATGTGACAGACACAAGAGATTCTGGCATTTTCATCCATGACTTGTAATAAAGACCTCCTTTAGCTTAAGTTCCTTTCTCCTCACTCTCTTCCCAGAATTATGGAATCACTGAATGCCAGAGCTGGAAGGCTATCAGAGATAATTTAAATTAACCCTCTTATACTAAAGAGGAAGGAAATGAGGCCTCAAGAGTTAAAATAAGTCAACAAGTTAAGGGCAAAGTTACAAGAACTCAAGTTTTCTCAATATGAGTTGAATATTTCTCATCTATACTTTCTTGCTGAAACAAGCAGGGAGCCAATGTAGTTTGTTGAAGAGAAGAGTAACATTAACTGTTTCAGAAATACCAATTTGGAAGCCATATGTAGGATGGATCTGAAAGGCTGTTGTAGTAATATGAGTCTACATTGGTAGAGACCTATACTCAGGTAATGGCATTCATCCAATAAGGAAATATTGAGGGGAAAGGGTGAGTACAAGAGACATTTTGAAGGAAGAAACAACTGTCCTTGGTGAAGGAAACTGGATGCTTACCATCCTTCCTTGTATGTACTTTGGATCCTAGATCTAGAGCTATAGGGGACATGAGAAGCCATCTAGTTCTACCCTCTTATTTTACAATTGATGACATTAAGGTCTAGAGAGTATATGTGATTTGGCCATGGGCAGAAATGTAATAAATCTCAGAGGTCATCAAACTTTATAGTCTATGTTTTTTTCCCATTGTATCTCCATTTTACTACTACTTGTAGAAGGTGCTTACTAAATATTTGTTATATTTAATGCTTATTGAATATGGGACATGAAGGAAAGGGAGGTAAATGGGGACTCCAAGTGGCCTTCTGTCTGGAAGAATATTGAAACTTGGGAGGAAGGATGTTGTTTTTGCAAAGTACTTTGTAAACTTTAAAGCATCATATACATGACTTTATTGTTATTGTTGTTTCCTAATACACAGGAAGATCTTGTGGCCATTCAGTCATCTGACTAGCATGAGAATACTTAGGCTTTCCTCAAAGTGACAAAAGGAAATCCACTGACCAAAGAGGAGTAGTGAAGAAGGGGAGTTTGGTTAGAGAGGCAGCATGATACAGGGGGTAGACTCTTTCATTTGGAGTCAGAAAGGGCTGAGTTCAAATCATAATTAGGATACTTATTAGCTTTATGGCCTTAGACAATCAACCTCTTTGACCATCAGTTGCTTCATCTGAAAAATGGGGACAATAATAGTTCTTACCTCACAACAATATTGTGAGGCTCTAATGAACTAATATCCATAGAAAATGCCATGATACAATTCCAAAAGATTCACGATGGGCAATGCTACCCACATCCAGAGATGAACCATAGAGTCTGAATGCAGATCAGAACATACTATTTTTACCTTTTTAAAAATGTTCTTTCTTTTAGTTTTTCCTTTCTGTTCTGATTCTTTTTTCACAACATGACTAATGTGGAAATGGGTTTAATATAATTGTACATGTATAACCTATATCAGATATGTATTACCTATATCTTATAAAAATGAATGTTGAAAAAATAAGCTTAAAAAAAGAAAATACTCTTTGACCTTAAAGTATTATATACATAAAAGCTTTCATAGTCATTTAGGGGGCCAAGGAGTCACAGATGAGGATCTACAAGAGATCTCAGACATCATCTACTCCAAGCCCCTCATTTTACAGATAAGGAAACTGAGGTCCAGAGAGATTGTCACTGATTTAGCTAGGTGGTGCAGTGGATAGAGAGCCGGGCTGCCTGGAATCAGGAAGACCTGAGTTTAAATGAGGCCTCAGATATTGTTAACAAGCTTACCCTCTGTTTGCCTCAGTTTTCCCAACTGTAAAATGTAGACAATAATAGTATCTACCTTGCAAGGCTGTTCTGAAGATCAAATGAGATAATATTTGTAAAGCACATAGCACAGTATCTGGTACATAGTAGGTGTTACATAAATGATTATTCCCTTTCCGTTTGCCAAAGGGAACGTGAATAGCAAGTAGCAGAATGGGGATCAGAACCCAGACCTTTTAACTTGAAATGTAGCTCTCTTCCCATTCTGCCAGTTTTTAACATATTGATTTTAGGTAGATAATGGAACATTGAGGTGGATAAGGACTTCAAGCTGGAGTACAGGTCTAGGGTGATTTTTTTGGAGGGGGAACCCACTGAATGGAGGTGATAGGCTGCTGACATGTAGACTCTTGGGACAACTGGGCCATCCTGGGCTAAGCAAATGCCCGGACACCACAAAGAACAAAAAGAACTTGAAACAGGTAAGAGAGAAGGCACATTTATGGCATCAGTGTTGCCATAAAACACACACACACACACACACACACACACACACACACACACACACAC
>NW_027186372.1:13613825-13617269 GCF_028583685.1 Petaurus breviceps papuanus
ACACACACACACACACACACACACACACACACACACACACACACACCCCTCTGAAAGTTCAATTCTGAAGGATACTTGGAAGATAAATAGAATGGAAGGGAAAATTGTGGGGCATAAAGCAATGGAGAGGCAGGAAAAGAGATTCAGAAGGGAAGTGCATCCTGCGAAGAAACATCAGCTGATACGACAATCCAAGAGCCGGCCGAGCGTGGCATTATATCAGGCTTGGATTTGAAAGATTTCCCAGGCTTCATTCAATATGCTGCAGAAGCCGCGCTGTTATACTGAAATGCAAATTGCCTTAAATTTCGGAGATCACATTTATTTGGTCATGTTGCTGCCTTTGTGTTTCCATAACCCGATGTGACTGGGTAAATGAAAAGAACGCAGTAACTGGAAAGGCAAAGAAATATGGATTTGGAAAGTCATCACCAATTCAGGGAGTCGATTTCTTGGGCAAAGAGGCTGTAAATGAAAATGGGAAGAATGTATGCAGAACCAAACAAAGACGACTGGAGCCGGGGCTTTTGGTATTCAGCTAGCAAGCCTACAGACTCCTGGACCAGCACCTTGTTAATCAAACGTTTCGGGAACCCGTGCTTCTGCTAATCATCCTGGGGGATTCGATTTCAGTAGCATCTGTATCAAGTTCTTACACCGACACAGAAACTATTTGCTGTAAACAACAGCATTTTTAAGGGTGGGAGATATACAGTCACAAGAGATTAGTCATTAGACATTGCCAGCAGACTATACCGCAGGCAGAGAAGTAATGCTCAAACACGCATCTGCTGTGTCACTTTATTGCCCGAGATTATGTCTCAACTAAGGACCTGGAACAGGAAACAATAAGGATTGGTGGATGAGGGTGGAAAACAGGACTTTATGGGGTGTCACAGGTCATTCTATTCTAAGCTCGGGAGGGACAACTATTGTTTGGCTACCAGTTTGTAGGGAGATCGGCACTCCTGCCGCAGGTACCCCGACGACAGCAGAAGCAATTCATCACCAGGCACGGAGCTGCAGTACAAGGGCATAGCAATCGATGAAAGGCAGTGAGAGCTGCCACAATCAGCAAGTCTGCAGCACGCAGGGACCAGCTGTACCTTTTTGTGAGGGAGCAGGAAAAGCCCTTGGCTGTTAAAAGACCCGAAGGTCTAGTCCTTGCTCAGGTCGAGATGAACTATGTAACTTCAGGCGAGGCATTTCCCCTCGGTGGGCACAGTGGATAGAGTTCAGGGCCTGGAGTCAGGAAGGCTTATCTTCCTGAGTTCAAATCTGACTTCAGACACTGACTAGCTGTATGACCCTTGGGCAAGTCACTTCAATGTATTTGCCTCAGTTTCCTCACCTGTAAAATGAGCTGAAGAAGGAAATGACAAACCGCTCTAGTATCTCTGCCAAGAAATCCTTAAATGGGGTCACAAAAAGACAGACAAGACTGGAAAGCTACTGAACAACAAAAATGGGGGGGGGGAGATTAGATGGTTTTTAAGGATACCTTTTAGGCCTGATTTTTTGTTTCTATTTTCCCTATTTAGGGAGTTGTTTATTGCTGCTCAGGTAAGATGGAGAAATTGGTTTTCCCAAGGCACTCACTCCATCTTTTCCCAAAGCAGGGAACCTCCTTGAGACTATAATCAGTTACTTGGTGCTTGAAGATTCTGTATTTCTTGCCCTTTCTATCTTAAATACACGCTTGGAAGATTTAGGGTAAGACGAAATTAAGCCCTTCATTGTACAAGTAAGCAGAGAATAGGGATTATTATCTATGTACCTCTGAAGAAAACCTGCTTCATTTACAAGATTCAAGAGGATTTCTACAAAATCATTAGGATTACTGTTTCTATGGTCCCTTTGGTTGCAAGCAATGAATGTTCACCTTGGTGTGTTACAAGGCCAGATCACATAGTTAAGTCTTCAGAAGTTATCAGTAAAAATTCTTGGGTCTCTGTTCCATCACTTTCCCTACATACTATATGAAAGCCTTTTCAAAAACATTTGTCACTCCTTTGAAAACTATATTTTCTTTAAATGTTCTCCAGGAGATATGTCAGCCAGTAACTATAGCTCTTTTCTTTCAGGGCACAAGATGTTTAGTACAAATGGTATAACAGAATTGTTCCAGTGCCCAATGCTCAAGAGCCAATGTACCCATTCTCCACCCCAAGCAAGGTAAAGATGTTAAACTGCAAGAGTCAGTCCTCTAGACTTGTATTGTAGCTCAGAGGAAAATGCCACCAGCAAGAAACTGTTTTTGGAGGCCCAGCTTTTTTCACAATGGCTATCTCTACCCTAGCCATGCTGACTTCCTGCTGTGTCGTGCCTCCTCCCTCTTCTAGAATCTCGTAGGGACCTTCTGTGCTAGAAAATCCATAGGATTAAAACTGGCATCTCCAGCCTGTGACTTCAGAGGTGGGAAACTAATCAGATGCTTCTGAGTGAGACCCCACCCTATTTATAAAACACAAGTGATCCGGTGAACATTTATTAAGTACCTTTGTGCCATGGATTGTGCTAAATGCTGAGGATATAAACCCAGAAGTCAAATAGTTTGTGCCCTCAAACACCTTACCTTCTAGTGTTCCCAAAGCTTTCTTGTAACATCTCTAGTTGTATTCCTTCCCTGTTCTACTTTGCAGGTATCAGTCGCTTCCTCAAATTTTTTTTTTGGGGGGGGGGAGTTGGAAGCTGACCTAATTTTAGAGTTGCCAACTACTGCTCCAGTTTGATGGGTGAATGCTGCCATAGTGTCCTTCCCTTGTGCTCTTGCCTCCCCACTCTGTGATCCTAGCCTTGCTTGTCTCCTGTTAAGCTGCAAAGCCTTCCCTTAAATGCACCAAATTAAAGGGCCTATTGCTTTTAGCACTGACTTTGATTTTTCTTCAAAGCCCCTTTAGGTTCCAGTGACAGACCACCTCAGAGTGTTAACCTATGAAAAGAGTGATAAAAAAGCCCAACACAGAACATCAGTTCAGAAATGTGCTAACATTCCCTAATGAGGACCAACGATTCCCAAAATTAACTTCTTCACTAAATAAACCACGAGATTTCACGGCCAAAAATTACCAGTGTAATTGCTCCTTTGCCAGACACGAGGTGGTAGCAGTGACATGAGGTAGACATGTTACAGTCCCTGCCCCCTGTTTTCCTTTCCCACTGCCACCAAAATACCTGTTTCAAAGCTGGTCAGTCACGATGTGGGTGCTCAGCAAATGCAAAATAAGAAAAGGATACAAAAGAACAGCAGAACAAAAAACAGGAAGAAAAGAGGAGGACAAAGAGAAAGAAGGTCAGGGCCAGTTATACAGACAAAACGTACAAAGTGACACTTGTTTTTCTTTCAGAGATGTCTAAAACAATTCAGTGCCTAGAATCATGGACTCTGAATATCTGAGAAGGAAGGAAGGAAGGAAGGAAGGAAGGAAGGAAGGAAGGAAGGAA
>NW_027186372.1:13617279-13623281 GCF_028583685.1 Petaurus breviceps papuanus
GAAGGAAGGAAGGAAGGAAGGAAGGAAGGAAGGAAGGAAGGAAGGAAAAAAGCCTTTATTAAGTGACTACTATGTGCCAGGTCCTGTGCTAAGAATTTTGTAAATATTATCTCAGTTGATCTTTACAACAACCCTGGGAGGTAGGTGCTATTATGATCCCCATTTTACAGTTGAGGAAAATGAGGCAGTCAGGTAAAATGACTTGCCCAGGATCACATGGCTAATTAAGTGTCTGAGGCTGGATTTAAACTCAAGTCTTCCTGATTCTAGGACCAGCACTTTCTCTATCCTGCCACCTACCTGCCTATGAAAGGTTAGCAATCATCTAGTCCAAGTTCTTCTTTTTATATTTGAAGAAAATGAGGTCTACACCCATTATCACATGTTCAAGATCACACAGCAATAATTCTAGCCATAGAGATAATCATATAGTAGATTTGTTAGGAAAAAGGATCAATGATTTTAGGTGGTCTCATTTCAATATCAACATCTGAGAGTCAGGAAAGGAAGTCATGGAATCTGACTCATCCCTGAAGGGGAATTCCCTTTGCAACAGCCCCCAACAAGTGGTGATAATAGTCTCTGTTTAAGCATGTCCAATGGTAGGAAACTATTAACAAGTCAACAGGTTAGTTTGGTATGCTTTGTTCTGAATGAACCTTTGCTAGTTCCCAGTGATCACCCTCTCACTCTCTAAGTATGCACATGTTCCCCCTTGAATAATTAATTCTAGAGTTTTAATCAATATCAAACACAAAGCTCAATCATCTGATATATTTGTACCCATGTCATTTTTGAAAATCAGAATATTTACCTAGTTCTGATGTGCAATATTAGGAAGACATTTAACCATCTCCAGCTCCAAAAAGCTACTCCAATTTTCTGTGATTTCTCACATACTACAGACGAAGAACATCAATCACATTCTCAGTTGTTTTGTTGTTTTACCAGTGCCCTGGAACGTAATTTAACCAGGACGAGTGATTTAAACTCATGGAGTTCCAGTTCCCTTAACCATGTTCTCACCTAGCTAGGGCTTAAACTACCTATTAACCCACCTTTTTCTTTTATTTATCCTTTCCAGTCTAAAGATCAATGTCTTCAGTAGAGAAAACAGAAGCCCAGAAGGAGATGAATATTGAGCCTTTCCCACAGGTCTCTTCTAGATGACTGGGAATGACTCTGCTAAATTAATTTAAGCCAAGGTTGTAATGGCTGATGTGGTTTACCTTCCTTAAGAAGTCGTCCTTACATTTCAATAAAGGCCTTTAGTGCTTCATCTCAAAGAACAGAATAATAGGGGAATTTCATGAATTTGGTCAGTAGAAAAGATGTTTGTGGGGTTTTTTTTGTTTGTTTGTTTGTTTCAAAAGGAAAAAAAAGATCCTTCATCTTGCCAAAAATTCCATTGCTTTTCTGGCTGGAAATAAAGTGAGTTTCAAAGTTTTCATTTGGTTTTCTACCAGCTCTTTGGGGTGAAAATCTCTTTATGAGTCTAACCCTGCATCACATGCCCTAGTCATTTGTCTGAACATTTTAATGTAATTCTGTAAGAACTCTTACTCCATTATTTCCTTATTGTCTCTTTTACTCAGTTTGACATTTAATTATCTAATGCCTTGTTTTATTATTTAAGCATTTTATGCACTCATGTCTTGACTTCCTTACCAGACTATTATCTCTTTGGGATTTCTGTCTTATGCTTTGCGTGATCTACCTCACCTAAGAACAATGATAACCCAACAGTTGGGACTCAATCAGTACTTGTAGATTTAAACTGAAAGGGAGGGACAGTTTGGCTGTATCTGCCTCTGCCCCAGCTGGGTTCACTTTCCCTCAGAGGAACCAAAATAGATATTCAGAAGCAGCAACAGAACACTAGAACAGCTGCCAAAAGGCAGCATTATGGAATCCCAGACTGGGGTGGACGGTTACTATGGGGGAGGCAGTGTGAGCTAGCCAGAGGCTCTCTGTGATTGGTGTGCTGTGATCTGAGGAGGCACTGCTTCCCACCTCCTAGTGAAACTTGCCTCTTTCATTCTGTACCAGAGAGTCCTTCAGGAGCCATGGAAGATGAGGTGGGCAACCAGAGGATGATCACTTGAGATTTGTCCATTTTAAAATGTTTTGAGGCTATAGCTCTTGAAGGTGGGTTAAGTACCATGAGGTGAACTAATGAAATTAAAAATAGGCCATGAGCATGAGTGACAGTAGTTGTTTTTCTGGAAGGCAGAAGGATCTGAGTCTTAATCCCAGGTGTGATATGGACTGTTTCTATGGCCTTGGGCAAATCTCATAAACTCAACTTCATTTTCTCCACTGTTCAGTAGGGAGATTTCTACTTATCTACTGCTGGGCCAGGCTGAAAGACTTCTTGGGTCTGTTTTGAGTTGATTCTCAACAGGCATCTTTGTGAGCAAAGTCGGCACCTGGCAAAACTATGAAGTCAGAAAAGTTTGTCGTTGCTCCTCTATTAATGCCTAGGTCTGCACCTCATTTGCCTTTTTTTATGCATTACACCCCATAGCAGCTCCTGTAAGGCTCCCTACCTGCCATTACTGGGATATTCTATGTGGGTGTCTTCCTAGACATCATCCATTTTCCAACCCCTTCCTTCCCTTTTTCATTCTCTGCCTGCCTCCTTCTCTCTGAAAATGGCCTGTCTTGTGTCCTCATCCCTTAGTTTCCCTGCTAGTTTAGACTATATGCTAAAATAACAAATTAATTTGAACAAAGGCTTTAATACCTGATAATAGCCTATAAAAGCCTAACCTGATAATACCCCTCCTGGCAACAACACTTGCATTTAATATAGACTTTCATATATAGACCTTTGCTGAGTAGAAACAATAATGAGGGAGTTCCAGGAAAACGATCCGCAGAAATTCTTTTGGGTCAGAAGCTTTTGGTGGCCCTCATCTAAGACATAGCTTGACCAATAATTCATAGACGCACAGGACTTAAGAGTGGGAAGGTGCCTTAGAGGTTGTCAAGGCCAGGGTTTCTCAACTTAAACCATGCTACAGATGGATGCTACATCTAAATCCTCTAACACTGACTGCTTTGTCCACTGCATTTTCAGCACTGAACAAGTCAACAGCTCCCAGAATGAGAACTCTTGGTTTACATGGGTCAGGTTCAATTGTGTAGCTTCTCAATAATCATAATCATTGACTGGTGCCCCCATCCAAAGTTTTCCCTTGGGAATGTCACAATCTGGCTCCCTTCAAATAAGGAAAAAGATTCATTTTTCATGAAAGTACTCAGACAAAAAAACCCCAAACCAACCATGTATGTATGTGTGTGTATGCATGTATATTATGTGTATATATATATGTATACATATATATTTAATAAATGTCATAAGTTCACCTCATGGTACTTACTCCAACTTTAAGAGCTGTAGTCTTAAAACATTTTAAAATGGACAAATCTCAAATGATTATCCTTGGGTTGGCCACCTCATCCTCTATGGCTCTGGAAGGACTCTTTGTTACAGAATGAAACAGGTTGCTCACCCACAAATTTTACTGGGAGGTGGGAAGCAGTGCCTCCTCAGATCACAGCACACCAGTCACACAGAGCCTCTGGATAGCTGACACTGCCTCCCCCATGGTAACCGTCCACCCCAGTCTGGGATTCCATAATGCTGCCTGCTGGCAGCTGCTCTTCTGTTCTGTTGCTGCTTCTGAATATCCATTTTGGTTCCTTTGAGGTTGTGTACCTGGCTGGGGTAGAGGCTGATACAGCCAAACTTTCCTTCCATTTCAATTTAAATCCACAAGTATTTAGAGAGAGAGAGACAGACAGAGAGACAGAGAGACAGAGAGAGAGAGAGAGACAGAGAAACAGAGAGAGAGAGAGAGAGAGAGAGAGAGACAGAGTGTAAGGGTTATGGGGTTTAAAGATCTCCCATGCCCCATGGACGTGCTGACATAGCAGAGCAAGAAAAAAAAAAAGCCGAGCTAACGGTCCTGTGGTTGGCAGTTGGCGGCAGTTGGTACAAAGCCTTGGCTTCTTCAAAAGCTTTACTCTGGTCAAGTCCCCAATCGAATTCATATTTCTTCCGTGTGACTCTATATAAAGGTTTTAAAATCTGTCCCAAATGTGGAATGTGGTGCCTCCAGTATCCAAACAATCCTATGAACTTTTGGGCCTCCTTCTTATTGGTAGGGGTAGGAAAATCCTGAATCTTTTGTCGGGCTTGAGGAAGTTAAGTTCCAATAATTCATATCTACATTGGAAGGATAATTTGTTCATGGCTTTGCGTAATTTGAATAATAGACCATTGGGAGGAAGTACACCTCTAGCCAGAATGATGACCCCCAATCTGCAAATTAGAAAACAACAAACACACAAGATCCCAAATATTGAGTATTGGACCTTGAGGCCAGATGTCCTAGCACCGTACCCAGGACCACCTGGTTCGGTGGGGTATGATTTACATTGTTTAGAGGACTTTTGGTTGGACAGGAAAGAAGTAAGAAAAATTTCCACTGGGATATGCATAAGAATCCCTAAAAATCACTTTGGGCAGATTTTACCCAAATCAGGATTAGCAGCTCAAGGAATACATGTATTGGCTGGAGTAATAGATTCTAATTATCAAGGAGAAATTGTTGTAACATTCCAGAATTTAGGTGAAGGGCCCATACAGATTCACAAGAATGATAGGATAGTTCAAGTGATTATCGTTCCTTGTAAAACAATGCCACTTGTAAAAACTGACCCTCCTTCCAAAATAACTGTCACAGGAACTGAAGGATTTGGTTCTACTGATAGAATAAAATCAGGAGCTAAAGTATGGGTAAAACGGAAGCCAGATGATGTTCCAAAGGCTGCAGAGATTATAGCATATGGGAAGGATAACACTGTAACTATTGTTTATTCTGGAGAAGATGATTACAAAATTGTACCCTTAAATCATTTATTCTACCGTGAGTGAGGCTACAATAGTCTGGTTATTGTCTCTTTGCTTCTTCTTGATTTTTTGTTTGTTCACCTTGTTTGTTAGATTTGTTTCCACAGGCTTGGTACCCTCCATCTGTAGATGCCTAATAGCTTAAGCTGGATGTCACCCCCCTGTCTGCAACTGTGATGTGTCACCCTTGGACCTGGCATCAAGCATATTAAGAACTGACCTCTCAAATGGGACCCCTAAGGACAGGGACAGCTCTACATCCGATTTCAGCAGCAAGTATCCATAGAAGAAGAGATCTTCACCCCTTACCACAAGATTTTGGGGCCCCATTTGTTTGGGGTGGGGGGAATGATGGGGAGCTTGTGCTCAAGCCCCACCCTAAAATATGGTTTTTTGTGTTTATTGTGTGCTATTCTTGTTATATTGTTGTGAAATTTTGTTGACACCAGTTATTCCTACTGTATTTTTGCCAAGTAAGGGACATGAAAGATCTTGGGGCCGAATGTAAGGGTTATGGGATTTAAAGATCTCCCATGCCCCATGGACGTGCTGACATAGCAGAGCAAAAAAAAAAAAAAAAAGCCGAGTAAAGGGTCGTGGGTTTGCAGGTTGGGGGCGGTGCCCTTTTTTTTTTTTTTTTTGAGTTGGGACTCCTGCTGGGGACTGCCGGGGGCCGGAGCTGCTGGGAGCGCTCTTCCAGGACGCTGGGTGGTTGCTGTGAGTGGGGAGAGGAGGACCTTTGCCTGAGGTAGCCTGTTCTGTTTTAAAGGCTTGAGAATGTGGGTGCTTTTTACTTTATCTACCTGTGCCAATGTCATAACTACTCTGATGGCTTTCACTTTCTGGTTTTGGGACTCAGTCTTTTGGTATCTTAATAAATTTTCTAGTTTATTTCCCCAAATGGCAAACCTGATGTATTTTGTGATGGATAATTATATCAGCATATTTGTAATCTCTATAGGCATTGTGAATATGGCATTGCTGATACACAGAGAGAGACAGAGAAACAGAGAGAGAGAGAGAGAGACAGAGAAACAGAGAGAGAGAGAGAGAGAGAGAGAGAGAGAGAGAGAGAGAGAGA
>NW_027186372.1:13623381-13659885 GCF_028583685.1 Petaurus breviceps papuanus
TTTCACTGGAAGATCTCTAGTGAATGGTAACCTATCATCACCCAAGGTAGCCCACATTACTCCTGGAAAGCTCTAATGGTTAATCAATAATCAATTAAGCAGCAAATATTTATTAAGCAACTACTATGTGCTAGGCACTGTTAGGAAGTTTTTTTTTATTCTCATATTAAGCCTAAATCTGCCTCTGCAAATTTGAGCCATTGTTCCCAGTTTTCCTCTTTGAATCCCAACATAACAAGTCTAATAATTACTCTTCCACATCACTCTTTGAAATACTTGAAGGCAGACATCAAGGAAACATCTCCAATTCTTTGAACCCATCTTTGTATGTCATGTCCTCAATGCTTGTCACCATTCTGGTTTCCCTCCTTTGTCTATATTTTCTAATTTGTTAATGTCCTTTCTAAAATGTGGCACCAAGAACTGGACTTCATACTCCACATGTGGCCAGAGCTGACAATTTAGAGGGAATTCTATGGCCAGGATTGGGGAACCTATGACCTCAAGACCACATGTGGCCCTCTAGGTCCTCAAGTACAGCTCTTTGACTGAATCTAAACTTCATGTGCTCTGTGAAGTTTGGATTCAGTCAAAGGGCCATACTTGAGGACCTATTGGGCCTAGAGGACCACAGGTGGCCTCAAGGCTGCAGGTTCTCTGCCTCTGCATTTTATAACTTTCAATACTGCCTAAGCTCACATTGGCTTCTTTGGCTGTCATGTTACCCAATTAATATTGAACTTGCAGTCTGATAAAATCTCAGATCTTTTTCACATATGATGCCCTTTGGTCATATTACATTGTACTGTGAAGTTGATTTTGTTCAACCTAATTATAGGACTTTACATTATCTGTATAAGTTTCATCTTCTTAGAACTAGCCCCTCATTCTAGACTGTTGAGATCCTTTTCTCTCCTAACTCTGTCATCCGACATGTTGATCATCTTTACATGTGGCCATCTACAGATTTAATAAACATACATTTTATCTCTTCCTCCAATTTGTTGATACAAATTCTCAATAAATATTTGTTGAATGAAAAAGTGAAAGTTGAAATAGGAATATGAAATGGAGTCAGTTTTAAAAACTTATAGATTTTGAGAAGTAAGGAAGTCAATGCTTTAAATACCTATAAAAATTTACCATCAACTACTGGTTGACTATGCTTGTCTAGTTCAATCATATTTCATGGATGAAGACACTGAAGTCCACAGATAAGAAGCAGTATGTCTAAGGCCATACCATGTAGTCTCCTATAGATTCTGTCTGTGTCTGAGGTCACTTTGCTTATAGGAGGAAGGGAGAGTAGTCTCTCAGTTTTTCACTGCTCAGAACACCATTTATATTGACAATACAATAAATTGGACTGAACATGTGTTTCAGATGTTTAATTTTCCTTATTTATCTGACCCTTATTGGTGTTGCAAGATTTCAGTGGCATAGAAAGAAATTCAAAGCACAATGATTTTTTAATGGAGATGTAAACTCTTATCAGCTTATGGGATTTTTAAAATTCAAGATGAAATGAAAAAAAAATGTGATGAATCATTTGATTAAACTGTCTATTCCATACCATGCAAGCAACTCTTTGGGAACACCTGTTTACCTAGCTTTTCAGCTATCCAATGCTACTTAAACTGAATCATACTGAGCTAGTTTCTCCCTGATTTTGAAGGGTGTGTGTATTTACCATAGGACACTGTGTAGGACAAACTTGAATTTTTGTGTATGTGTGTTTCACACCTTCACCTCTGCAATAATTCCTGCAGAGAACTTATATACCCTTCAAAAGAGGGCAGCGGGTCAAACTCAATATTTTAATTGCCCTTGGATTCTTAAGGGTATGGAACAGATAATGTTAATCATCCAACTTGAATAATTCAAATCACATCCATGAAAGTTACAAAATATCACACACAGAGAACATCTTGACCAAGAAACTATAAGAACAGTTTGATCAACTATGGCTGTTTAGGATCACATTTCCTAAAACACAGCAGTCACTTTGACATGCACTACTCATTATGACATGATTACTGACATTGATTTAGAAGTGACTGACTTTTCTCTTTGTTTCTGAAAGTCATTTTAACTTGTTATTCCTCACAATTATTTCAATTTCATTCAATACCTTTTATGTGCCTGGAACTGTGCTAGATCCTAGAGACACAAAGACTAGAATGAAAATAGTTCCTGCCTAAAAGCAAAGTATATTATAATGGAGAAAGCTGTATGTGGATAGCTGTGTAATCATGAATGATATACAAAGCAAATACTAAGTAAAATGATGTATGTGTATGGTGGAGGGAGGGGAGGGCTACAAATGAAAGAAAGAATGAGGAAAAGCCTTCTGAAGGAGGTTTCATGTCAACTAAACCAACCTGTAGTCCAGTGTTAAGGCCCTCACTGAGGCTAATAACAAAAGTTCTTATATCTCAATTAAAAAATGAGGTGGAGAATGAGATTTTAACAAGGTGGGATAAAATAACCATACTTATTTGGGGGGGGGGTTGCTTTTTGGAGGGGGAAGGTAGGGCAATTGGGGATAAGCAACTTGCCCAAGGTCACACGGTTGGTTTTTTGTGTTAAATTTCTGAGGCCAAATTTGAACTCACCTCCTGACTCCAGGACCGGTGCTCTATTCACTGCACAACCTAGCCACCCCATAACCATACTTATTAAATAAAGACTAATTACTAATCATGTTAGATTCCAAATAAGGTGATTCCACTCTCTCAAATGAGGAAAAATTTATTTAAAAAATCTTTACAGATTTTTTCCACTCTTTATCTGTTTGTTGTCCTCCCTCCAGTTTTATCATTAAATGCCTTGGGATGACATTTTTTAAAATTGAGTTTCTTATCAAACTTTCTCTTAATATGTTTTTCTTCCCACTACTTTAATATGTTTCATGAAGTAATATTCATAATTTTCCCACATTCTGCCTTATATGAATCTTAAAAATAAGTTTATATTCTCTGCTTGGCAAAAACATCAAGTGTTTGTGGATGAAGTTATTTCTAGGCTTTTTTGGGCTCCTCATTATGGCAACTAATTTATATCAGCTAAACTATTTTATGAAATTACTATCATAGGTGCTGATGTCCAATGAATAGAGAGTAATGCTAATTCTTCAAGGGCCCAACAAATATCACATAAATTGTTTTCCTTAATGAAGAGAGAAAAAAGAACTTCTCAGATATGTTTTGTTAACCTGTAACTTTATATATCCTGGCTCAAACAGCAATGGACTAACTTCACTTTCAGGGCTTCACATTTCAGTATCTTTTTGTCAGATTTGGCACATCCATAACCTGTTTGTAAATAAGGGAGATTGGTTCAAAGCTTCCCAATACAATGATGGAATAACATTTTCTTGGAAACTCCAACTATGTCATCTATCTCTGTCAGAAAATCGTCAGTGTACAATAAAGTAAAGTGTCATTTCATGTCACTAGTGAGAAATCCTCATGTCCTCCTACCTCTTCCAGCCAAGACACAATAAGGCAGTGGCAGAAATGAATATGGCCGGCAACTGAAAATGCTAAATAGGAGACTGTCAACCATTTGGCCATAGAAGAAAAATAGTTTTCTGTAATCTTTTGAATTTCCTTGAGAATGCTAAATAGAGTCAGCATTTTTTTTCCAAAATTGATCTTAACTACCAATATTCCACTAAATGGGACTAAACTGGAATGTATGTGTATGTTCTAGACTCTTCAGACGATCAGGTGCACTTTCATTTTACATATTGGGTAGTATATTCACAAGGGAAACATTTTCCTTTAGATTTTTTTTAATCTAGAAGAAAATCCAATTAAACAAAGTACAATGCTGTAATGGTCTAGTGATTTTTGTAAATCATCATTTTTTCTTTTGGCAGTTCTCCTGACCTTGCTCAAAGCAAAACTAAATGTAGTAACACCTAAGCTATCCAAAATTCCACTAACAACCTTACCTCTGTAGAACACAGACAAGAAGAGGAAGGAAGGAGGGAAGGAAGAAAGAAGGAAGGAAAGAAAAAAGGAAGGAAGGAAAGAAATAAAGAAGGAAGGAATGAAGGAAGGAAAAAAGAAAGGAAAGGAGGGAAGGAAGGAAGGAGGGAAGGAAGGAAGGAAAGAAGGAAGGAAAGAAAGAAAGAAAGGAGGAAGAAAGGAACGAAGGAAGGAAGGAAATAAGGAAGGAAGGAAGAAGGGAAGGAAGGAAGATAAAAGGGAAGGAAAGAAGGGAGGGAGGAAGGAAGGTATCTGAGAGGCCAAAACAGATATCACAGCATCAATACACTAAAGTCTATGAACTTTCTATAGGTTATCATTCAATTTATTTTACAACACACATACACACACACACTTCTCACAAGCATCATTATCTGATATCCAAGTCTATAGCATATTAGAAGGGTTTATGTCACTGACATTTCTGAGAAGTGATAATAAACAGGGCAGAAAAATTAAAAAGCAGACAAGAATGCAAAAACATCCAGTGTTCTAAGGTCATTTAATATAGGGGAAAAACTTGCTTCATTTCTTTACTGTACATTTTCATAGATCTAAATCTGGGAGAGATCTTAGAAGTCATCTAGTCCAATTCCCTCATTTTACATATGATGAATATGAGATCCAGAAGAATTAAGTGATTTATTCAAGCTGTCCTAGATGGAAAGTAACACATCTGGGATTCAGACAAGTTCTATGTCTTGATATAGGCAATAGTTAGCTCAGAATGAGATAGGAGAACATAGGCAGTTTAGGATACCTTTGGTGAAGTGTATGGACCACTGTTGAGAGTAATGCTTTTAAAATGAATAAAACAAAATTAATAGGATTACAAAAGAAAATACCTTTACTAAATACAATAATTTTTAAAAGTCATAGACTCCATGTTAAAAAACTGTGTTCTAGACTCTAGAAAGTTGCTTACATTTGCCTAGATAACGACAAACAAAAGCTTCATATTTACTAAATCTGAAACTGTCAAGAAAATCTTTAGCCAATAACTTTTAAAGTTTACTTAACTGACCACCAAGTAGCACAATAATATACAGAAGACATGAATTAACATCCTGATGCTGACAAATCTATTGATTGGAGGCATCTGAATGACTCAGTAGATAGAGAGCTGGACCAAAAGGGAGGAAGACCTGAGTTTGAATCCAGCCTCTGACACTTAGATGTGAGACTGAGGGCAAGTTACTTAGGTTGGTTTCACTTCCTTTTTTTTTTTTTGCTTTTTGGAGGGCAATTGGGGTTAACTGACTTGCCCAAGGTCACACAGCTAGTTTTTGTGTTAAGTGTCTGAGGCTGGATTTGAACTCAGGTCCCTTGACTCCAGGGCCAGTGCTCCATTCACTGTGCCACCTAACTACCCCTGTTTCACTTCCTTTCTCTGCTTAAACAAGTTAATAACTTTACCTACTTCCTAGGGTTATTTCAAGGATAAATGAGATCATATTTATAAAATACTTTCTAAACTAACAACGCTATGGAAATGCTAGGCGTAAATATTATTATCATTATTACTGGCTCCTTCCACTTAAACCATTCTATGAAGATTCGTTTGGAATGAGAAAACCTTTTCTCATTAAATAGGTCAAGTGTTTGCCCAGTTTTACAACTTCAAATTCTTTCCACAAATGAAAAGATCAATGGTAGATTGCACATTCAAAAGTGGTTAACTGAAAACGTGTTTGCAAATGAAAGTGAGGGTTCTAGGCTCTATCAAACGATATGTGTGCTTACATTTCTCTAGGGTTTCATTTCAATGGAATGAAAGGAGCAAATTATAATTGATTAGAAACTTCATTGTGAAAGAATTGTTACATTTCATAGGATATTAACTGTATGTGCATGTTTACTACCCTGCATTTCAAGTTTCATTTATTCTCTTCTATGTATAGTTTGAGCAATGGTATGGAGTTGTGAATAAAAGACTGGCATTGGAAAAGAGGAAAACTTTGGTTCGAGACTATAAGTTACAGGCAAATAAGCTATTTGCATTGATACAGGGAGTTTTCACACCGGTACTTGAATGAAATCACATAGATTCAGAGAACAGTCAATCAATCAATCAACAAATGTTTATTCAGTGCCTGCTATGAAGTCACACACTGGATTAAGAGGTAAGGATGCAAAGACAAAATTTAAAAGTCCCTGATCTCAAATAATTTACATGTCAGATAAAATAGATGATAGAGAAGATAGATGGATAGAGGGATGGATCAATAGACAGAGGTAAATGTCACACAACTATTACTTTAGGGAATGACATCTCATACTATTTCTTTAGGGAAAATTGGATAGCATTGGAACTCAATCGTTTATGAATCAGATCTCATTTTGCTACTCTTTAGCTACTGAAATAAACAATCTCATGACAAAAAGCAGTTTTATGTTTTTCAAAGCCTGGGCATAATAAAATTAACATATTTTATATTAGTCATATATGCAATGATGCAGAAAAAGAAATTCCGTCACTCCAAGGAGCAGATCTGAAATATCTTTAGCATAGAGCAAAGGAAATTCAAACCGATTAAACTTCTCAAAGGTTTATTTACAAGTGTTATTTTTCTTTTGGGTGTTTGTGCATTGGGAGAAAAAAACATAAAATAAATCTTTGAACTTTTTTATCATCACTAAGTAATTCAGGAGTAATAGATTCTCATTCTAGGAAAGGGCTCTTAAAGATTAAATAATACATGGTTGTTGGAAGAATGAACAAGGATCATAAGTAGCACATGTAATCATAACCTTTAAATGGTCATGGACATAACCAAAGATGATTTCACAGATGGTGTAGTTGTTAAAGTATAGATCCTGTTTTTAAGGCTGATGACTTTGAAATAATGCAGAAAGAGAAAGACACAGATTATTAATTGTACATTTGTCTTCACAGCCTCAATGTGAAATATCCCCAAATTCTCTTTTGACCTCAATTCTGTAAATTACATGAGTGACCAAAAATTCCCTTCCCTGCAACTATTTGGAAGCCACAAGATATTTGCACAAATAGGTTTCTGTACTCTACTCCAATGAGAATGCTCATTTTTAAAGAGTGGATCTCATAGTTCTCTGGTAAGGTTCTTGCTGAGACTATGTCTTTTAAGGTGATTCCATCGGGGATCATAATTTTTAAGTTTTCCATCATAAAAACTGAAGACTCAGAATAACAATCTTTAATAGTTTCCAATCACCATGCAATTCTTCCTCCTACCCCAGAGCAGATGGTTTTTCCCCCCATTACTTCAAATCCTTTTTTTCCCCCCTAATAGCCCCAGGATGTAAAGTTAAAAGGGATTAAGTTATTCGAAATATTTCAACAAATATCCAGCATGGTGGCAATGACTTATTGGCCAAATATTTCCACATTTTCCCTTCAATGACAGCTGGAAATGACCTTCATAGAAATGTGATGACCTGAGTGTATCCTCAGGTACCTTCAACAAAGCTTAATATAAGATTCCATTCCATACATATGGTAAATGAAAGGGAAACACAAACAAATCTCAAAAAAAAAATCCAAACCTTCCTTCAAGCCTTTGACAAGCTTCATTTCTTTATTTTGCCTGCTAGAAATTTTCTAAGCTACAGGAGAAAATTGATTGTTTAAACAATATTATTTAACAATCTCCCTTTAATTGACATTTTATAGTTGTTGGGCTCATCCAATTACATTAGCCTTTAAACGGCCAGCTTACTTCCATAATTTTTAATAAAATGACCATTTTACAAGGTTTAACTTGCTAAATAAGGGTATAAATTTCAATAAAGCAATTAGCACATTTACATAATTTGATATTGTTGTTTTAATTGAACACAAGAGCTTTAAAATCAGTTACACAGGAGAGTGGTGTTCTATTCACATGTTTAAAAAACCAACTTTAACTCAGTGACAAAATTTTATGAATGGTACCTCAATACATTTTTAGATCTAGGCAAAGTGAGAATAGAATAAATGTTTAAGCTTCAGTGTTAAACTTCTTCAATGTTTTAAACTCAGGTGACGTGAAGTAGCATTAAGGGAAAGGGATCTAGGAAAGGTCATTTGTATGACAGTGGGAAGCACCACTGAACTTACCTCTAATTGGAATATACTGCATACACTTTTGAAATGGTTTCTCCACCTTGGGCAGAGGGGAATGGAGAGCATCAGTAAGGCTTACTTCTGGATATTCAAAAAGTCATAGGAGAATTTTTTTAAAGCCATTAATAGATCACTCTTAGCCCTGAAGAAGAAAGGAGGAAATGAACCACTCTCCTTTTCCTGGAGACATGAGAAGCAATGCTGCATATACTGTAAGACTTTGCATACTGGTTACATGAAGCTGTTTGTTATAAGGGGAATTTCACTTGATATATCTGGAAATTGCATGTAAAAGCAAGAGGCAATGATGATAAGACTTTTGAAGATGCTACTGACAAATATATTTAAACATTTGCTTAAATGCCTTTTTTATTTTAGAAATATTTATACATTTTAAGATGGACATGACTATATTCCCTTCCCATCTATTAACAAGTTATGGTTGGTTTGTCGGCTGGGACTTGATTTTACGCGTAACACTTAATTTTCCCCCTGTATCTTAAGATAATGAGTGTTCTCAGCATACAAAAGGGATGAGAAGCTACTTGGGTTTCCATTCATATTCTCATCAAGATTGAGCTTATTTATTCTTATTGTGAGTCTGTTCAGACCAAAGATGATATTTTGGAGAAAAGAATCTGGAACACACTCCTTTAAACAGGTTCCCCTCCCCTTCTTGTTTAAAATCAAAGGAGCCTAAAGTTAGAGTAGAACCAGGGTGGGCTTTAATATAAATAAGACTGAGAAAAAAAGTGAAGTTCACAAAATTTGTCTTAGGCACTTTGAGACTCCTTACTCTTTTTGTAGCTTTTGTAGTATATAGGTTTGGAGGCTTTTTGGTTGAATGTAAAAAAAAAAAGAAAGAAAAGGAGAGTAATTCACTCCTTCTTTAGCCTTTACCTCTGAAATGTAGGTGTTATCAGTTAGGTCCAAACATTCCATTTCTCCTCTCACTGGATATGACCTACTCTGTAATCATCATTGTGGACTCTACCTCTTAACAGAAATATTTTTCAGTGTATGGAGAGAGGGGAAGGAAATAAATGAAAGGGCCAGAGTGACTCAACAGCCTAGCCTCCTCCCAGACAGCAATGGCCACTGACTTGCTTTTACTGAAGGGTAAAAAGATACTGGAACCTGTTTTACCCATTTGGGGGTTTCTCAAAATGGATAAATCAATATCAATAAAATTCTTTGTCTTTTAAACTAGAAGCTCTCATCCAGAAGACAAACTTGGCCCTTTGGACTAAGGGTTCAAGCCTCTGTCTTTTTTATGTATATCTAGACATGTAACATATTAGTCACTGCCCTCTTTTCTTTCTGCCTTTCCAGCTAAAGATAATGAAGTATACAACCAGAAAGTTAGGATTGATCCTTTATCTAAATCAGATGAGGTACTAATTAAATCAGAAAGTGTAAACAACTATAAAGAACTGAGGGGAAAAAGTGGACCAGGAACTCACTCTCCTAGTTTAAGGGAGGAGGAAGGGAAAACATCACTCTTTCCTGTCTCAGCAGAATTAGTCAGCCCCAGTGTCCCTCATCATCATTCTAGGTGGTGTTGCAATTGTTTAGCTTCCTATCTTGGATACTGGCATCAAGGGCAACACTCCCTTTGTTTTTTTTTTCTTTTACCAAACTGAAGGTAAAAAATCTTTGAACTGCCAACTGCTATTGCATCACGCTTGATTAAAATAGTTACCAATGTACCATGCCTAACCCTCTTAAGATCCTGGCAAACCAAGAAGTTCCATTCCAACCTGTAGAACTTTATTTTCCAGCAGTGATCTCCACATCAGCAAGAATCAATCAGTTAACAGTTTATCCTTCTCTGTTCCTTCCGTGTTTTTGACACTAGAGAGCCAAAGGATTCTGTGCTTCTTATCCCATTGATATTTCTGCCCTCCCATCTAAGTTTCCAACACCTTAGATTACTCTCTTTCAACCTATCAAAACTTTAAAAAACCTATTTTTTTAACCTATCTATGATATTCTATATACTAAAGTAAACTTAGAAACGTAAGTAAAAACATCAACAAAAAAAACCTGCTTAAAGCATACTTTTCCCAGAGGCATCCTGCATTTTAATCAGGACCTCAAGCTAAAGGTCTAAAGTCAAATTTCAACTGGGTAAATGGTAGCAGGGCCTGGCTATGCCCATGAAACCACATCACAATCACAAGAGACTATTGTTTACTCTGCCGCATAGGAAACTAGCTTTGAGTTCTTTCCCTTTCTTCTCTTGAGTTCTTTCCCTTTCTTCTCTTCGCAGGATAATAATGTGCCCTCTCAAGTTGCACATGCATCTTCTGTAAGAGAAGAAATGCTCCAGTTCCGGAAGAGGAAGATAACATACTCTCTAGAGTGTATTAACACATACTGTCTGGAGCAGGAATGGGAATTCTTGCTCCAGACATATGCCCATAGGTCAAAGAATCAACCTGAATGTAGCTAAACACAGAGCTAAATTGGAGGAGCTGTAAGCTTCTCCACCCCAGCTGATATATTACAGAAATATTGTAAAGTAATCTTTGATTTAGGTTGGACATAGAAAATGCCTATGGGAACCAAAATAGGATATTTAAATAGCTATGTCAGGAAATTAATGGATTCATTATTGATTCTGTAAGCTATATTTTTGAAGGAGTTGAAAGTTTCATTTTGGTAACCATTTAAATTTTAAAACACAAGTTTTGCATTTGCACTGCTGGGATTTCTCCAATAAAACATATTTATTAACCTATCACGAAGACTTATTCTTTCAATTAATTACTAACAATAGAAATTCAAAGCAATCAATTCTTACAGGATAAAATTGAAAGCTAGGGGAGTTCAGGACTTGTGGAATTATCTGTGGTCATTAGCAAGCCAATGGAAAGAACTCCACAGAGTTTTCTTCCATTTCTGTTGAGGTTACCATAGTCTGGAAGCATTTTTAGTGGTGTTTTTTTTTCTTCTCAATTGACCCTGTCTGTGGCTACACTGAGACAATCGAATCGGTTGTTTCCATTGCCAGGTCCTGTGAATAAGTGGTGAGTCAGACCTGCTGAATCTTTCATCTGTCTCTGATTCAAATGTACCTGCATAAACTGAACCCCACCTATAATTTTATTCCATAGCACACCTAACTCATCTGGATAAAGATTGGGATGACAGAAGAGATTGAAAATACATGGCACAGTTCCAAAAGAGTGCTCTATTTTTCCGAAAGACTTCTTTCATTAAACAAGCACCTGTGTACCTGCTATGTGTAAGGCACTCCCTAGGTGTACAAAGACAAAAACAAAATAATCCTTGTCCTCAAGAAGTTTATATTCAACTGCGGGTACAGAGCATTTACATAGATAAATCTATGCCAAATAAATACATCATAAATATGAAATAACTAGGGAGAGAGCATAAACAACTTGGAAGTCAGAAAAGGATTCATAGAGGAAGAGATTCTCTTTTGTGTTATGGATCCTGATGGCAGTCTGGTGAAACTTAGCAGCCCTTCTAAAATAATGTTTTTAAATACATAAAATCAATTACATTGAAATTTTTATCAAATATTTTTAAAAGACCAACTTTATGGACCCCAGTTTTAAGTCACCTTAATTCAAACTATCTCCTAAAATAATCATCAACCCTAGAAAACCTACTTCATAAAGTTGTTATGAGGGTAAAATAAAATAAGGTACATAAAGGGCTTGTAATTTTTTTCCTTTTTGCTTTTTGGAGGGGGGAAAGTAGGGTAGTTGGGGTTAAGTGACTTGCCCAAGGTCACATGGCTAGTAAGTGTTAAGTGTCTGAGGCAGGATTTGAGTCCTCCTGACTCCAGGGCTGGTGCTCTACTCACTGTGCCACCTAGCCGCCCCAAGGGCTTGTAATTTTAAAGCACCGTAGAAAATGTCACTTATCCCAGTATACATCCCGATAAAATAAAGCTCTGCAAGAAGCAAACAACAAAAATTAATTAAAGTCTTACTCTATGCCAGGCACTGTGCTAAGTGCTAGGGATGCAAAGAAAGGAAAAAAAACGCAGTCCCTGTCCTCAAGGAGTTTCCATTCTTATGGGAAGGTAACAAACCCTGCCATCAAATGCATACGACCCAAGCAGAATAAGAGGGAGATAATCTCGTGGGAGCAAACCAGCACCAGGAGGGATCAGGAAAAGCCTCTTGCAGAAAGTGGCATTTGAATCGATCATTAAAGTTATCCAGGAAGCAGAGGAGAGGATGGAGAGCATTCCAGACATCAGGAATAGCCAGGGCAAAAGATGAAAAAGCATGAAGTCTGCAGATACCATGCTGTGTGCAAAGAACAAGAAGGCCAGAGCATGTAAAAAGGAAGGCAGTAGATGAGGTTAGAAAAGCAGAACAAGGGACGGGTCATTAAGGCTTTTTTAAATCAAATTTTCATAAACCAGATAACGTTTTTCACTGCCTCACACTCTAATTTCAGTCTCATTTTTATTACCTATGAACATAGAAACCCAGGACAGGTAGGTGGTGCAGTTGTTTGAATTCTAGGCCTGGAGTCAAGACGATCTGAATTCAAATGTGATTTCAGACAGTTTTGTGACCCGGGGCAAATCACTTAATCCTGTTTGCCTCGGTTTCTTCATCTGTAAAATGATCTGGAGAAAGAAATGGCAAACCACTACAGTTTCCTTTCTGAGACCACCCCAAATGGGGTCAAGAAGAGTGGACATGATGGAAAAACGACTAAGCAACAATGCAAACACAGGATCATACTTTGGGATTGGAAAAGGGACTTTAGTGAATCTAGTCCAAACCATTCCTTTCACAGAGGAGAAAAAATGAGTAAGATTTCGGATTAGTCCAAACTCATTAAGCTCGTCACTTCTCTAACTCCTAAATCCATTGCTTCTTTGCTTCTTTTTCTTCCCTCCTTCTCTCTTCTCCCCACCCTAAATACATAACGATAGAAGCACCTACACGTGCTGGGGAGCTGCCCTGGCCTTCCCTAAATGCCACTTCGTAAGTTTGTAGATGAGTTTGAGAAGTTTGGGGATACATCAGTCTTTGATTTCTGCTGCTGCAGTTAAGAGGCAGGAAGAAAAAGTTCTCCAACATTAAAATGTTTCAAGTGCCCTAATAATGGGAAAAAAAAAACTTGGCAACATAGTTATAATTACTGCACCTGCTTAAATTAGATATAAAGAAACAAATCCTCATGTGTATTTAATGACAGTCACGGTGATTACTCAGTTAAACTCCTTCAGGGATAAAGAAATCTAATACTATTATTTTAGCTCCAAAGAAGGCTATTTTGCTTGGCTGTAGTATCATATTATCACTAATGACAATCTGCCTCACCCCTCCCCTGTGCAGAGTGGGAAACACAACTTTGTGAAAATATTAGAAAAGTTGGGGCAGCTAGGAGGCGCAGTGAATAGAGCACTGGACCTGGAGTCAGGAGGACCTGAGTTCAAATTTAGCTTCAGAAACTTAACACAAAAACTAGCCGTGTGATCTTGGGCAAGTCACTTAACCCCAACTGCCCTCCAAAAAAGCAAAAAAAAAAAATTAGAAAAGAGCTTTAAATTAAAATAGGAACAATGTTGGAATTACATTCTAAAGTGTGTGTGGGGGGTGTGGGGGGATGTTGTTGGAGAGCAGATGTCTTTTTTTGTTTTCAGCCCAGACCTATGGTTTCTTTCTAAACAGAATTCCCAGTATGGAAACTCCATCCGCTGGACAGATTGGCACTGTAACTGAAATTTAGAGTATGATTATTGCCTTTGCACTGTTGTGACTTGTCCACGATCACAGAGTAATTAGGTTTTAGAGCCAGGATTTGAACCCAGGTTGTGCTGGATCCAAGGTCAAGGTCTCTAAGTGCTAACTCAGGCTGTCTCTCACATCCCAAGTTAGTGTTTTCAATACTTTTATATCCATCCTCACTTTCCTTTCCTATACCCTTCACTATATGATCAACAGGGTCCCAGAGAATCTCCCCGATGATTCCTTTAAAGGAAAAATAAGATGGCAAAAGAAACACCTATGTCTGCCACATTCCTCCCTTCATGGTAGATAGCCTGGTTTAATATGCTTGAAAAGTGGTTTGTCTCCAGTCATACTGATGGGCACACTGATGGGGTTCAAATGATCCCTTTAACAAAATATTAAGAGCTAATCATGCAGTGAACCATAGCCACATGCTTGCTGACACCAGTAATTGTCTGCTTGTAAGAATCAGTGCCTGAGGGAAGGTAGAAATTACACAGCTGAGCTTTGCTGAAAGACACACACATCGTGGTATGACACGTGGGAATTTAGTGATAGAAGGTGAAAGAGGAGACATTCCGACCCACGCTGCACTGACGTCTACTGTCAATCACTGTCTTATGATATTGACCTCAATGACCAACTTTGTAAGTTTGGTTACCTTGACCTTAGGAGGGAGGGAGCATGGTGTGGTTCCTGGAAAGAACACAGAGCCATTCTACACTTACTAGACTTGGACTGAAGGTGAGTCACAACTGTTTTGAGCTTCACTTTCCTCATCTCTAAAACAAGGATAATATTTTCCCTACGAATTTCAGAGAGTTGGAGTGAATAAAGCGTTTTGTAAGTTACAATATCCAGAACAGGAAAGAAAAAGAAGAAAAGGGTTCTTAATACTCAATTAAATTGACTTCATAGCCAAAAGGATAACAATGGATCAATTTTATCAACAACTGAACTGTTTTGGATTTATCTCACATCACATCAAGGAAGGAAAGAGTTTTTAGTCTCTTTATCTGATGCAAAATCAAAAGACAAAAAAAATTTCTTAATTTCTTACCTTATGGTTTTCTAGCCAATCAATAAGCATTTTATTAAGCGCCTACTTCATGGGCTCAGCACTGCTTTAAGTGATGGGACTGTGAAGAACAAAACAGTCCCTACCCACAAAGAGCTTATATTTTCAGGTACCATATTCTCCAAATCTGCTAAATAAATGCCAGTCATAACCCCCGAAAAAGAAATATTTTATATCTATCAGAAGCTTTAATTTAACCTTAAACCATCACAGTAACATTAACCCAAGGCAAATGAAATGGTCTTCAAAATGAACATATATAAATATTTGAAATATTAAGCTAAGTATGCCCTCTTCTCCTTTCCTTTGAAACCCCTAGCCTTCATCCAAAGTTCTAAACTATGAACTAATGCAAAGGAATGTTCACATATTTCTGGGAAACTGGGTTCACATTTTCTGGTCACTTAGGTAATATACCGAGGGAGTCATTTAATAACAATTTCCTCGTGGTTTGAAACCATTAGTGCAACTTCTGAAATTGCCCAAATTATTCCTAGGGAACAGCTTGATCCCAGGAGAATCTAGTTCAAACCCTTCTTAACTTTTCTGCAAATAAAAATGGATTTGGTTATAGCAAGTGGGCTAATGAATGATTGATGGGCATAAGGTCAGAGGGCTATTAAAGTCCTTAAAATTATGGTAGATATGGTTTTTAAAATTAAAATCAAGTGCTTGGGCAAAGGTACAGGGGTTTATTATATTAAATATAAATGCTTATTTTCTAATACCTTTTACTCCATAATAATCCCTATCTCCTGCATGGCAAATTCTATAATCCCCCTCCTGTACAGAGTTTATTCCAGACCACCTTTGGAATAAAGAATGTTGTATCCAAGGGACTGAGGGTGGATACTAGGGGCCTAACTACAATCAGTAAATAATAATAGCCCACCTCCTTTTTATTTTTTTTTGTTCAAAAGATCAAATGTCAGCCAGATACTTATGTTTGAATTATGGGTTCTCATTGAGAAAGGGAATAAACATTACTCTCTATTTTTCAAATATTCTTTTTGAGAAAAAAGCAGATGAATAAAAATCTGTCACAAAATAATCAAGAGAACACTTACTATAACTGCCCACTGAAACACTAAATGAATAAGAAAAATAAATCATCATCATCATCACCACCACCACCAAAAGCTTAAGTAGTAATATAAATGATAAACTCACATGTTGTCATTTCTAATGGTTTACTCTCACCCACATACTTTTGTGAGCAAGAATATACTATTTTCTTCCATCCATTATGTCCACCATTTCTGTGAGGATTCCCTTATTCATTTTTGGTTTGTCATCTAACAAGTGTTGGATTTTGGGTCAGGAAGACATATGTTCAAATCCTGCCTCAATTCTTACTAGCTGTGAGTGCCTCAGTTTTCTCAACCGTGCCAATAAGGGGATTCGGTTTGATAACCCCTGAGGACCCTTCCAGCTCTATGATGCTACGATATTAGATTTTTATACCTTCCAATCATTTTGCTTTTTTCCCTTCCCCATCGTTGTCACTGGGGCTGGCTTGGAGGAGCAACTGATGATATTACTTTATAATTGTGTCAAGTTCTAAAATAAAAGAATAAAAACAAAACCAAATATTCTGGATGATGCATTAAGCTGAAATCCTATTATGCCTTAAGACTAAATTTAGTACTTTAGGGATCTTTAAGTTCATTTGGCATAGTCCAGTTCTAATTCCTTGTCGCCGTTCTCTACCTTTCTTTTCAAATTTGGTAAACCATACCTGCCATGAATTTTAAATAATGATGACCAGGTGACCCTTGGTGCTTGAAGGTTTTAACAACAGAACACAAGTGTGAGTAGGCTGTACCAAACTGGAAAGGCTTTGAGTAATGGACATTGTGATGGATGGCATGCTGGCCCCTCACAGATCAACTTTACTAAATTTAGGAAGACTCATGACCAAAACATGCTCACACAGTGATAATTTTTTAAGCTTCTCATTGTAAAAGACCCTTGGTCCACTGGGCTCCTGGACACCCAACTCCCATGGTTCCAAGTAACAAGTAGGCTGGAAGGCACCAAGGCAAGTAACCACACCTCATTTACAATCCCCTGAGTCATTCTTTGTCTCTACCTGAAGAATTCCAAAATGAGGTATGAATCAAGAGTCCTCTTGCCAGGCAGTGCTGGAGCCCAGGTCACAAGACCCTGCTACTTCCCAATCTAGAGATATTTCTAATAACATATTTTGATTACAACCTGTTCTCCTTTCGTGTGCCTTTCTTTCTCTCCTGTTTCTAATGGTTCTTGAGTCTACACTTACAATCCTATGTCAGGAAACCATGCCTAAAGCCATCAACTACATGAAGGGAGACTTCTAGGCAGGCATGCTAATTTTTCAAGGCAGTCGTAGAGAAAATAGAGATCAAGGCCTGGGATGGCACTGCTCATTGGGACTGAAAGCCAGGGATACCTGAACTTTCTACTGGTCACCAGATCTGGGACTGGAGGGCTTCCCACTTCCAGCCTGATGTTCCCCACTGACAATATAAATAGCAAAGGACACAACACTCATGAAAATCACCTACCGAGGTGGAGAACAGTGAGAGGAGAGGGAACTGGGCACTGCCAAATGAAGTTCAGTATCTCTAAAATACTAAGCCAAGGTGTTTTAAGCTAACAGGATGGATAAAATATGTGTAAGATAAGAACCCACTGCAATCATATGACATTTTTATTTAGTCCTTCCCTTTTCCACATCAAAGGGCCCGAAAAGTCAGTTCTGTGTGACTTCCTGGAGTGGATGGGGAATGGGCTCACATGCTGGAGTCCCAAGCTAGCAGTCCACAGCTCTGCAGATCCACATATCCCAGCAGGTCCAGGGAGACAGGCCTGGGGCTGCTACATGACTTCAGGAACTGTTCCACAAACACAGGAACAGCTTCTGTTTCTGCTTCCTCCCCTGTCCTCCTCGCAAAAAGAAGGGTTGTTAGGATGAGAATGCTTGATCATCAACTCTAGGGGAGTTAAGAGCAGGGAGGAAGAAGGGTGAATTATTCTCTAACAAAATACACCATTAGATGGGGCGGCTAAGTGGTGCAGTGAGTAGAGCACTGGCTCTGGAGTCAGGAGGACCTGAGTTCAAATTCGGCCTCAGACACTTGACCCTTACTAGCTGTGTGACCTTGGGCAAGTCACTTAACCCCAACTGCCCTGGCTTCCATTTTCCAAAGAGAAAAAAACAAGGAAAAACAAAAAAACCCACACTATTAGTGTTCTCCTGAGTAAGAAGCAGACAACTAAGATTATAAAATTTGTGGCCCTTCAAGGAGCTGGGAATAGATCTTTGTAGTGTAACCACCACATGAATAACCATTTTTTTTAAAAGAGAGGTGAGTCGAAAAATCATGGCGACAGGAAATTTAATAAAATCCATAGCTGAGTTTCGTTTTTTATTTAATTTTTTGTTCACTTGTGTTTGACTCTTTGTTGATGATACTAGAGTGGTTTGCCATTTCCTTCTCTACTTCATTTTACAGATGAGGAACCTGAGGCAAACAGGGGTAAGTGACTTGGCCAGGGTCACACAGATAGTAAGTGTCTGAGCCCAGATTTGAACTCAGAAGATGAGTCTTCCTGATTCCAAGCCCAGTGCTCTATCCACTGTGCTACCTAACTTCTGCCTATTAATACAACCCCCCCCAAAAAATCAGGAGGGGGGAGAACAAAGTATTTATTAAGTGTCTACTATATGCCAGGCACTGTGCAAAGCACTTTATAAGTATTATCTCATTTGATCACCACAGCAGCCCTGCTAGGTAGGTGCTGTACCACCTAGCTGCCTAGAAATTACCCATGATTACTGCTATTCAAAGAAAACTCCCGCTTAGTAAGGAACAGCTATTGATCTGATGGCACTTGTAAATCACAAGTATTATTTATATGAATGGTAAGAATTAAGTGAGGCAGCCTTGGAGTCAGCAAAACCTGGATTCAAGTCTCCCCTCCAGCACATACTGGTTATGTGACCTGGGCAAGTCCCATAATCTGACAGCACCCTGGGCAACTCTTTACAACTATAAATCCTAGAACAATGGCTGATTATCTACATTCATAGAGGGTGTTTCCTCTGGATGAAGTTTCCTATATCAATAAAATCATGTCAAGACACCATCACCACCCTCCCCAAAAGTAGGGTATAAACAGAAGGAAGTTTGAACACCACTAAGGTATTATTTCAAGACAATTAAAACCACTTCCAGTATTTTCCTGAACCATGACACCAGAGAGATTGAACCTGAGTGGGACAAATATATAGTTATAGCAAGTACACTCCTCAGACCAAGTGTGAGTGGTCAAATCAAGGCAAGAAGGAAGCTGATCTGACTGATGATGCCTCTTTTGTGATGCTGTACCATATTAATTAGTGATGGGAAATATACTGAGACTAAAATGATGGGACTAAAAAAAAGAATAAAGGCTTCATGGAAATCATGATCATCTAGGCCTACAGGTACTCCCAGAACCAGAAAAGAGACCGCAGCAGTTCTCTTCCTTTCTCCCTTCATCTCTCCCTGTTACATACACAGAAAGGTAACATCCTCCCTCAGAAGGCCGTGTTTACACAGTTCTTAAACACTGCTGCTTAATAACTGCTCTGGCTGCCAAGATTTGCAAAAAGTGAAGTCTTATATTTTATTTTTGGCAATTTCACTGGAAGCCATTCAACTCATTTTATTTATTAAAAACATAAATAAAATGGAAGAAAAAAAAATCTTAAGATTCCAGGCTTGGGCTCATTCTACATTCTAACACTGGTCTTCTTAGCCAAAGGCCATAATCTTGAAGTTATGTAAATATTAACAGTAAAAGCTTATGAGTAAAACTGCCACTAATTCCAACTGACATTAACCCATTGCAGATGAAAACTTAATTTTTGATAATAAACCCTTAGATCAAAGGCTGAGGGTGGGAGGCACATCTCCTCCTGAAAAAAAAAAAGGCATCAGTGTTCCCAAAGCTGGGTGGTTTCTAAGATGAAATGATAAAGAAGACAGACAAGCAGATTGCAAAAGAATGCTAAGGAGAACACTGGGATCTTTCAAAATACAGTTTTCTATTGCTCATTCCTTCCCATGCAGCTTTCTGACAAGACACATTTGTTTCCACTACCAATAGACCTACCACTTCTGCTTGTTCATGATATATGAATGAAAGACAGAACTCCAGAAGAATGAACTGAGTTTCATTCTCTGGGGGGAATGTGCTAAAGCCAGAGATGAAACTTTCATTTTCCTTTCTGGAATGCTGCAGCATCCCAACACCAGCTATTTGCATGACCCTGACCCTCACTCTTCTCAAGATCTCCATGTTTTGGAGATGGAAGGAATCTTAGGGGTCTCACACAACACTGTTATTGTAAAAATAGGCAAACTGAAACAGTTTGATATGGGAGGAAAAGTACCAGTGCTCGAGTAAGGGGGCCTGGGCTGAAAGTCTGCCTCTGAAAAGGGACCTTCAGTTAGTCACTTAAACTTCTTGGGCCTTGGGATCCTCATCTGCAAAAGAAAGGGGTGGGACTAGCCGTTCTCCCAGATACCATCTGGTTCTATAACTATGATCTTATGAGGCTCTGGTAAACAGCAGAGTCTGGATTATTACCCAGGTCCCCTAACTTCATATACAAAGCTCTTTCTACTATACCAGAAAGGTCCTACATATTCGTGGGGGTTTTTAATAAAGTCAATTAAAAACTAATTTTCTTTCAGAAGGTTTGGAAATCTTTGGACACCTTTTGGAGTGGCTCCAAATACCTCATGTCTCCCCCAAGACAGCCGAGGGATCACACTGTTACACATCTGACCAAGGCTAACGACATAGTTTTCTGTATTTAGAACATGAAAGTGCTCAGAATTTTCCCTGGGGAAGGTATAAGGATGAGGACCATTCCTGGAAGTGGTAAAGTTCTAGTCACCAGGTACAAATGACAAGGTCTGTTCATCCTCTACCCAATCGATGCCCATATTTATAAGGATCAATTTAGGTCCAAATGAAGATCAAGGGTAACCTTCGAGAGCTCTTAGACCATGACCTTCAGCAAGTCCTTTGCTTCTTTTCCCCTCAGTTTCCTCAGCTGTATAATGGGTATGATTCTACTTGTGTTACTTAATTTCACAGGACAGTTAAGAGATCATATGAAATAATATATATATAAAACACTACAAACTTTAAAGTGCTATACAAATGTTTGCTATTATTAACCATACCTATCTAAATATGAGTTACTATGTGGAAGAGGAGAGAAAACTTTTGCTCAAGAAAGGGTTAGGGGAAATTCTTTAAAAAGGCTATAAGGTGATAAGACAACAAAGGGCTGTAACTTGAGAACTGAAAGGAACTTCTAAGGCCATCAGGTTCAGCCTCTTCACTTCAAAGGTAGGGAAACCGAGGCCTATAGAAGTTAAATAACTTGTCCAGGATCAAATATCTAGTAAATATCTAAGGTAGGATTTGAACTCAGGATTTCCTGACTCTATGTCTGCTGTCCATTATGCTGTGTAGCTGACTGTTCTTCTCACTACCTTTAGAGAACCCTCCGACTGCCTCAGCTCTGATGCATTCCAAGGCTCCAGGAGTGGATTTAACACAATATCTCCACCAGGAGGTATGTCTGGGAAACCAAATCCTGTTTTAACAAAACTATCACACAAATCTCATTCTGCTGGGAAAAAACGGTACAATTCTTGGTAAGTCTGGTAATTCCAACAACCTAGGCCCACAAGGTAGAGATGCAGAGAACTAGCCTCTGAATTAGACATACTGACTGTGTGACCCTGGGCTCCTTACTGAGATAATTACAGAGCAGGTGTTTATCTGCATTGTAGAGGAAGTTCCTCACTTGGAGTTCCCACACTGAAGAAATCCCATGTAAGGAAAAAAAACAAATTTTTTTTTTAAGTCAGTACAAAGGAATTTCAGTACAGAAACCCAGTTGAAGTTCACAGGAAATGTGTCTGAGCTAAAGGCATGTCTCAAAACAGATTTTCTTTTTCCCCCACTCTGTTTAACTCACCTATAGAACCTAGTGCTAGTACTGGTTTGGTTTGGATATAGAGATTACACTGACAGGCCTGTACCTGCTCTGCTCCCTTTCTGCTGTGGAATATTCCCCTAAGAAGCTCTCTGAAGAGAAAAAGGCGCCAGGTTCAGGCAGCCTAAGGGGGCTGGACCCTCACAGCCCTCTAAGTCAAAGGAGCATTGGAATGATGGCCAAGGATGAGATTCCTCTTTGAACTTAAGCCATGAGATTGGATCCGCCACTGCCACCACCATCTTTCCCACAAGGAATCAGAAGTAAGGTCAGGGTGGCATTCTCTGAAGTCTGAGATAGACTGTGGACACGCCTTTTCAATATGTTATACAAGAAGCAATGTAGTTTTCAAAGAAGAGATACTATCTCTACTGACTGAGGAAGCCACACCCCAACTCATGCTGCCTCTTGTACCCCGAGAAGCAGCAGCAACCAAATCTGCATCCTCTAATGTAAAAATAACTGCTGAGGGGAGCAAAGGAGACTCCGGGTTTCGTTTAATTTCTCCATAATCATTGCTAGAAAGCATCTGTTGGTTCTTACCTCATACTAAATCCACAGTGGCAGAAGAATGTGCTTGCTGGGCTATGAATGCAATTTCCCCTGTGCATCACAACAAAAAGTGCCCAAGTCAGAACGGCAAGGTCAAGGTCGCATCCACTCCTTTGGAGCTGAGATTCATTGACTAGTCCTTTTATGTGTTCGAGGAGGTTATTACAACTTTCTGAGGGGGTGGACAAGATTGTTCAGTGAACTGATAATGATGTCCAGTTCAGGTCAACAGAAATGGAGGTTCATAGCAGCAAGTGATTATTTTGTGACCCATGTGAAATATGGTACCAGAGGCAACATGATCAAAAGGCATTGGTGGTGTAGTTTAGATAGAGTGCTGAACCCTGTGTCAGGACAGATCAGGATCCTAATCCTGTCTCTGACCTCTTTACCAACTGTAATGGTAATGGTAGTTTGAAGATCTTCCCTTCCCCTTAATAAGTCTAAGGGAATTTAAAGACCTTCCCTGCTTTGAAAATAAACTGTGCCCCCTAATAGGCTGAATGTAATCACAAGGATCTTGTGGTAGGAGGAGTTTGCTGAAGGGTAGAGCAGAGCCCACAGGAAGCTGGGAGTCAGAGCTAGCTAGACTGGGAGAAGGAAAGCATGGGTCCCAAGGAGTCAGTCAGGCTTGTGAGTAAAAGTATTGGTTTGTGAGAAGGCTAAAGGATGGTGTGACTCTCTGTGCTGTTATAGTTTATTAACTTCTTTGTTACTCTAATGGAATCAGTTTACTGGTTTGGGGATTTGGTTTTCTGGTGTCTAAATGTTTTGCTTTTGTTTTTCATATGAAGAGTCTGTTATATTTTGTGATTGAGCACCATGCAGGTATATTTATAGTGATTGTGGGCACTGTGAATACTGCATTGGCACTACACCAACTAGGTGTCCATGTCTGAATAAATTATCCTCTCTGAGACTTAATTTCCTCATATATAAAAATCAATCAACAAGCATTTATTAATCATCTACTTTGTACTAGTCACTGACCTGGGGATAAAAGGACTGATGTAAAATAGTTCCTGCCCTGAAGGAATTTACTTTCTATTGAGGGAAACAAATGTGTATTTAAATATAGTGGAGGCCAACCCAAAAAGCACGGATATACAGAACCTGACCCCTTCTGATAGACAACATGCCAAAGGACCACATGTCAGATAATTAGCAAATTAACCAGGAAAGGCTGTTTCCTCAGAAAACTGTATAAAGAGGAGAGGAGGTAAGTTCACCCTATAAAGGGGTTCCTAGAAAGTCTGAGGGAAAACTATGTAAGTCTCAAGTAGGCCCACTCTCAAAATTAAGGAGCTCATCTCTTCAGTTCCTTATCTAGCCAGTCATCTTCCATATAACCAGTGGACCAAGAGGCTAATCTGAAGTCATGCCATTCATCATATGTATCCTTTAGCATGTGGCCCACCAGAAGGAGGCAGACTACTAGCCTATTCCCACCCCTGTGTCACAGAACGTTCCCCAATACCAAATAAATACAAGGTAATTTTTGACAGACAGATGGGTCAGGAAAGGCGTCATACAAGGCAGTTAAGGTGTGAAAGGAGAAGCAGAGGTGAGAGGTGAGTAGGAAAGAAATGGTATAGCAGGGACTCTGCCCCACTTTCAGTTAGACCAGCATGGAAATTTGTCCTGTAGACAGTCATCATCAAAGAAGGACTATGAGATGAAGGAGAAAATAGAGATTAATCATAGAACTCCAATTTAAGAGGGGCTAAGAATGTTATTCAATCCAAAAATAAGAATAAAAATATGATGCAAGACTCAAGGGCTATTCATTTGGTACCTTCCACCTACATTATATTTTAAAATAGTGAAAGAAAGGATGCTCACAGTAGGGTTAGGAACCTAGTAGAAGTGTGTTAAGTTTATTTCAAACAAATAAATGATATACCAAAAGCTGAGTATCCTCTGAAGAATGCATAAGATTGGTACAATTTTTAAAAAATATATAAAAGTGAAGAAGAAGAAGGAAAAGAAGAAGAAGAAAATGAAGAAGAAAAAGAAGAAAAATGAAAGAAGAAAGCAACAGTCAAAGTCTCTTTGAGCTAAAGAAAGTGGGAAGGAAAATACTTCATCTAGTCTGGGTCTTAGCTTGATTTGTACAATCAGACTCTTCTAGCAGCAAGATGCTAAAATCTGGAGCTAGTAATGATTTTTATCATTTAATAAAGAAACCGCTCACACTAACTTGCATGGGTGTTTGTTGAAAGAAATATAGTGTCATTTATGGTAAGTAAATAGTTTTCTTCACTGAACTCCTACTGAGGTAGAACACTGAAAAATGTGTTCTAATTTACTCAAGTAGAGATTCCAATGACACTCCATATTCAAAGAAGTCATCTCTATTGTGGGATTATTATTTGTGTGTGTATATGTATGTTTGCTGTAACCTTTACTAAAGCTATGTTTGTATTTCTGAATGTGAACATTAGGCACATGCATCATCAAAGAAGAATGGGCATGCTGTCTCTACAGTCGAATTGTTTTGGATAAATATGAAACTGCAGCGGGACTTTTAAAAGAGAAATCTTATATCTTGGTTAGATTCTGGGGAGGGGTGACAGAGGAGGTTGGAGGATTTTCCATATTTTATATGCCTCTTGCAAAAACCCAGAGGCGTGTCAGTTCACAATGAAGTGACTAACACAGACTGAATACCAGCTTGAAAAATTTCAAGTGTTTTAGGAAATGTGTGTGTGTGTGTGTGTGTTTTAATGTATTACAGGAAGGTGATTCTCAAACTAAGTGATAACTGTGCTCACAGTTATTTGCAGCCAATATCAACTATATAGGCACCCAATCATGTTCAATCTTTCTCTATCTCTCTCCTCTCTTTTTTCATTCAGGATAATACCACTTGTTACCCTTCTTCTCAGAGTAGCTGTGAGTCAAGTGCTTTGTAAACATTAAAAATGCTATAGATAAATGAGCTGTTTTTCCCCTCCCCTCTCTTTTTTTCCTCATTTCTTTCCTTCTTTGTATTTCTCTTTCCACCTCATCTTCTCACCTCCCTCCTGAATCCCCCCTCTCTTTTCTGGTCAGTTCCTTTCACAAAATAGTGCCAGGTGGAATACAGATTCTTGCACAATTTCAATCTTTTTTTTTTTTGGCCCCTCCCTGAAGTTTCTACATGTTCCACCTTATATATTTTTGAATGATGAGGACAATGGAAGAGAGAACAAATTGACATTTTGCATAAAATATCTCATTGGTAGAGCTTGGAAGTTACATAAGAATCTAAGTTTTAGAAAAGGCTGCCAAATTGCCTTGTTAAAGGGAGTTTCCTATATCAGTGAAACCACAGATCAGCCCCCATGCCTCACTTATTAAACACATCAGCCAAAGCATTCCATGTGAAGTAACCCTACTTTTCTAGCCACCACTGGGAGACTTCAGATAGTCCTGAATAATACACATGAAAGATGTAGGAATTAATCGCCTACATTTATATAGTGCTTAATGGTTTATAAAGGGCTTTCCATCATCCTCAAGGAATATTTTGGTAGACAAGAGATTCAGAGGTATAAACATTATTCATAGAATATGAGAGAAAGAGCTGGACCTTATTAGTTTATGGAAGAGAAAGAAAGCGACCAGTGGTTACATAATAATGGGTTATAAAATATGGGGGAAATAGAGAATTCGATTATCAGTTCCTTGAAGAATCAGTATGATGTATTCCGTAAACGGTGGGAAAGGCCAATTTGCATCATACTTGCCATTCTCTGAACTCTGAAAACATTCTTACTATGGTTATTTACTGCTATTTTAACTTTTTATGCATATATGTCATAGAGAGGCAATTTTCCTTTATGATTAAAATGCAGCTATTCAAGTCAGGAGACCAGGTTTTGAAAGTTGGTTGTATGACTATGAGTAAGGCCCTTTAACCTCTCAGTCTCCCTTCTCTTCATCTGTAAAATGGGGATAATAATAACTGTACTAAAACAATTCTAAGTTTCTCTCAGGAACTGATAAGCAAAAGTAGACATGACCACCAATTTAAAAAAGTAATGTTTCAGTCACAGGATCACAGCTATAGAGTTGGAAGGAACCTTACAGGCCATTTAATTCAGATCTTTCATTTTACAGATGAGAAAACTGAGGCCTTAGGAGGTTAAATGAATTTCCTAAGGTCACATAGGTATTAAGGGGTAAAGAAAGGATGTAAACCCAAATTTGTCTAAATAGTAATAAAATAATAACAATAACAACACCTAGTACTTATATAATTTTTTTTTTACAAATATCATCTCATTTTATCCACCACAACAGTCCTGTAAAATGGTTACCTCCTCCAGACTTATAAATTCTAGTCAACAAATGCTCTCAGAACTTTGAAATGTTGTCATTGTCTATTGCTTCCTGAGGAGTTTGGGAAAGTCTTGTGAATGGGGAGACTTATTAAATCTATCATATAACTGTTTGCTAATTTGGAAACTCCAGAAATCCTCACTCCTTTATTCCCTCACAAGAAATCTCCAGTAAAGTAACCACAGAACCCGATGCCCAAACTAACAGGAAAAGTCTGCCCAACTGAATTACAGTAGTGAGTCCTTAGATCGCTAGAGGATAATTTACAGCTTTATTTTACATTTTTAAAGAATATTTTAATTTTATTTTTTCTCAGTTACATGTAAAAACAATTTTAACATTCATTTAAAAATAATTTTTGAGTTTAATTTAGTTTTTCTACTTTGGATCCTTTTCTTCATTTTCAGTTATATCTCTGCTTCACAGGACTTTTGCAAGCACTAGATATTTGCATATGTAAATCACTGCACTTTCTGCCAATTAGAAGAAGGGGCCCTAAGAAGACCATCACCTGGGGCAACAGAAATTAACTCTTAATTAAAGGGAGAGTTTGGCTAACCCTCACTTCCCATTCTCTGCCAGATCAGATAACCAGGTTGTTTTTTTACTGTTCATGGTTTTACTATTACAATTGGAAATAAATTGCAGGGGGAAGCAAATGGTATGAAAGAAGGAATCCCTACTCCACCCCCTAAGCCCCCAAAGATGTTATAGTCAAATGATCTTTTAATAAATTTAGACAATGAACACACTAATATCCCACTAAGTCTTTTCTAGGAATTGATAAGCAAAAGCAGACATGACCACCAACTGAAAGATAACCTTTGGGCCTCAAATGTGGTGAACCGATAAAAGCTCCATTTCTAAACACAGAACATCCCTCATAATCATTCTGTGTTGAAAACAAATACTTGTTTCCATTGGTTATTTAAATATTCTTCAGGTCTGAGACCCACTAAGCTGCATGAACAGATAACACATAACAGGTAGCATTTATACAGGGATTTAAGGTTTTCAAAGTGAAATAGTTTCAAATAGTTTCAAAGTGAACGTATATGTTCATATATGTATATGTATATAGGTATGTATATATGTATGTATGTGTGTGTACACACATATTATCTCATTTTATTTATGTAACAACCTAGTTAAGGAGGTACTATTGTCATCCCTATGTTAAAAATTTGGAAACTAAGATTCATTAATGGCATAGGAGAAGGAACTCTGGAGCAAGTAGGTGCCACAGTGGATTAGAGTGTTGGACTTAGAGTCATGGGTCCAAGTCCAGCCCCAGACACTTACTATCTGTGTGACTCTCTACAAGTCACTTAACCTCTCAGCCTCAGTTCTTCATCTGTAAAATGGGCATAATATCCACTCTGCAGGATAGTTGCCAGGATAAAAGTAGATCATATTTGTTAAATGCTTTCCAAACCTTAAGACATTATAAAAGTTCTAAGTATTGTTTATTGTTATTATTACTATTTAGACAATTTGGGTTTGCATCTGTCCTTTATTCCTTAATACCTATGTGACCTTAGGAAATTCATCTAACTGCCTCAGGCCTCAGTTTCCCCATCTGCAAAATGAAGAGGTTAAACCAGATACCCTTTTAAGGTCTCTTTCAGCTCTAGATCTATGTGTGGTCTTATACAGGCCTTGCCCAGGGTCACACAGTTAGTGAGAATTTGATGCAGAATTCAAGCCTAGGGCTCATGATTCCAAGTTTCATTGTCTTAAACTACGGAAATATGTTTGTCTGTTTGTTCATTTTCTTGCAGGACCATAATTTTACTGGTGAGGAACTCCCTTTGATAGTGCAGATCAACAAGTTCTCTGTAGCTCACAAACTTCCAAGAGTTGCCCAGGGACATGCTGAGAGGTTAAGTAACTTGACCATGGTCCCACAACTAATATGTCAGTCAGTCAATAAACATTTATTAAGAGCCTGCTATGCCCAGGCACTGTGCCAACCACAGGAAAAATAAAGAAAGGCAAAAGTCAGTCTCTGCTTTGAAGGAGTCCCTATTCTAATGGGGAAGGCAACAGGCAAACTAAATACAAAGAAGACAGATCCAGGATAAACTTGGGGCAGCCGTGGAGGGAAGGAACTATGACTAAGGACCCCTGGGAAAGGTTTCCCATAGGAGGTTGGATTTTAGCTGGCACTTGTAAACTAAGAGGCAGACATGAGGAATGGGGAACACTCCAGGCATGGTGGGCATGTGTCAGGGACAGGACTCGAATATGGAAGCCAATGTTGTATCTGCTAACCAAGCAGGAACATTTTCACAGGGATACCTTGTGTTCCATAGATGGTTCATCTCATTTAATGTTCACAAGAACCTTGTCAAGGTATCAAAAAAACGCATAACTTGAGCCATTTTTTATACAAGGAAAACTAAGGGTCAAGAATATAATTTGATTTATTCAAGTCATTAAGCCAGTAAGTGGTGAAACCGAGACCAGAAGCCATGAAAACTAGTCCAGTGCTCTTTCTGCCTCACTAAACTATTTCCCTTAATCTTAGGAGATCCTCAGCTAAATCATTGAAAGGGTTAGCTTCCCTTCCCTTTTACTACTTCACTTGAAAAGTCCATGCTTGTTTTCCCTACTCTCTGTAGTCTAAATTTGCTGAAAGACCAGGCTAGGCAATGAACAGTTTCTGCTAACTTGAAACAGTATATGCTTTTCCTGACAGCAAGTTTTACCAACTTTAAACCATCTGAACAGTAGTGTCAATAATGTGTGCCACAAAATTGACTAAAAATAAAATAATCAATACACTTCAGCTCCATCTGTCTTCATTAAACTCTGCTAGATCTAACAGACCACCCCCTCCCCCTTCTTGCACTTGAAATACCATTTCTTGGCTACCTGAAGAAAAGCATCGAAGATACAGAATTGCTTTTGACAGGAAGCCAGAAAGACCCAGAAATAACATTTGGAAAAATTAACAGAGTAAATTAAAAAGAACGGCTTCCTTTAACATCAAGCCCAGCTAAAATCACTTAACATAAACAGTACACTTCAAATCATTAAGGTAGCATGCAGGCATAGCTCACTTTATGCAATAATTAAGTTCCCTACTTTTAGACTCCGCTCATGTCCTTCCTCTTCAATGAAGTCTCCCCTGGGAGTGCAAGTCCAAACTGGCTTCTTCTTTTGCTGAAAGCCTCGTGTACTTAACACTGAGACAGTGTGGTAGTGTAGTGGAAAGGATGCTAGACTTTGAACCAGGAAAGACCTGGGTTTGAATCTTGCCTCACATACTTACTTGCCTGTGTAACTACAGGTAAGCTATTTAACCTCGAAAGCCTCAGTGTCCTCAAGTGTAAAATGGGGACAATACTACTCAAAGTAATAAGGTTATTGTTAGGATCAAATGAGATCATGCTCTACAAAGTGTCCAAAAAATCATAGTTCAATTTAAGAGACTTTTAGAACATTCAGTACAAAGGTCAATCACTAAAATCTATACCATTCATTTCTGACACAATCACATTTGGTGTAGCATTACTATTAAGTGCCTAATTTCTGTAGGCAGGTATGGAATCACAGAGAGAGAGCTATCCTCAAAGTTAGAAAGACCAGAATTTAAAACCCTGCTTCTTTGGAACACTAATGCATTGTTGGTGGAGTTGTGAACTGATCCAACCATTCTGGAGAGCAGTTTGGAACTATGCCCAAAGGGGGATAAAACTGTTCATACCCTTTGATCCAGCACTACCACCAGTAAGACTGTATCCTAAAGAGAGCATAAAAAAAGGATAAAGGACCTACATGTACAAAAATAATTATAGTAACTCTCTTTGTGGTGGCAAAGAATTGGAAATGGAGGGGATGCCCACCAATTGGGGAATGACTGAATAAGTTGTGATGTATGAATGTAATGGAGTACAATTGTGCTATAAGAAATGATGAATAGGGAGATTGCAGAAAAACCTGGACTTACATGAACCAATGCTCAGCGAAGTGAGCAGAACCAGGAGAACACTGTACAAAACAACAAGAACACTGTACAATGTCCAACTTGATGGATTTAGCTCTTCTCAACAATGCAATGATCTAAGACAATTCCAAAAGACTCAGTGGAAAATGCTATATAAATCCCGAGAAAGAACTATGGAGTCTGAATACAGATCAAAGGACACTGTTCACTTTTTTTGTTGTTCCTTTCTTCTGGTTTTCCCTTTTGTTCTGATTCTTCTTTTACAACATGACTAATGTGGAAATATATTTAACATGACTGCACATGTATAACCTATGTTAGATTGCTTGCTGTCTTGATAAAGAGGGAAGGGAAGAGAGAGGGAGAAAAAGTTGAACTCAAAATATTGCAAAGATGAATGTTGAAAACTATCTTTACATGTATTTGGAAAAAAATTAAATACTGTTAAGTGTAAAAAATATTAAGTCCTGCTTCTTGCACATACTAGCTGTGGACACCTGGACAAGTCACTTAACCTCTGAGTACTCATAGGCCATAGAGATTGAACATGTTGCCTGAGCACCTCATGTGTCCCATAACACTTGCTAGTGCAGCCTGAAAAAGATTAAAATGTAACTGGGAAATATTTAACAAAATGAATTAAAAAAACTATAAACATAGATAATGTTCATATGTGGTTTTCTAGGTCAATATTAGGCAACTCTTTAAGACCATATTTTTGCAGAGAAGGTGATCACCTGCTATGGAAGAGTGACTTTCCTCTCTTAGGAGCTCCCTGCTCCCTACTCCCTACAGAAAAGAAATCCATCACAAGACCAGTCCTTATCATACTTCCCTAATGACATCTTAGGACCAGATTCAATAAATGTTTATCTGCATTTTGCTTTGAAAATGTTTGTGCAGATTGCCTAAGAAATCCAAAATCCTTTAAGAGGAAACTTTCTAAAAGGTGTGACTTTAAAAAGTCACATCTAGAGCAAAGGAGCAGCTCAGCTTAATGCAGGTATAGAGGGGATCATGGACCTCTGTGGTTGGAAGACAGAAGTAGAAAGCGTTTTTCCCCCCTTCATTGAAACTCAGAAAGGTATCTGACAATTATGGGAGAACCCCCTCCAAAAAAAACAAACAAACAAACCAAGGGTTCCTCTATATTCATTTCATGCAGAATAATTTGAAAGTGATTTCAAATTAACATAAAGATGATAATACCCATAATACACTGGGCTATCTATCAAACCAATTTGAAGAATTCCTAAGTTTCCTTTTTATACAGGTTCTACCAAGTCATAGAAGTAGGTGTCTAATTTAAGCACAGAGGAGTCTCGACGTGTTCAATGCAACTGTATTAGGCCACTATGAAAAAGAATGAAATGGAAGCATAAAAGCCATAGCTGAAATACAACGTATCCATTTTACATGAGCCGACTGCCTCGTTTGCATTTGTTACTATGCCAACTGTTGTTTAGAAAGTCCTATGGTCCAAATGGAAAGAAAAAATGCTGCCCTCTCCATCAGCCTAACGTAAATATTTTTACCTGAATGATTCCTGCTATGCTTTGTAAGCCTAGTAAACCTGCCTCAATGTTTTCAACACAGCCTACTTTTCTTTTGGAAGTGAAAAACAACTGTTCTACCCTGTTCACAACAAAGACCCCTTTCCAGAGACTTCACTAGGCTAGTGCAGACACAGAATGAAAGTAAGGTTAATGACACCTACTGTAGACTCAGCACCTCCAATAACAACTGAATTGCTTAGTTTTGTTTTTTAAAACTTAGCTCCAAATTAAACCAGACTGCAATATCGAGAAATTTGCTGCTACTGTGGCCAATTCACTAAAGACTGGCCTTGTTCTTTAGATGGGGAGCAGCACTGGTTCAATAGACATGCCTGTGTGAGGTCCTGCTTGCTGACATCAAGGTATCCTTCTACCTTGAATGTGAAATTTTCTCTCAAGTATATGAGGATATTGGTTGAACCATTGAATGCATACAAGTGCTATTTGTTTCGGTTGCCTAGGAATTATGAAAACAGAATGCCATTAGTGTGAAGGTTGTTAGGATTTGTCCAATTCTCTCATTTTCCAAAAAAGCAAATGGAGACCTAAAGAAACAGATGTTGCCCTCAAATACCAGACATGGCTAGAGTACTGCCAATGATAATTCAGTGAGGCACTACAACATATTCAGTTAATAAGTAAATGAAATTTTGATAAGGGAAAGAGTCTTAACAGCTAGGTAGATGAGGAAGGGGGAGACAGCACTTGTGCTGGGTCTTCAAGGAAGCTAAGGTTTCAAAAGCACAAAGGGGAAGAGGGAGTGTATCACAGGTTCTGGTGATAATCTGAATAAAGACATGGTATAAAGGTGGGAAATGGAATGCTAAGTTTCCAGAATGGCTAGGTTGTGGCTAACCTTGGAAAGATAAGTTCCTGTTGAATAGTGGAGTTCAAACCTAGATAATGAGGGTGTAAGGTAAGTGGGAGATGAAGAAATGGAGGCAATAACCCAGTCCAATATAGCCTGCTTTGGATTAATTCAGGAAAAAGTCCCTCTTTCTCTCTTTGATGAGAAATAAAATTTTTCTCTGCTCCTGTGATTCCTACACTATGAAGAACATGAGATCCAGAGTATCCACATATTCCTACTGGATCTTCTTTCTGAGTATCTCTCAGGGACCTTAAAGCAATCAATCAACATCCACTTATTAAGTGTCAGGAACTGTACTAGGTGTTAGGAATTTTTTTTAAGTCTCTCCTCTGAATGAATTTACCTTCTACAGAGCAAACAACACACATAAAAAAAAGAATGTATGATAAAAATGATATATATTGTTGGGGATGGAGAGGGTACTAGCCACTGGTTACTTACACAGCATTTATACCTTTAAAACAGTGGTTCTCAAAGTATAGTCCAGGGACTCCTGGGATGTCTTTGATACTCATTCAGGCGGTCTGTAAAGTTAAATGGTTTTCATAATAATACTAAAATATTTTGGTTTCCAATTTGGCAAATATCAATAGATAAAACCCATGTAAACAAAAGCTCTTTAGGAGTTCCTCAGTCATTTAAAAAAAATGGTCTTGAGAACAAAAAGTTTGAGAACTGCTATTTTAGAAGGCTGTGAGAAGAGGCAGGTAATAGACATAATCCAGCAATTCTTCCCATAGGCTCAGTATGGTATAGTGGATGGACTATAGGTTTAGTGTTAAATCACTTAATCTGCCTGGACTTCAGGGGTCTCAGGTTAAAACAAAGAGCTAGATGACCTCTAGGACCCTTTCTAGCTTTGAGGTCTCTACTTTTCTACAGGGAGAGGATAAAAGATTTTCTCATGTTAATATAGAGAGGGTTTCAATGAAACTGGAGTTAAGAGTTAAGGTTCTCATTCTGATCTCATTTTCATCAAAATAAGGAAGTTAGATTAACTGATAAATCTTTAAGGTCCTGTAATGGTAAGGGAATTTGAAGATCTTCCCTGCCCCTTAATGGGCCTCACTTGGAGCCCAACAAAAGAAGCTTTCGAAGAAGGGTATAAGAGTTGTGTGATTTTTCCAGATGAGATTCTTGGCAGTTCTTGAGCCTCCCCCCTCCGGCCTTTGAAACCCTAGATGTTGGTGTTTCTCTCTCTGGTAAGTAACTATGTATGTATGCAATGGTCACACAGTCAGAAGCCCTGTCTGTTGGTCTGCTGAATTGTCATTTTATCTGTCTTTTTTTTTTGTCTGCTTGCATTTTCTCTGAAGTTCAGGGTGCTGATTTTTCCCCTTGAACTAAGTAAAGGATATATATCTTGATTAAAATAAGATTGTTAACCCCTTTTGAGTTGCTTTCCTTTAGAAAAGCAGATCAAATAACCTGTGCTAGCAGCCATCCTGGGTATGCTAGGGTGCTTGCTGCTACAGGTCCCTTCCAACATTTACATCCTCTGACTCTGAACCTAGTCAAAACAGAAAGGCAAAGCATTCCTGTCTCATACTGTGACATTTTCCTTTAAAGCCTTGGTGCCCCCTGTTGACTAATAATCTCCTGCTGACTAAAGAGGAAATAGGATAAGGTAAAAAGAAGACAGACCCTGGTCAGAGGACCTGAGATCCAGACCTGCTCTGACCCTTCCCCCAGGGTGACTTTGACAAGGATCTTAGACTCCCTCAACATACAGACTAGTGGCCACTGAAGTTCTGTCTGGCTCTACATCTGTGGTCCCACAATGGCTCTATTCCACCCAAGCCAGAAATGCTCAATGAAAGAGAAATTCCCTCCATATATTTCCATGGAAAAGCAGCATCTTCCTCTAATGTCCACTTTGTGGACACATTCTTGAGTTGTGAAGGTTCCACATGACCTGAAGAACACAAGTTCTGGATCAATTCCTCTCCATCATCTCCAATCAAAACTCACCTACCATATGTCCATGTTGGCATTTTGGCTGGATCATTTTTCAGGGTTTTTGAACACCAACTCTTCTTTACAATTGTCCAAAAAAATACAGCAGCAGTAATAGCGTCATACAGAAGAAGTTAGGTGAGCTCTGGACCTGGGGTCAGGAAGATCTGAGTTCAAACTGAGTCTCAGACACATACTAGTTATGTGACCCTGGGCAAGTCACTTCACCTCTATCTCACCCAATTTCATCATCTGTAAATTAAGGTTAATAGCAGCTACCTCCCAAGATTGTTTTGAGGAGCAAATGAGATAATCCATCAGTAAATATCTATTATGTGCCTAATATGTACCAGGCACTATGCTAAACACTAGAGATACAAAAAAAAAGAGCAAAAAACAATCTGTCTCAAGGATCATACAGTCCAAAGGTAATGTCTGTAAAGTGCTTGGCAAAACCGAAAACACTATATAAATACTGGCTATTTAGTATTATTATTTATTATCACTATTTTTGTGATAGTAGTGGTTGTTATGATAATCTTACTTCTCCCAGATACTGATAAGAAGACAATATATTTTAGTAACTTCCAAATAAAATGCTTTCATAACACAGAATAGCTAGGGAGGCATTTTACCTCAGTTCAACTTAAGAGTAAAGTAAAGCAATGACAGAGTAAATAAGCTTATCACAAAAGCATAGCCCATGAAAATAAGATCATGTTAATTGTTATGTAAAAGTAGTTGAAGAACATAATTTTAAACTAATTTGTAAAAGGCAAGCATAAGAAATGCTGCTGAGTCACTTCTGGTCCTGAAATCAGTAATGTTTATGTCTGTCTTAAAAGGCCCATCCCACCCAAGTGGAATTGGCAAAAGTAGGGGAGAATGTTACCAGCCACCTCTGGCCAGAGGATGAATTGGACAAGAGCAAAGGAAAGAGGCAAGGAGAAAAGGGAAGACAAAGGAGAACTCATTGATCAATGGTCTCTAAATTAAACAGATGAACAATAACACTATCTCCTGCTTTTAGATTTTATCTCCTTGACAACAAAAAACAATCAACTCAAATGGGAAAAATTCACTCAACCTGTTTTTGCCTCTACAATTTAACTAGTTTCTGACTGAAAAGCCCAATTGGCCTTAGTAGTCACAAGAGCTATCCTTAAACTAAAACTGGAAAGCTACTTTAAGAATAACAAAGATCGGCCGTACACATGTGCTATATAAAATGGCTTGTCTCATAGCTTAGAGCTTATTTTAAAGCAAATCCTCCAAGATCTTGTTTCTATTTATATTTGTACATATATATACATATATATGTATATAGACACACACACACATATATATATATATA